>NC_089516.1:128366098-128686684 GCF_036850995.1 Saccopteryx leptura
TGGGCGTGTGGGCGAGTGAGGTGCTCTGGGCTCGCGCATGGATGGGGACACTCCCAGTGCACCCACGGCTCACGGCACGCAGGTGGCTGCTCATGGCACATCGGCTGTTGCTTCTGGAGTGCGGGTGGGCAGTGGCTTGCATGGTTGACTCACCACAGGCACACTCCCTCCTCGGCTAGTCTGTGCTGCAGTTAACTTCCTCCACACCCTCAGCTCCCTCCTGACTCTCAGTTCTAAGTGAAAGCAGCCCTTTTGCCTTCAGTGTGTGTGGAACTCCCGGATACTCCAAGGATAGATTTTTCTGTCTCTAGTTGATGAATTTGTTGAAATTTTGGGGAGATCTATCGGATGTGCTGCTCACGGCGCCATTTCTGTGACATCACTCACACTTTTCTCACTATTACACCTACAAATACACTTCCTGCATTTTCAACTTGCTATTCCAGGAGTTTTGAGCTCTACTGGTTTGAAGATAATAGTTTCCGAGGGAAGAATACTTTGATCTGGGGTTACACAAATGTTTGAATGAACTGGATGTTGAGTGTACCACTTGGACATTTGGTCTCCTTGTGCCATTGGACAAACTGGCATAAAGAAGGGTTATTCTAATAACTGGAGTGATTGATCCCAATTACCAAAAAGAAATTAGTTTGCTGCTATACATTGAAGACAAGGAAGACTTTATGTCAAATTAAAAAAAAAATCTAGACCTGTGTTGGGCAGATAAAATGTATTATGCTCACTTTGTTAAAAATGGCGCTGCCCATGTGAGGCTGTCGCCCAGGTGATATTAATGTGTGTTGAGAATCCTTGTAGCCTGGGGCTTGGTTTTGGGATTAAGCCTTTCCCACCTTTTTTTTTTTTTTTTTTACATTTTTTTTTTTTCATTTTTCTGAAGCTGGAAACGGGGAGAGACAGTCAGACAGACTCCCGCATGCGCCCGACCGGGATCCACCCGGCACGCCCACCAGGGGGCGATAATCTGCCCAACCTGGGCATCTCCATGTTGCGACCAGAGCCACTCTAGCATCTGAGGCAGAGGCCACAGAGCCATCCCCAGCACCCGGGCCATCTTTGCTCCAATGGAGCCTTGGCTGTGAGAGGGGAAGAGAGAGACAGAGAGGAAAGCGCGGTGGAGGGGTGGAGAAGCAAATGGGCGCTTCTCCTGTGTGCCCTGGCCAGGAATCGAACCCAGGTCCTCTGCACGCTAGGCTGATGCTCTACCGCTGAGCCAACCGGCCAGGGCCCTTTCCCACCCTTTTTGATGTGGGGTGGTACAATCCAATCATGCCTCAGAGAAGTGACTTTGTATTAGAGACTTCCCTATTTTGTATATTGGATTAGAGGTTGTGAAGCTACAATATAAAATGGGGACGGAGCGGGAGCTTGCTCTCTTGGTTCCTGAGATTATCATTAGAAAAGAGAGCAGAGCAGAGAGCAGAAGGAGGCCACGTGGAGTAGGCCAGAAGAAGCAGCCAAGATGGCGGAGTGTTGAGTGAGAGGCCAGTTTGTGCAGAGTTTGTATCTGGGATAAGGAAGGAGATGGGGAACTGAGGAGAATAAGGCTGGTGAGTTAGAAACCTTTGATTCTAGGAAACTTGGATAAGTCAGTGGCTTTGTGAGCACTGAATGTGAGTGGGTTTTGGAGCCCAGTGTGTATTTTTACTTGCCCGCCGGGTGCAAGCTAGAATGAAAGAAAATGGCCTATCAGTTTTTGGCTCCATTGTTTCTTTACCGACTGTCCGAATCCAATGCAAACCTGCATAGGCTAGAAGGCTGCTGTGATAGTGGCCCTGGCCCTGGCTTCTGGCTTTACAACCTGTCTGACCTGTGGTGGTGCAGTGGATAAAGCGTTGATCTGGAAACACTGAGGTCACCGGTTCAAAACCTTGGGCTTGCCTGGTCAACCCACATATGGGAGTTGATGCTTCCTGCTCCTCCCCCTTCTCTCTCTCTCTATCTTTCTCTTTCTCCCTCTCTCCTCTTTAAAATGAATAAATAAAATAAAATAAAATAAATGGAATGACAAAACCTGACATATTAAAAAAAAAGAAAGAAAAAAAAATCTAGACCTGCACTGGCTGCATATCTCAGCTGGTTAAACCATTGTCTTTATACTCAAAGATTGAGGGTTCAATCCACATCAGGGCTCGTGCAGGAACAGATTGATGTTTCACTCTCTTTCTCTCCTCCTTCCCCTTCTTCTCTCTCTAAAATCAATGAATAAAATAAAATAAATCCAGACCCAAAAAAGGAGAGACTTTATTCAAGGGCACTACTGCAGTAGGAGGGGAACTATTGCCATAAGGAGAACCTTCTGACCACAGGATCTGAAAATGTTTCAATAGTCAGGCAGAAAGAGTTTTTCTTTTATAGGATAGAATAAACAAGATAGAAAGAACTGATGTGGGGAAGTGGGATTAGCATGTGGCATAATTGGACAGTTGATCAAGGAATGCCTTTCTTTGTGGTCAACTGATATTTGGGAAGTTTGTTAAGGAGTGGCTGCTGTGTATCCTTATGATTACTCAGGTTGAGAATGAGTTCAAGTTCAGGAGCCAGTGGGAATGGGAGAAGCGGAGTTAAAGTTTGATCAGATCAAATTAGAAGGTTTATGTCCAGATTAGTTTATGGGAACAAACAGTTTAGTTCAATTGATGAGACAAAAAATGGGAATTTGGATGGTCTACACCTGGCCTTATTATTGATAAACAAGGCAGTCATGCACAAATCTTACGTAACTCATGTGAGGAAGGGAGATTTTATGCAATAAGCCATTTCCTGAAACATTAAAGGATAGGATATTCCCCCCCCCCAGCTTTATTGAGATGTAATTGACATATAACATTATATAAGTCTAAGATTTGCAACATGCTTATTTGATACACATATATATTCCAAAATGATTAACACTATAGCATTAGTTCACACCTCTGTCCTGTCACATAATTACCATTTTTTTTCTTGTGGTGATACCACATAAGATCTCTCTTAACAACTTTTAAGTATATAATACAGTATTATTAACATTATTAGCTAAAATCACCATGCTGTACATTAGAGCTCCAGAACTTACTAATCTTATAACTGGAAGTTTGTATACTTTGACCAATATTTCTTCATTTCTCACACCTACCAACCTCTGGTCACTACCAATTCTCTAGTTTCTTCTCCCCTCTCTACTTTTAAGTATCATTGTGATAACACTGGGCCTACTCAGATAATCTAAAATAATATTCCATTTTAAGATAATATATTTAACATAATACCCTGCCCACACTCAGGATATTATGTCTATAGGGGATTGAATTGGGTTTCACTCACTAAAGAGGAAGAATATGTCTCTGGCAAGAATTCAGGATTGCCATTTTGGGAATGCAAGAGGGTATTTATTCTGATTGTTGAATGATAGGTAGAGATGTGGCATGTATAGGTATTCCCATGTGTATTGTTATACCTGTATTCACTTCTGTCCTGGGGAATTCTGTTAATTTGCCAGACTTTTCCTATTAAATGTTGTTTAATTCATTTATATCATTCACACACTGGCCAGTTTCTCAAGTGTATGGTATTGGCTCTTGGGATAGATTGTGTGTGAAATCCTCTAGTTTTGTGAGAGAGAGATCAGTGCAGATGAGTATAATGTGTCATTTCAAAGATTTCAAGTGACCTCAGTGCATCTGTATTCATCAGAGAACCTATTTTCAGGTCTCTTAATGAGACTATTATACATTTTGTAGAGGTTATCAGACATGTGATAAGGAACGTAGTAAAAAAGAGATAATTCCCAGTGGGAAAAGAGTTTCTCAGTGGTAATTTCCTTCACATTGCTTAACTGCCATGACAATGACCATGCTGAAATACCTGAGGAAGTATGTCACATCTGCATGAGAAAGTGCTTAGTTATATGTATATTTAACAGTGTCATTTTTATTGAATTTTTTTTCTAAAAGTTATATCAAAATAAAGATTTCCCAAGACTTAGCTTGCATATTTGTCACACAGATTATTTCATGGTTTGTGATAGATAATTTGGTACAGATTTGGTAAACAGACCACAAATAAATAATATTACATGTACTTTTTAAGAATTTCAAAAAGATGGGCTTACAATCAAGATGTTGGCAAAGGTAATCATGGTACTCATATCGTCCCACAACCACATCAGAATTATAACTAAACTACAGAACAGCCATCATTCAGAACTGCCTGAAAAGAAGTCCCCATAAATTCTGGTTATGAAAATCAGTGAGAATTGTGGCTGAATGAGACAGAGGGCTGCTGGTATCCCTCCTCTTAAAAAGTCTACACACACACTTATTCAGAATCACTAGCCCTGAGTTCCTGCACTGGGGAATCACCTTGAAAGCACCAGGGACAAATGAAAAACTCTGAATTTTATGGCTATGGGACAAAAGTGGAAAGGAAAGCTTTCTCTAAAACAGAAGTGCTGGTGGCGTCCATTGTTCCTCTGCTGAGATTTCTTCACACAGAGCCATCAGGCAGGTACCATATCTGAGCAGGCACCATGTCTGAGTTTCTATCAACATGGCTAACACTGTTCACCTCACCCCCGATGATTCCCTGAGACCTCATCCCAACCAACTAGTGAGCCCACAAAAGCCACTTCCAATGTTTTTTCCATACAAAGGACCTATCTCAGCTCATGTTTCTTTCCTAAAATTCTTCAAAGGTTCACAAACCCCAACAAGAAGTACTTGCCTTGGCATGCCACATACCTCTTACTAAGTAGACTCAGGCATGGCACCAGCAGCCTCAGTTCTCAGCTTGGCCTCTCTCAGGCACCTCCAATCCTAGCATAAGTAACAGCCATCTTCAGATAGCACTGTATCTCATGCTAGGTGACTCCAAGCAGAGCACAGGCTGTAGCTGATAATGGCCTGCACCTCCTTGGAAGCCCCACACTAAGCTCACCCAGTGGACAGCTTCAGACCATTCTTAAGCATCACTCAAACACTTCCACCAGTGATCTATTCAAGAAGTGGAATCATCATAAAATGAGTCCTGTTCCATGAGGTTGGTCCCTAGACAGCAACTGTTCCACTGTAGTCATATTGGCCTTGAGTCACTGAAGTCAAATTGGCTTTGGGGTAAATCCCTCCCATTAATGTGCCGACAGCAATCAAGGCTCAACTGCAACAGAAGGGTACACAGAGCCCGTATGGGAGGAGGGAGACACAATAAGAGCACCCAGCTCAGGTGACTGGGGAGGCTGCACCATTGAGACCCACAGGACACCTACTATATAAGGCCACTTTACCAAGAATGGGAGAAATAGCAAGTGTACTTAATACATAGAAACAAACACAGGAGACAGCAAAATGAAAGGACATGTCCCAAATGAAAGAACAGAACAAAACTCTAGAAAAAGAACTAAGTAAAATGGAGAGAGCCAATCTACCAGACGCAGAGTTCAAAACACTGGTTATAAGGAAGCTCAATGAATTTAAGAGAAGAGTAGATGAACTTAGTAAGAACTTTAACAAGAGACAGAAAACCATAATAAAAAAGATAGAAAACATAAAAAGAACCAGTTAGAAATGAAGAATACAATAAATGAAATAAAATATACATTACAGGAGAAGCTGTGGCCAGTTGGCTCACCAGTAGAGTGTCAGCCAGGCATGTGGAAGTCCCAGGTTCGATTCCTGGTAGGGCTCACAGGAGAAGTGCCCATCTGCTTCTCCACCATTCCCCCTTTCTTTTCTCTCTATCTCTCTCTTCCCTTCCCGCAGCCAAGGCTCCATTGGAGCAAAGTTGGCCCCGGCACTGAGGATGGCTCCATGGCTTCGCCTCAGGTGCTATAATGGTTCCAGTTGCAATGGAGCAATGCCCCAAATGGGCAGAGCATTGCTCCCTGGTGGGCATGCCAGGTGGATCCAGGTCAGGCATATGCATGAGTCTGTTTCTCTGTCTCCCCACTTCTCACTTCAGAAAAACACACAGACACACAAAAAGAAGTATACATTACAGGGAATCAACAGTACAGTAGATGAAGCAGAGAATCAAATAAGCAATTTAGAAGATAAGGAAGCAGTAAATACCCAATCAGAACCACAAAGAGAAAAAAGAATGCAAAAAAAAAAAAATTGGATTGTCTAAGGAGCCTCTGGGACAACTTCAGGCATAACAACAATTACATCATGTGGGTGTCAGAGAGAGAGAAAAGAATTGAAAATCTATTTGTTTATTTTGTCTTTTATTTCACTTGCTCAAGGAGATATATTGCAAAAATATTGATATTAGAAATGTCTGAGAATCTACTGCCTATGTTTTCTTCTAGAGTTTTATGGTTTTGCAACTTACATTTAAATATTTTATCCATTTTGAATTTATGTTCATGAATGGTGTAAGTTGGTGGTCTCATTTTACTTTTGATGCCTGTACCTGCCCAATTTTCCCAACATCATTTATTAAAGCAACTGTCTTTACTCCACTGTATGCTCTTGCCTCCTTTGTCAAACGTTAATTGACCATAAAGGTATGGTTTTATTTCTGAGTTTTCTGTTTTATTCCATTGATCTGTATGTCTGTTCTTATGTCAGTACCAGTGCGTTTTGCTTAGAATGGTTTTGTAGTATAGTTTGATATCAGTAAGTGTGATGCCTCCCACTTTGTTCTTTATTTTCAAGATTGCTGAGGTTATTTGGGTTTTTTTATTGTTTTTTTTTTTTTTTTGTGGTTGTTGCTCTGTATAAATATTTGGAATATTTGTTCTAAATCTGTGAAGTATCCCATTAGTTAAAAGTGTCCTCTTTAAGAAGAAAGGAAGGAAGAAAAAAAGAAAGGAAGAAAGAAAAGATTAAAAATATAAATAATAAAATGGCAATAAATGCATATCTATCAACAATTACTTTAAATGGAAATGGCTTAAATGCCTCAATCAAAAGACATTAGTTAGCTGAATGGATAACAGAACAAGACCCTTACCTATGCTGCCTGTAAGAGACTCACTTCAGATCAAAAAAGGCACGCAAACTGAAAGTAAAGAGATGAAAAAAGTATATTTCTTGGAAATGTTAACCAAAAAAAAAAAATGCTGAGGTAACAGTATTTATACCAGACAATATAGACTTTAAAACAAAGGCTATAAAAAGACAAAAAAGGACCTAGCAAATTCCACTTCGAGGTACAGGGGGTCATTGTGTTACAACAGTCTCAACATGATGTTTTGAGTTTACAACACTCACTTTCATAAAAACTTAAAAAAATTGAGATGTGAGTGTTTTGGCAAACTCTGTTAGCATCGTACTTTCAGACTATGTGGATGAACTAGTTTGGTTGTGCATGGCATAAGAATACTCAGTAACATGGCATATGAGTGAGAGAGTTGGCCCCTTCCAGTTTGCAAGCCAACCACAGGAATAAAGGTAAGGAATTCTTTTTTACACTCATTTTTTGTCATTTTATCTGTTACTACAGTATGGTACACAGTACAGTATATTTATGTCCTTTTCCATTTTCTGTAGCTCAGTTGTGTTTTTATGTTCTAGATTATGATTTTACAACTGTGTTAGGATAGGTACCATATTTCTCCATGTATAAGCCGCACCCTTTTCAAAAAAGTTGGAGTCTAAAAACTGGGTGCGTCTTATATAGTGGTTGTAGGTTTTTACTTGCATTTCCCACTTTTTCATGCTTAGTTTTGAGCTCATTGTTAAAGACAGTGATTTGTCATCACACACAGATGAGGACAAGCTAATGGGTGGGAGTTTTCACAATGATAAGAAGATGTATGAATTTTAAGATGAATAAAACTTGAGTTCAATAACTTTATATAATACATTTTTTTAAAATTTTGGGCCCCAATATTAAGGTGTATCTTATATACGGGAGCATCTTATTCATGGGAAAATATGGTAAGTGACTTAGGCTAGTGTGTGTTTCAACTTACACCAAAATGTGGTTTATGTCACTGTCATAGGAACAGAACTGTGTTGTAACCCAAGGACGCCCTGTATTTATCTGAAGAAACTCAACACTAAATTGAAAAGACAAATGCACCTATATGTTCAATGAAGTATTATTTGCACTAGCCAAGATATGGAAGCAACCTAAGTGTTCATTAATAGATTAATGGATAAAGAAGTGGTGCATATATACAACAGAATGTGACTCAGACTAAAAAAAGTGAAAACTTGCCATCTTCCACTACATGGATAGAGCTAAAGTGTACTGTGCTGAGTAAAACAAGTGAGAGAAAAGACAAATGCCATGTGATTTTACTTATATGTGAAATCTAAAAAACAAAATAAACAAACAAGCACACCAGAAACAGACTCATAGATACAGAGAACATTTTGACAGTAGGCAGCAGGGGAGATTTTGGTGGGATGGGTGAAAAAGATGAAGGGATTAAGTACTAAAGATTTGTGGTTACAGAAAATAATGGGGGTATAAAGTACAGCATAGGGAATATAGTCAATAGTATTGTAATGAGTATGTATGGTGTCAGATGGTATTAGATTTATTGGGGTCATTGCTTCTCAAGTCATGTAAATACCTGATGACTGGGTTTTACACCTGAAACTAATATAACATAGTACATCAACTGTAATTGGAAAATAAATTAAAAACTATCACAAAGGTATGAGTGAACTGTAAAATATCTTGACATGGTCTCAATAAGAACATGGATGCCAAGTTATTTAATCATTCTGGATTTGTTTCATTAGGATGCCATTTTGCAAGGTGTGTGTATAGGGTGTCACTTGCTCCCCTCCTGATACAGGATTTTTATCTTTAGGATAAGAAACAGTCTCCCTGGATACAAGAGTCTATTAATCAGCATACTATCTCACATTAATTAAATGTAAGTGAGCAATGTAAAGATGCTTAGCCCGCTCTTTAGTGATCACATAGATTGGATAGGGACCTGGCCACTGTTCTGATGATACATGTCATCTTTTTTGTGTGTGACGGTGAAAGAGAGAGAGACAGAGAGAGGGACAGTGAGAAACAGACAAACAAAAAGGGAGAGAGATGAGAAGTATCAGTTCTTCTTTGTGGCATCTTAGTTGTTCATTGATTGCTTTCTCATATGTGCCTTCACGGGGGGGGGGGGCTACAGCAGAGTGAGTGACCCCTTGCTCAAGCCAGCGACCTTGGGCTTAAGTCAGTGACCATGGGGTCATGCCTATGATCCCATGCTCAAGCCAGCGACTCCACGCTCAATTTGGTGAGCCTGTGCTCATGCCAGAGGATCCCGAGCTCAAGCTGGCGACCTCAAGGTTTAGAACCTGGGTCCTCTGCATCCCAGTCTGACCCTCTATCCACTGCACCACTGCCTGGTCAGGTGTAGTTGTCAGATGTTGAAGGAAACAGTATCCACACAAATCTACCACCCTTTGCTCTGTATGCATCCTATATGGATAAATTGTGTTCACAAGGATATCTCCCCTTAATCATGTACTCTGCCTTGTAGCACCCTTCAGTATCCCAACTCCTCTCTCTCTCTTTCTATCCTTATGTTCATTTCTACTATAGGCTAAAATTTGGAAAGCATCTGACCCCATGAATACTGGAGAATTGTATCTATCTTAAGCTTTTTCATTTATCAATAGGAATATCTTCAAATAATGTTTTCATAATGGGGAATTTCAAGCACTAGAAGAATGATAAAGAATGGCAAACTTTCTTTCAAATGGCAAGATATTAAATGCTTTAGGCTTTTCAGGTCTTTTCACAAGTACTAGACCAGGCTGCTATAGTAACATATGTAAATGAATCGATGTGGCTGTATTCCAACAATATTTTATTTACAAAATGAAAGTGTGGGCCATATTTAGCCCACAGATTATAGTTTGCTGAATTTTTTTTGTGTGTGTGGGTGACAGAGACAGAGAGACAGACAGAGAGGGGGACAGATAAGGACAGACAGACAGGAAGAGAAGGAAAGATGAGAAGCATTAACTCTTTGTTGCAGCACCTTAGTTGTTCATTGATTGCTTTCTCATATGAGCCTTGACCGAGGGGCTACAGCAGACCAAGTGACCCCTTGCTCAAGCCAGAGACCTTGGGTTCAAGCTGGTGAGCTGTGCTCAAACCAGATGAGCCTGCGCTCAAGCTGGCGACCTCGAGGTTTTGAACCCAGGTCCTCTTCATCCCAGTCTGACACTCTATCCACTGTGGTACTGCCTAGTCAAGCTAGTTTGTTGAATTTTTGTCTATAATTTTGCTTTTTGGCATCCCCAGAGTTTCTCAAATCAGAATGCAAAAGAAGTAGTCATTTCACTTCATCTATCTATCTATCTATCTATCTATCTATCTATCTATCTATCTATCTATCATGTATTATCTATCTATCATCTATCTTCCTACAATCTATCATCTATTTATCTAGCAATTCTGGGCCAGGAAATTTAGTTATGTGCACAAAATGCAAGGACATACGTTTTTCCATTGACAACCTTGGCTTATTAATGTTATAGGTACTGCTATTGCAGAGAGAATTCAAGAGGTGCTTTACAGAGGCATCCAGGGTTGGTAACGTTTAGATGAAGAATTAGAAAAGGAAAATTATGAGTGTCTATCAGATGAAAATGTTTCATTCATGGAAACTGAATAATTGTATGCAATAAATTGTGCAATGCAAAAGTGATTTAAACCAATAATAGTCCTTACAATAATGAAACTGAATAGAAGCTGCACAAGAGATTTACTAAGTAACATAAGGAACATTTTCCTAAGAAAGTAGGGTTTTGTGTTTTTTTGTGCTTATTACTGTCCAATTGAAAATTTAAGCCGTGCTTATCTAATGATTTAAGATTATAACACAAAACATAGTGTGCTTTATCAAAACTGACTTTTATATGCCCTTGCCTTTCTTTTTTTTAAATTAGCTTACATTCAGTATTATTTTGTATTCGTTTCAGGTGTACAGCATAGTGGTTAGACAATAATATACTTTACAGTGTTCTCCCTGACATTTCCAGTACCCACCTGCCTCCATACGTACATTAGTTATTACAATATTCTTGACTAAATTTCCAATACTGTATTTTACATCCCCATGAGTATCTTGTAACTACCAATGTGTACTTCTCAATCCCTTCACATTTTCTACCCTGTCTTTACCTCTCCACTCTCTTCTAGCTAACTCTGTATCTATGAGTCTGTGTCTGTTCTGAGTATTCATTTATTTTGGGTTTTTTAGATTCCACATATAAGTAAAATTATATGCTGTTTGTTTTTCCCTGACTGCCATATTTCACTTAGCATAATGTCTTCTAGGTCCATCCATGCTGTAGCAAATTGTACAATTTCATTCTTTTTATTACCAGTGTTCCATTGTATATATGTACCACTTTTTCTTTCAATGTGAGAAGCAGGCAGCAGCAGACAGACTCCCACATTTGTCCAGCCAGGATCCACCTGGCATGTCCAATAGGGTGCGATGCTCCACCTATCTGGGGCGTTGCTCTGTTGCAACCAGAGGAGCCATTCTAGTGCCTGAGGCAGAGGGTGTGGAACCATCCTCAGCACCCTGGTCAACTTTGCTCCCATGGAGCTTTGGCCGTGGGAAGGGAAGAGAGAGATAGAAATAAAGGAGAGGGGGAAGGGTGGAGAAGCAGATAGGCACTTCTCCTATGTGCCCTGGTCAGGAATCAAACCCAGGACTTCCACAAGCCAGACCAACACACTACCACTGAGCCAACTGGCCAGGACCACCACCTCTTTTTTATATATTTGTGTCTTGATGGGAACTTGGGTTGCTTCCATATCTTGGCTGTGGTAAATAATGTTGTAATGAACATAGCAATGCATATATGATATTTTTTCTACTTACTGTTTCGAGTTCCTTTGGATATATACCCTGAAGTGGAATTGCTGGGTCATAATGCAGTTCCATTTTTAATTTTTTTAGGAACCTCCATACTGTTTTCCATAATGGCTGTACCCATCTACATTCCTACCAACAGTACACGAGGATTCCCTTTTCTCCAGATCCTTGTCAATACTTGTTGTTTGTAGATTCATTAACAATAATCATTCTGACAGGTATGAGATGATATCTTATTGTGGTTTTAATTTGTATATCTCTGATGATTAATGATGTTAAGCATCTTTTCATGTCTACTGGTCATGTGTATGTCATCTTTGGGGAAGTGTCTATTCAGGTCCTCAGAACATTTTAAAAATAAATTGATGTGGTTTTTTGGCATTGTTATGAAAATTTTAAAATAAAATTTTAATATTAACTCCTTATCAGATCTACTATTGATGAATATCTTCTCCTATTCAGTAGATTGTCTTTGTATTTTATTGATGGTTTTATTTGCTGTGCAAAATTTTTAGTTTGATGTAGTCTCAGTTGTTTATTTTTTCTTTTGTTTCTCTTGTCCAAGGAGCTGGGTCAGAAAAAAATATTGCTAAGAGAAATGTGTGAGGTTTTACTGCCTATGTTTCTTCTAGGGGTTTATGGTTTCAAGTCTTACATTTAAGTCTTTAATAGATTATGAATTTATTTTTGCATAGGGCGTAAGAAGGTTCTCTAGTTTCATATTTTTGCATGTATCTGTCCAATTTTTCACAAGACCATTTGTTAAAGAGACCATTTTTAACTTACTGTACATTCTTTCCTCCTTTGTAAAATATTAATTAACCCTATAACTGTAGACTTATTTCTGGGTTCTGTATTCTGTTCCATTGAAATGTATGTCCATTTTTACCCAGTACCATGCTCTTTTGATAACTATAGTGCTATAACTTGATAATAATTAGTGTAATATCTCCAACTTTGTTCTTCTTTCTCAAGATTGTTGTGCTTATTCAGGGTCTTTTATGGTTCCATATAAATTATTGAATAATTTGTTTTAGTTCTGTGAAATATGACATTGGCATTTTGATAAGAACTACATTGACTCTACAGATTGTTTTGGATAGTATGGACATTTTAATGATAATTCTTATCCATGTGCATAGTACATGTTTCCAGTTATTTGTATCTTCTTCACTTTTTTTTCCTTCAGTGTCTTGTAATTTTCTGAGAATGCCTTTTACCTCCAAGGTTAAGTTTATTGCTACCTATTTGTTTTTTGATACAATGGGAAATGAAATTGTTTTTTTATTTCCTTTTTTAATAGTTCATTATTGGTACATAAAAATGCAACCTATTTCTGAATATTTATCCTGCTACTTTACTGAATTCATTTATCAGCTCTAATAGTTTTTGGTGGAATCTTCAGGGTTCTTGATATACAGTATTATATCATCTGAAAATAATGACAGTTTTATATATCTTCCTTAATAATCTGGATGTTATTTATTTATTTGCCCAATGACTAGCTAAATTTTTTTTGTAATATGTTGAATAAAAATGGTGAAAATGGACATCGCTGTGTGCTCCTGATAATAAGGGAAATGCTTTTGGTTTTTCCCATAAATATAATGTAAGCTGGAGATTTCTCATATATAACCTTAATTATATTCCTTCTATTCCTACTTTGCTGAGAATTTTTATCATAAAGGGGTGACAGAATCTGTCAAATTCTTTTTCTGCATACATTGATATGATCCTATGATATCTATCCATCATTTTATGTAGTGTATCACATTAATAAATTTCTGGATATTTCACCAACCTTGTGTTCCAAAAATAAATCCTATGTGATCATGATGCATGATCTTTTTATATATTGCTGTATTTGGTTTGCTGGTATTTCCTTGAAGATTTCTGCATACTTGTATATTAGGGATAATGGCCTTTCATTTTCTTTCTCTCTAGTGTTTTCTTTTATTTTGGCATTAGAATAATGATGGCCTCATAAAATGAGTTGGGAATCTTCCCTTCTTCTAAATTTTTTGCATATTTTGAGAAGGATAATTGTTTATTTATTGTATTTATTTATTTTTTACTATTTTGTAAAATTCCCCTGTGAAGCTATCCACTCCAGGATGTTTGTTTGTTTGGAGTTTTCTGATTATTGTCTTGGTTTTGATAGTTGTAATTCCTTTTTTAAAATTTTTATTTAGAAAACTAACATTAACAGGGTGACATTGATCAATAAGAGTACATAGGTTTCAGGTAAACATTTCAGTAACATTTGAACTGTTGATTATGTTGTATACCCATCACCCAAAGTCAAATCATTTTTAGTCACCTTATACTTGTCTCTCTTTACACCCTTCCCTCCAACCCTCTTCCATCCCCTTACCTCTGGTAACCACTTCATTTTTATCTATGTCCATGATTCTCACTTTTATATCCCACCAATATGTAAAATCATACAATTCTTAGCTTATTCTTATTTACATATTTCTCTCAGTATAATGTTCTCAAGGTCCATCCATGTTTTTATAAATGTCACTATGTCATCTTTTCTTACAGCTGAGTAGAATTCTTTGTTTATATATACATCTTCTTTATCCAATCCTCTATGAAGGGACACTTTGTTTCCATGTCTTGGCCAGTGTGAACAATGCTGTGATAAACATGGGGGCTCATGTGTCTTTATGTAACAATAGTTTTGGGTTTTTTCTGAAGATACCCAGTAGAAGGACTGCTGGGTCATATGATAATTCTATTATTAATTTCTTCAGGAACCATCATACTTTCTTCCATAATGTTTGTACTACTTTACATTCCTATGAACAGTGGATAAGGGTTCCTTTTTCTCCACAGCCTCTCCAACACTTGTTATTACCTGTCTTGTTAATAATAGCTAATCTAACAGATGTGAGGTGGTATCTCGTAGTTTTGATTTGCATTTCTCTAATAGCTAGTGAAGATGAGCATTTTTTTTTTTTCATATATCTGCTGGCCATTTGTATTTCTTTTTGGGAGAAGTGTCTGTTCGGGTCTTCTCCCCGTTTTTTAATTGGATAGTTTGCTTGTTTGTTGCTGAGCTTTGTGAGTTCTTTACATATTTGAGATACTAACACCTTTTCGAGCTGTTGTGTGCAAATATCATCTCTCAGTTAGCTGTCTTTGTGTTTTGTTGTCAGTTCTTTTGCTGTGCTTTTTGGTTTGATATATTCCCATTCATTTAATTTTGCCTTTACTTCCCTTGTCTTTGGCGTAAAATTCATACATTGTTCTCTATGGCCAATGTCTATGAGTTTAGTACCCATGTTTTCTTCTATGTAATTTATTGTTTCAGCTCATAAATAAAGGTTTTTGATCCATTTTGAATTCATTTTTGTGCAGGGTGACAAACTGTAGTCCAGTTTCATGCTTTTCCATGTGGCTTTCCAATTTTCCCAACACTATTTATTGAACAAGCTTTCTTTTCTCCACTGTGTTTTGGGCACCTTTGTCAAAGATGATGTGCACATATGTATGCGGTTGTATTTCTGGGCTCTCAATTCTGTTCCATTGGTCTCTATGTCTGTTTTTCTGCCAAAACCATGATGTTTTGATTATCATGGCTCTATTACACGGTTTTTTTTCTTTTTTTATTATTTAGCTTGTTATTTTTTTAATTTTCATTTTTATTAATTTTAATTCATTGTGTTAACATGGATTCAAGTGTCCCCCTCAATATAAAACCCAACCACGTGCAACCCATTACACCCTCTTTACCCCCACCTTTTAACTTTTTTTCCCCCTTTCCTCTGGGATTTGCTGTCCTGTTTTCTGTATCTATGTATTATGTGCATATAATTTCACTAATCCCTTCAATTTTTCTGATCCCGTCCCCTGATCACCCTTCCAGCTGACAGCTGCCCCTCTGCTCTCTGTGACTCCACCTCTGCCTCTATTCAATTCCTCATTTCACCATGTTAATTAGATTTCACATATAAGTGAGATCATATGATATTTTTCTTTGTCTGCCTGGCTTATTTCACTTAGCATAATAGTCTCCAGGTCCATCCATACCATTGCAAAAGGTAAGATTTCCTTCTTTTTCATTGCCAAGTAGTATTCCATTCTGTATATATACCACTGCTTTTTAATTCACTTGTCCCCTGATGAACACTTGGGGTGCATCCTTATCTTGGCTACTGTAAAAAATGCTGAAATAAACATAGGGGTGCATATCTTCTTTGGATCAGTGTTTTGGTATTCTGAAGATATATTTCTAAAAGGCAATTCCATTTTTAATTTTTTTAGGAAACGCCATATTGTTTGCCACAATGGCTGCACCAGTCTGCATTCCCACCAGCAGTGCAGGAGGGTTCCCTTTTCTCCACACCCTCGAAAGCTCTTCTTGTGCCTTGATTTGTTAATGAGCGCCATTCTGACAGGTGTGAGGTGGTATCTTATTGTAGTTTTAATTTGCATTTCTCTGATGATTATAGACATTGAACATTTTTTCATATGCCTATTGGCCATCTGTATATCCTTTTTGGAGAAGTGTCTATTCAGTTCCTTTGCCCATCTTATAATTGGATTCTTTACCTTCCTAGTGTTGACTTTTAAAAGTTTTTTTAAAAATTTTGGTTATTAACCCCTTATCAGACATATTGGTAAATATATTTCACCACTGTGTTGGTTGTCTTTTCCTGTTGTTCATGATGTTTTTTGCTGTGCAAAAACGTTTTAGTTTGACATAATCCCATTTTTTTATTATGTCCTTTATTTTACTTGCCTTGGAGATAAATCAGCAAAAATATTTCTACAGGAGATATCAGAGAGTTTACTGCTTACATTTTCTTCCAAGATGTTTATGGTTTCATTACTTATATTTAAACATTTTATCTATTTAGAGTTTAGTTTTGTGAATGGTATAAGTAGGTGGTCTAGTTTCATTGTTTTGCATGTACCTGTCCAATTTCCCAACATCATTTATTAAAGGGACTGTCTTTACTCCATTGTATGCTTTTGTCATTGTCAAATATAAATTGACCATAAATGCATGGGTTTATTTCTGGGTTCTCTGTTCTGTTCCATTGATCAGTATGTCTGTTCTTATGCCAGTTTCATGCTATTTTTATTACAATGGCTTGTAATATAACTTGAGATCAGGAAGTGTGATACCTCCCACATTACTCTTTATTTTCCGGATTGCTGATGGTATTCAGGTTCTTTTTCAGTTCCATATAAATTTTTGGAATATTTGTTCTATATCTTTGAAGTATGCCATTGTTATTTTAACAGAAATTGCATTGACTTTAGAGCTTGCTTTGGGTAGTTAAACATTTAAATGATGTTTATTCTTCCTATCCATGAACACAATATATGTTTCCATGTGTTTGTATCTTCCTTAATTTATTTTTTCATTGTCTTATAATTTACAGAGAAGTCTTTTACCCTTTTTGTTAAATTTATTCCTAAATACATTATTTTTTTGTTGCAATAGTGAAGGGAATTGTTTCCTTAATTTCCTTTTCTGACAGTTTATTGTTAGTGTATAAAAATGTGACTGATTTCTGAATATTAATTTTATATTTTGCCACCTTGCTGAATTAATATTTCAGGTCTAGTAGTTTTTTGACTGAGACTTTAGGGTTTTCTATGGACAGTATTATGTCATCAGCCAATAATGATAGTTTTACTCCTTCTTTTTCCAATTTGGATGCCTTTTACTTCTCTGCTTCTCTGATTGCTGTGGCTAGGACTTCTGGAACTGTGTTGAATAAGAATGGTGAAAGGGTGCACCCCTGCCTTGTTCCACATCTTAAGGGGATTTTTTTTTTAATTTGACTATTGAGTATAATGTTGGCCATGGGTTTTTCATAATGGCCTTTATTATGTTGAAGTGTGTTCCCTTTATTCCCACTTTGCTGAAAGTTTTGATCATACATGGGGGCTGGATTTTTATCAAATGCTCTTTCTGCATCTATTGATATGATCATGTGATTTTTATCCTTTTTTTTTGTTTATGTGATGAAACATATTTATTGATTTTACTAATATTATACCAGTCTTGCTTCCCCAGAATAAATCTCACTTGATCATGATGTGTGATCTTTTTGATGCATTGTTGGATCTGGTTTGCTAATATTTTGTTGAGTATTTGAGTATCTATGTTCATCATGGATATTCACCTATAGTTTTCTTTCTTTGTAGTGTCTTTACCTGGTTTTGGAATGAGGATTATGCTTGCCTCATAAAAAAACTTGGAAGTCTTTCTTCTTCTTGAATATTTTGAAATAGTTTGAGAAGGATAAGTGTTAATTCTTCTTTGACTGTTTAGTAAAATTCGCCTGTGAACCCATTTGGTCTAGGACTTTTGTTGCCTGGGATTGTTTTTGATAACGTTTTCAATTTTATTTTGTATAATAAATCTGCTTAGGTTTTCTGGTTCTTCCTCATTGATATTTGGAAGATTGTGTGTTTCTATAAATTTATCCATTTCACCTAGGTTGTCTAATTTTTTAACATATAGATCTTCATAGTATTTTCTTACAATCCTTTGTATTTCTGTTTTGTCAGTTGATACTTCTCTCCTTACTTTTTAAATTTTATTTATTTGGCTCTTCTCTCTTTTTTTTCTTGATGAGTCTGCTTAAAGGTTTGTCAATCTTCAGACACTTTTTCCAGGAAGAAATTCAAATGGCCAACAGATATATGAAAAGATCGTCATCTTCATTAGCTATTAGAGAAATGCAAATCAAAACTACAATGAGATACCACCTCACACCTGTTAGATTAGCTATTATTAACAAGACAGGTAATAACAAATGCTGGAGAGGCTGTGGAGAAATAGGTACCCTCATCCATTGTTGTGGGAATATAAAGTAGTACAACTATTATTGAAGAAAGTATGGTGGTTCCTCAAAAAATTAAAAAAAGCTCTACCATATGACCCAGCAATCCCTCTACTGGGTGTATACCCCTAAAACTAAAAAACATGGCTACATAAAGACACATGCAGTCCCATGTTCATTGCAGCATTGTTCACAGTGGCCAAGATATGGAAAAAAACAAAAAGTCCTTCAACAGATGACTGGATAAAAAAGATGTGGTATGTATATACTATGGAATACTACTCAGCCATAAGAAATGATGACATTGGATCATTTACAACAACATTGATGGACCTTTATAACATTATACAGAGTGAAATAAGTAAATCAGAAAAAATTAAGATCTATATGATTCCTTACATAGGTGGAACATAAAAATGAAACTCAGAGACATTAACAAAAGTGTGGTGGTTACAGGGCGGGGGGGGGAGGGAGAGGAGAGAAAGGGGGTGGGGGAAGGGGAGGGGCACAAAGAAAACCAGATAGAAAGTGACGGAGGACAATTTGATTTTGGTTGATGGGTTTGCAACATAATTGAATGTCAAAATAACCTGGAGATGTTTTCTCTGAACACATGTTCCCTGATTTATCAATGTCACCTCATTAAAATTAATTTAAGAAAAGAATTTGGACTTAACAGGTAAAAAAAAAAAAGGTTGTCAGTCTTGCTTACCTTTTCAAAGAAGCAGCTTTGTTTCATTGATCTTTTGTATTGTTTTTAAGCCTGTATGTTATTTATTTCTGCTCAGATCTTTATTGCTTCCTCCCTTCTATTTCCTGTGGACTTTATTTGTTGTTTTTTCTCTAGTTCTTTTAAGTGTCGGGTTATGTTGTTTATTAAAGCTTTATCATGCTTCTTTTTTATATATAAATTTTTATTAATGTTAATGGGGTGACATCAATAAATCAGGGTTCATATATTCAAAGAAAACATGTCCAGATTATCTTATCATTCACTTATGTTGCATACCCATCACCCAAAGTCAGATTGTCCTCGGTCACCTTTTATCTAGTTTACTTTGTGCCCCTCTCCCTCCCCCTCCCCCTCTCCTACTTCCCTCTCATGCCCCACTCCCCCCCACCCGTGGTAACCACCACACTCTTGTCCATGTCTCTTAGTCTCGTTTTTATGTCCCACCAATGTATGGAATCCTATAGTTCTTGTTTTTTTTTCTGATTTACTAATTTCACTCCGTATAATGTTATCAAGATCCCACCATTTTGCTATAAATGATCCGATGTCATCATTTCTTATGGCTGAGTAGTATTCCATAGTGTATATGTGCCACATCTTCTTTATCCAGTCATCTATTGATGGGCTTTTTGGTTGTTTCCATGTCCTGGCCACTGTGAACAATGCTGCAATGAACATGGGGCTGCTTTACGTATCAATGTTTTTGAGTTTTGGGGGTATATACCCAGTAGAGGGATTGCTAGGTCATAAGGTAGTTCTATTTTCAGTTTTTTGAGGAACCACCATACTTTCTTCCATAATGGTTGCACTACTTTACAGTCCCACCAACAGTGAATGAGAGTTCCTTTTTCTCCACATCCTCTCCAGCATTTGCTATTACCTGTCTTGTTAATAATAGCTAATCTAAAAGGTGTGAGGTGGTATATCATTGTAATTTTGATTTGCATTTCTCTAATAACTAATAAAGATGAGCATCTCTTCATATATCTGTTGATCATCTGTATTTCTTCCTGGGAGATGTGTCTGTTCATGTCCTTTTCCCATTTTTTTATTGGATTGTTTGTTTGTTTGTTGTTGAGTTTTATAAGTTCTTTGTAAATTTTGGATATTAGGCCCTTATCTGAGCTGTTGTTTGAAAATATCATTTCCCATTTAGTTGGCTGTCTGTTTATTTTGTTGTCAGATTCTCTTGCTGAGCAAAAACTTCTTAGTCTGATGTAGTCCCATTCATTTGTCTTTGCCTTCACTTCTCTTGCCTTTGGAGTCAAATTCATAAAATGCTCTTTAAAACACAGGTCCATGATTTTAGTACCTATGTCTTCTTCTATGTACTTTATTGTTTTAGGTCTTATATTTAGGTCTTTGATCCATTTTGAATTAATTTTTGTACAAGGGGACAAGCTGTACTCGAGTTTCATTCTTTTGCATGTGGCTTTCCAGTTTTCCCAGCACCATTTGTTGAAGAGGCTTTCTTTTCTCCATTGTGTGTTGTTGGCCCTTTTACCAAAAATTATTTGACCATATACATGTGTTTTTATTTCTGGACTTTCTATTCTGTTCCATTGGTCTGAGTGTCTATTTTTCTGCCAATACCATGCTGTTTTGATTATCGTGGCCCTATAATATAGTTTGAAGTCAGGTACCGTAATGCCCCCAGCTTCCTTCTTTTTCCTTAGGATTGCTTTGGCTAATTGGGGTTTTTTATAGTTCCATATAAATCTGATGATTTTTTGGTTCTATTTCTTTAAAGAATGTCATAGGAATTTTAATGGAAATTGAATTAAATTTATACATTGCTTTGGGTAATATGGCCATTTTGATTATATTTATTCTTTCTACCCACGAACAAGGAATATTTTTCCATCTCATTGTATCTTTTGCAATTTCCCTTAACAATGCTTTGTAGTTTTCGTTATATAGGTTCTTTACATTTTTTGTTATATTTATTCCTAGATATTTTATTTTTTTATTTTTTTTTTTCTGTAGTTTTCTCAAGCCAGAAATGGGGAGAGACAGTCAGACAGACTCCCACATGCACCCGACCGGGATCCACCCAGCACGCCCACAAGGGGGCGATGCTCTGCCCCTCTGGGGCATCGCTCTGTCGAGACCAGAGCCACTCTAGTGCCTGGGGCAGAGGCCGAGGAGCCTTCTCCAGCGCCCGGGCCATCTTTACTCCAGTAGAGCCTCAGCTGCGGGAGGGGAAGAGAGAGACAGAGAGGAAGGAGAGGGGGAGGGGTGGAGAAGCAGATGGGCGATTCTCCTGTGTGCCCTGGCCAGGAATCGAACCCAGGACTTCTGCACGCCAGGCCGATGCTCTAACACTGAGCCAACTGGCCAGGGCGATATTTTATTTTTTGTTGTTGCAATCGTGAAGGGGATTATTTTTTTGAGTTCATTTTCTAATATTTCATTGTTGGCATAGAGAAAGGCTATGGACTTTTGTATGTTAATTCTGCAAAAAGTGATACCTTTACTTCTTCTTTTCTGATATGGATGCCTTTTATTTCTTTGTCTTGTCTGATTGCTCTGGGCAGAACTTCTAGCACCACATTAAATAAGAGTGAAGAGAGTGGACAACCCTGTCTTGTTCCTGATTTAAGGTGCAATGTCCTCAGTTTTATGCTATTTAATATGATGTTGGCTGATGGTTTATAATATGGCTTTTCTCATGTTGAGATATTTTCCTTCTATACCCATTTTGTTGAGTGTTTTAAACATAAAGTTGTGTTGTATTTTATCAAATTCCTTTTCTGCATCTATTGATAAGATCATGTGGTTTTTGTTCTTTGTTTTGTTGATATGGTGTATTACGTTAACCGTTTTACGTATGTTGAACTATCCTTGAGAATCTGGGTTGAATCCCACTTAATCATGATGTATTATTTTTTTAATATGTTGTTGTATTCGATTTTCCATTATTTTGTTTAGTATTTTAGCATCTGTATTCATTAGAGATATTTGTCTGTAGTTTTCTTTTTTGTGCCGTCCTTGCCAGGTTTCAGTATGAGGGTTATGTTGGCCTCATAAAATGTATTTGGAAGTATTGCTTCTTCTTCAATTTTTTGGAAGACCTTCTGTAGAATAGGGACCAAGTCTTCTTTGAATGTTTGATAGAATTCACTAGTATAACCGTCTGGGCATGGACTTTTATTTTGGGGGAGGGTTTTAATAGTTTTTCTATTTCCTTCCTGCTAATAGGTCTGTTTAGGCTTTCTGCTTCTTCTTGACTCAGTCTAGGAAGGTTGTATTGTTCTAGGAATTTATCCATTTCTTCTAGATTGTTGAATTTCGTGGCATATAGTTTTTCATAGTATTTTAAAATAATTCTTTGTATATCTATGATGTCTGTGGTGATTTCTCCTCTTTCATTTTGGATTTTATTTATATGAGTCCTTTCTCTTTTTTCCTTGGTGAGTCTTGCCAGGGGTTTGTCAATTTTGTTGATCTTTTCAAAGAACCAGCTCCTTGTTCTATTAATTTTTTCTATAGTTTTTCTGTTCTCTATTTCATTTATTTCTGTTCTGATTTTTATTATCTCCTTTCTTCGGCTGGTTTTGGGTTGTTTTTGTTCTTCTTTTTTCAGTTCCTTAAGGTGTGAAGTTAAGTGGTTCACTTGGGCTCTCTCTTGTTTGTTCATATAGGCCTGAAGTGATATGAACTTTCCTCTTATCACTGCTTTTGCTGCATCCCATAGATTTTGATATGTTGTATTGTCATTTTAATTTTTCTGTATATATCTTTTGATCTCTGCGCTTATTTCTTCTTTGACCCATTCATTTTTTAAAAGTATGTTGTTTAGTTTCCACATTTTTGTGAATTTTTTTCCCTCTTCTTTGCAGTTGAATTCTAGTTTCAAGGCTTTATGATCAGAAAATATGCTTGGTACAATTTCAATTTTTCTGAACTTGCTGTTATTATTTTTATGGCCCAACATATGGTCAATTCTTGAGAATGTTCCATGTACACTAGAGAAAAATGTATACTCAGTCACTTTGGGATGAAGTGTCCTGTAGATGTCTATCATATCCAGGTTCTCTAGTGTTTTGTTTAAGGCCACTATATCTTTATTGATTTTCTGTTTGGACGACTGATCTAGAGCCATCAGCGGTATATTGAGGTCTCCAAGTATGATTGTATTTTTGTCAGTTTTTTGTTTTTAGGTCAATAAGTAGCTGTCTTATATATTTTGGTACTCCTTGGTTTGGTGCACATATATTAAGGATTGTTATGTCTTCTTGATTCAGCATCCCCTTAATCATTATGAAATGACCATTTTTGTCTCTGAGTACTTTTTCTGTCTTGTAGTCAGCATTATTAGATATGAGTATTGCTATATCTGCTTTTTTTTTTTGGATGTTATTTGCTTGGAGTATTGTTTTCTAGCCTTTCACTTTGAATTTGTTTTTATCCTTGTTGCTTATATGAGTTTCCTGTAGGCAGCATACAGTTGGATTTTCCTTTTTAATCCATTCTGCTACTCTGTGTCTTTTTATTGGTGAGTTTAATTTATTTATGTTTAGTGTAATTATTGACACTTGTGGATTCCCTATTGCCATTTTATAAATTGCTTTCTGTTAGTTTTATATCTTGTTTGATTCTTCTCTTTTGTTTTTCTATCATTTGTTTTTGTTTGTTTGTATTCCATACTGTTTTCCTCTGTTGCTACCTTTTTTAAGTCATGTGCTTTTGTGGTGGTTTTTTCAAGGATGGTCACCGTTAAGTAATGAAAAGGGTACTTACCATATTCATTGTAGTACCCTATCTTGTGAGTGTTTCTGCACTTCATCATCTGTTGCTGTTAATATCTGTCCTCTCACCTTTTTTTTGCTTTTGTTGTCACAGTTTAAATTTGGTTTTATTGTATTCTTGGTGGAGCTTTTACTTGTGGTTATGTTTTGTTTTGTTCTTTGGATCTGGTTGGAAAACCCCCTTTAGTATTTCCTGGAGTGGGGGTTTTTTGATGATAAATTCCCTCATCTTTTCTGTATTTGTGAATGTTTTTATTTCTCCTTCGTACTTGAAGGATAACTTTGATGGGTATAGTATTCTTGGCTGAAAGTTCCTCTCTTTCAGGACTTTAAATATTGGGGTCCACTCTCTTCTAGCTTGTAGAGTTTCTGTTGAGAAATCTGATGATAATCTAATAGGCCTTCCTTTATATATTGTATTCTTCTTTTCCCTGGCTGCCTTAAGATTTTTTCTTTGTCATTGGTTTGTGCCATTTTAATTATGATGTGCCTTGCAGGAGGTTTGTTGTGGTTAAGAAAATTCGGTGTTCTGTTTGCTTCTTGAATTTGAGGCTTTAGTTCTTTCCACAGGCTTGGGAAGTTCTCATCTATTATTTGTTTGAGTATGTTCTCCATTCCATTTTCTCTCTCTTCTCCCTCTGATATACCTATTATTCTTATGTTATTCTTTCTGATGGAGTCAGATAATTCTTGTAGGGCTATCTCATTTTTTTTAATTTTTGAGTCTCTTTCTTCCTCTCTCTGTTGTGCCTCAAGGTACTTGTCTTCTATTTCACTAATCCTCTCTTCTATCTGGCCTGTTCTATTAGCCAAGCTTGTTACCTCGTTTTTCAGCTCGTGCATTGAGTTTTTCATCTATGTTTGATTTGTTTTTATAGTTTCAATTTCCTTGCTAATATATTCTTTGTGTTTGTTGAGTTGTTTTCTGAGCTCCCTAAATTGCTTTTCTGTGTTTTCTTGTATATCTCTGAGTATTTTTAGGATTTCTCTTTTAAATTCTTTGTCATTTAGCTCCAAGGTTTCCAATATATTAAATTTTTTCTCCATAGATTTTCCCACATCTATGTGTGTTACTTCTCTTTCTTTTGTATCCATGATATCTGATTTCCTTTTTTTAATGGCATCTGAGGGTGGTCTTGTTGATAGCACTAATGAGAATTAATAAAGAATAAAAAGTAGAAAAAAATTAAAAAAATTGAAAAAGAAACACAAAAAAACCCAATAATAATTTATTATTTTTCTCCCCTTTTCTTTCTTCTCTTCCCCTCCTCTTCCCTCCTCTTTAGGAAAATATTGTGATAAATTGAATTATATTATGCTAAATGAAATGAAAATTGCATATAATGGAGGGTCTGAGATGGGGGGAACTCTTCAAGGGGCAAAAAAGGAAGTAGGGACCCACAAAATGCAAAAACCGAAAAAAATTTGGGTGAAGTATAAAATGATTTGCTTGTAAGTAATGGTCGACTACGAGATATAATGAGAAGGATAAGAGAGAAACCAGAAAAAGGGGAAAAAAAACAAACTATTGTATTAAGTGGAGCAAAGACTGAATAGAATGGAGATTCTGGGTTGGGAGGAATGCTACTGAGTTCAAAAGCGAAGTAAAAAGCACCCAAAATGCCACAAAAAATTCCAAAAAAACTTGAGTCCCAAATTAAATACTTTGTTCGTGATTGAGGATTGAATGAGAGGAAAATTAAAAGGAAAAAAGAAGAAACTAATAGAAAGGGAGAAACAAGAAAAAGGGAAAAAGAAAAGGAAGAAAAAAGAAAAAAAAACAAAAAGAGAAGGAGAGTTAAGGGTTTTGGAGTGTAACCCTCATGGAGAGTAAGGAAGAAGAAAAGAAATAAAATGAAACACTTATGGGTAGTGTAGTTCAAGAAAAGGAAAGAGTAAGATGGGCAGAGAATAACAGGACCAAGGTTGAGGAAATATAAATTATACTAATAAAGGCAAGCGGATGAAACAAACAAACAAATAAAATAGTGGAACAAATTATAAAGTCTGTGGATTTTTCTTGAATTTGAGAGGTTAACTTCTTCTTCCCTTTTCTTTCCTCTCCCTCTTCCTCTTCGGTGACTCTGTACCCCCGGCTCTGCCCCCGTGGCACGCTTAGGTAGGGATTTGCAGTTGATGAGACTCTATGGCAATGTCATATATTTGGCTTTAGTCTCGTTGGTAGTCAAGGCTTGTTAGCGTT
The DNA here is from genome assembly GCF_036850995.1 of Saccopteryx leptura. Lineage (NCBI taxonomy): Eukaryota > Metazoa > Chordata > Mammalia > Chiroptera > Emballonuridae > Saccopteryx > Saccopteryx leptura. The sequence continues at coordinate 128,392,401 of NC_089516.1, forward strand.
TGCAGGCTCCAACAATGAGAGAGTCCGTTTTCCTGGAGCCTCTCTCCTAGTCTCTCTTTCCTGAATTAGCAGTCTGATGATCCAGCTATGAGGCTGCCGCTGCCTCTGCCTGGGGAGTAAGAGGTTTAGAGAGCTGGCAAATCCCCACTCTATCTCCACTTAATGCAGGGCTCTGGGTAAGGCTCTGGCAATCAGAGCAGCCAGCGTAATCAGGCGGGGCTGGGAGCCGATTGCTCTCAAGGTGACGTTCTCTGAGCTTCTAGGGCTGTTCAGCACACTCAGCACTATGTGGGTCCACTGTCCCCAGGCTTTCCACACTTTGTAGCTTGTTTTGGCTGGGAAGAAGATGCCCTAGTCACTGCCTGCAGTACAGGAGGTCTTAACACTGCCAAGTCCCTCTTTTTAGCATATGTTCCTGAGTATGAAAGCTTTGCCAGTCAGAAGTTGCCCCCACCCATTTAGCAAGAGGCACTAAAAAATATCATGTCTCTTTTCTTGGATAGCTGAACTGAGAGAGATCTTGTCAATTATAGCTGCGTAGGCCAGTTGGGAGGTGAGCAGCCTGTGGGTTAAGCTAATTTCAGCAATTGGATCTGCGGAATTTTTCCAGAATGAACTGCAAGCTGCATGCATACCCCTCCCCCAATGCTTGATTGTTAGCTTGAATGGCTGGGTGAGGCACCCCTCCCACCTAGAGAAGCTCGGGTGTAGGGAAGTTCGCTTTGGTGTACTCCCCGGGCACCGCTGGCAGCTGCTGCTCGTGGAGCAGGCGATTACTCGCACGCGGATGGCTGCTGGGCTGCTCGCAGCCCAGGGCACGGGAGGCTGGACTGCTCCCGGCATGGTGCACAGGAGGTTGGGCTGCTCACAGCTGGGCGCGTGGGAGGCTGGGCTGCCCGCAGCCCGGAGCTTGGGCGGTTGCTCGCAGCGCGGGCCGGAGGCTGGGATGCTCGGTGCGTGGCGCACTGGCCTTTGCTCATGTGGGCTGATTCACCGCAGGCACACTCTTTCCTCGGCTTGAATGAACATCCGCGCCGCAGCCTAGCTACCTCCACACACCTAGGTCCTCCCGACTCTCAGTTCCAAGTGAAAGCAGCCTTTGCTCAGGTTAGTGAGGAAGGCAGAGAGTTTCTTTGTCCAACTTATTTCCCTCAGGGTTGATCATATATTTAGCCAATTTTTCGCTAAATCCTACCTTCGCCTTCAGGGTGTGAAACTCTCGGATGCTCCAAGAATAGGTTTTTTTGTCTCTGGTTGTTGAACTTGTTGAAATTTTGGGGAGATTTTTCGGTCCGTGTCCTCACAGCGCCATTTCTATGACGTTACTCCTCTCATGCTTCTTAAGGTATGCCTTTAATGCTATAAACTTCCCTCTCAGGACTGTTTTTGCTTTGTCCCATATATTTTGAGCTGTTGTACATTCATTTTCATTTGTTTCAAGGAAATTTTTTATTTCTTCCTTGATGTTTTTGTTAACCCATTCACTATTTAATAACATGCTATTTATCGTCCAAGTGTTTGAATGATTTTTGGCTTTACTATTGTAGTTGATTTTTAGTTTCATGACATTGTGATTGGAGAAGATGCTTGATATGATTTCAATCTTAAATTTATTGAAAGTTGTTTTGTGTCTTAGTATGTTCTATCCTAGAGAATGTGCCATGAGCACTGAACAGAATTTATATTCTGCTTGTTTGGGGAGAAAAGTCTAAAGATATCAGTTAAATCCAGGTGATCTAGAGCTTCATTTAAGGCCATTGTTTCATTGTTAATTTTCTTTTTTTTTTTTTTTTTTTCATTTTTCTGAAGCTGGAAACAGGGAGAGACAGTCAGACAGACTCCCGCATGCACCCGACCGGGATCCACCCGGCACGCCCACCAGGGGCGGTGCTCTGCCCCCCAGGGGGTGATGCTCTGCCCATCCTGGGCGTCGCCATATTGCGACCAGAGCCATTCTAGTGCCTGAGGCAGAGGCCACAGAGCCATGCCCAGCGCCCGGGCCATCTCTGCTCCAATGGAGCCTTGGCTGCGGGAGGGGAAGAGAGAGACAGAGAGGAAAGCGCGGCAGAGGGGTGGAGAAGCAAATGGGCGCTTCTCCCATGTGCCCTGGCTGGGAATCGAACCCGGGTCCTCCGCATGCTAGGCCGACGCTCTACCGCTGAGCCAACCGGCCAGGGCATTGTTAATTTTCTATCTGGAGGATCTATACATAGAAATTAGTAGGGTATTAAAATCACCTAATTTACGGTATTGCTGCTGATATCACCCTTTATGTTCATCAAACTATGCTTTATATTCTTAGGTTCTCCTACATTAGGTGCATAAATATTTACAATGGTTATATCCTCCTGTTGGATGGCTCTTTTTATCATTATGTAGTGACCTTCTTTATCCCTTTCTACAGACTTTGTTTTAAAGCCTATTCTTTCAGATAGAGATGTTGCTACCCCAGCTTGTTTTTCAGTTCCATTTACATGAAATACTTTTTTCCAACTCTTCACTTTCAGTCTATGTATATCTTTGGTCCTGAGGTGTGTCTCTTGTAGACAGCATATGTATGTGTCTTGTTTTATTATTCATGCAACTACTCTATGACTTTTGATTGGAGTATTTACTCCATTTATATTATAGTTATTATTGATATGTACTTATTTATTGCCATTTTATTCTTTAAATCTACAATCCTCTTTCACTCTATTTTTCCCCTTTGCTTTTTTTATTCCTTAACATTTTCTTTTGGTACTGGTTTAGTTTTAATTAATTTTTTTAGTTCAAGAACATGGGCTTCACATCCCAAGGGCAGGTTGGTCATACCTGAGCAGCATGTACAGTCTACACTAAAAAGAATGGATGCAAGTACTAGGAACATTTCAACCAAGAATTTCAGGCTGCCTCCATGACCCTGTCTAATATATTCAGTATCCTGAAGGCAGGTGATGAGAAGACACACCAGGTATATCCTTTGATGTTATAAGCTGGCTGTGTAACTGAATACATGGAAGCTGTATTCAGACAAGCATATAGTTAGAGCTGCTCCCCAATGAAATGGGTTCCCTGGTAAAGTGGTAAGCTCCCTGTCCCTGGAGTTATTCAAACACTGCTGCTGGACCAACACTACCAGTTTCTGGTGATGGTTAGCAAAGAATGACAGCAAGAATAGATATTCTTTTTATTTTTCTGCAAGAGAGACAGAGTCAGAGAGAGAGAGAGAGAGACAGAGACAGACAAACAGGCAGGAAGGGAGAGAGATGAGAAGCATTAATTTCTTTGTTGTGGCACCTTTGCTGTTCATTAATTGCTTCCTCATATGTGCCTTGATGGAGGGGCTCTAGCCGAATGAGTGACTTCTTGCTCAAGCCAGTGGCCATGGGGTCATGTCTATGATCCCAAACTCAATCCAGCACACCTGCACTTAAGCTAGTGAGCATGCGCTCAAACCAGTGACCTCGAAGTTTCAAACCTGGGTCCTCTGCATCCCATTCCAACACTCTATCCACAGTGCCACTGCCTGGTCAGGCAAGAATCAATATTCTCTACAGTCCCTTCCAGCTTCCAGCACCTGGGTAGCTGGCGTCTGGAAAAGGATTGTGTTCATGTTTCTAGTAGCCAAATTTAAAAAGTTCACCTTGCTTTGATGACAGTGTCAGAAACTATTGTCACTGCAAGCTCAGGGCTGTCCAGGGGATGCCCACTTGTCTCTTTCAATTGTTATCTTTTTCTTTCAGAGGTGCCAAGATTCTTAAGGTCTCTTTTTGATGGTGGCTATAAGAGAAACTTTCAAGGCCAGCAGTTGGACCCCTTGCCAACTTCCAGATGCTGGAGAAACTCTCCCAGGGCAGACAGATGCGCTTGCAACTTGCAGGGCGCCTGCTACCTTCCTGGTGCCAGCATGTCTCGGGACCCAGTGGTATGAAGTTGCAGCAACCTTGGAACTGTACTGGCTCGAGTTTCAGGAACCTCGAAAACTCTGCTGTGTATTGCTCCATGTTAAGTCCACCCCACAGCCTTGTTAGTTGTAATTGTTCAGCTAAGAAAATCTGTTCAATTTTTCTGTTTCTACTTAATTCAGTTTTTGGAAATTACATGTTTCTAGAAATTTATCTATTTCTTCTACTTTGTCCAGTTTGTTGGCATATAGTTGCCATAATATTTTCATATACTCCTTTGTACTTATGTGGTATCTGCTGGTACTTCTCTTTCATTTCTGATTTTATTTATTTGTGTTCTCTCTTTTTTTTTCTTGATGAATCTGGCTAAATATTTATCAGTCTTTTTTATTTTTTAAAGAATAAACCTCTTGTTTTAATTGACCTTTTGTGTTGTCTTTTTAGACTCAATTTTGTTTAGTTTTGATCTGATCTTTATTATTTCCTTCCTACTAACTTGAGTTTTGTATACTTTTGTATTTTTTAGTTTCTTTCGATGCAAGGTTATATTTTTTGGAAGATTTTTTTTGTTTTGTTTTTTGAGGTAGACCTATAACGCTATGAGTTTTCATTTTAGAACTCTTGTCACTGTGTCCCACAGATACTATTTTTTCTTTTGATTTGTATCAAAGTATTTCTTATATTCTTCCTTGATTTAATAACCCATTTATTGTTTAAGAACATGTTAATTTGCCTTCAACTGTTTGTGTATTTTCATTTTTTTTTGTAATTGATTTCTAGTTTTATATCTTTGTGGTCAGAGACGTTTGATATGATCTCAATTTTCTTAAACTTATCGAGGCTTGTTCTGTGTCCTAACATGTGGTCTATCTTGGAAAATGTTCATTGTGAAGTTGAAAAAAATGTACATGCTGCAGCTTTGAGGTGAAATGCCCTATCTTATCTACTGAGTCATTTAAGGTCACTCTTTTCCTGTTAGTTTTCTGTTGAGAAGAACTATCAATTGATGTCAATGGATGTAAAAGTCTCCTAATATGACTGTATTACTTTCGATCTCTTTTATTTTCATCATTATTTGTTTCATATATTTAAATGCTACTATGTTGGGTCCATAAATATTAACAAGGTATACATCTTGTTAGACTGTATTTATCATTACGTATAATGTTCTTTTTTTGTCTGTCTTTTATTATGGCCTTTGCTTTAAAGTCTATTTTTTTACATGAGTATTGCTACCTCAGCTGATTTTTTCTTTACAGTTGCATGAAATATCTTTTTTCATTCCTTTACTTTCAGTGTGGATGTCTTTCCATCTGAAGTAGAAACTTTCAAGGCCAGCAGTTGGACCCCTTGCCAACTCTCAGATGCTGGAGAAACTCTCCCAGGGCAGACAGATGTGCTTGCAACTTGCAGGGCACCTGCGACCTTCCTGGTGGCAGCATGTCTCGGGATCCAGTGGTGCGAAATTGCAGGTCTTTTGTAGAAAGTACATCTTTGAGTCCTGTTTTCTTATCCACTCAGCTACCATATGTCTTTTTATTGAAGTATTTAAGCTATTTCCATTTAAAGTGACTATTGATAGGTATGTAATTATTGCCATTTTATTGTTTTTAACAATGTTCCTCTTTTTTATTTCTTTTTCTTAAATAAGTCTCTTTAATATTTCTTGTATTACTGGTTTGGTTGTGATAAACTCCTTTAGATTTTTCTCGTCTGGGAAGCTCTTTTTCTCCTTTAAATTTAAACAGTAGTCTTGCTAATTCCAGCATTCTTAGTTATATGCTCTTGCTTTTCATCACTTTGAATATTATTACCCATCCTTTCCAGCATGAAGTGGGTTTTTTTGTGACAGAGACAGAGAGACAGAAAGAGAAACAGATAGGGACAAACAGACAGGAAATTAAAGAGATGAGAAGCATCAATTCCTTGTTGCAGCACCTCAGTTGTTTATTGATTGCTTTTTCATATGTGCCTTGATCGAGGGGCTACAGCAGAGTAAGTGACCCCTTGCTCAAACCAGTGGCCTTGGGCTTCAAGCCAGTGACCTTTGGGTTCAAACCAGCCACATGAGGTCATGTTTATGATCCCACACTCAAGCCAGTGACCCTGTGCTCAAGCTGGTGAGCCTGTGCTCAAGGCGGCGACCTCAGGATTTCAAACCTGGGTCCATTGCATCCCATTCTGATGCTCTATCCACTGCACCACTGCCTGATAAGACTGAAGTGTTTCTGTTGAGAATTCAGTTGACAGTCTTAAGGGAGCTCCCTTGTAGGTAACTAACTGCTTTTTTCTTAACTGCTTTTAAGATTTTCTCTTTGTCTTTAAACTTTGGTATTTTAATTATGATGTGTGTAACCTCTTTAGGTTCATCTTATTTGGGACTCTGCTACCTGGATTTCTGTGAGTCATTTCCCTTCTAAAGTTAAGTGAAGTTTTCCATCATTATTTCTTTAAATTGGTTGTCAATCCCTGTTCTTTCTCTTTTCCTCCTGGTTCACCTATGATTCAGATATTGTTAAGTTTCATCTTGTTACAGAGGTCCCTTAAACTAGCCTCATTCTTTTAATTCTTTACTTTTTTTTCTGCTGCTCTGATTGGAAGTTTTCTGCCATTTTTTGTCTTCCAAGTTACTGTTTCAATAAACTGCTGGTCAAAACCTTCTAGTATATGCTTCATTTCAGATAGTATGACCTTTATTTCTGATATTTTTATGTTTCTTATATTATATTTTATACTTATTATCTCATTGTTTGCATTTTTATTTAGTTTATCCATTCTTTCCCTTAATTCCTTGAGCATCTTTTTTTTTGATATATTTATTATTATTATTTTTTTATTTTATTTTATTTTTTATTTTTTTATTAAATTTAATACGGTGACATTGATAAATCAGGATACATATGTTGAGAGAAAATATCTCTAGATTATTTTGACATTGGATTGTGCTGTATACCCCTCCCGCAAAGTTAAATTGTCTTCTGTCACCTTCTATCTGGTTTTCTTTGTGCCCCTCCCCTCCCCTAACCCCTTTCTCCTTCTTCACCCCATCCCCCCTCCCCCAAGCCCCGCCCCTGTTGCCATCACATTCTTGTTCATGTCTCTGAGTCTCATTTTTATGTCCCTTCTATGTATGGATTCATCTTAGTTTTTTTTTCTGATTTACTTATTTCACTCCGTATAATGTTGTCAAGGTGCATCCATGTTATTGTAAATGATCCGATGTCATCATTTCTTATGGCTGAGTAGTATTCCATAGTATATATGTACCAAAGTTTTTTAATCCACTCGTCATCTGACGGACACTTGGGCTGTTTCCAGATCTTTGCTATTGTGAACAATGCTGCCACAAACATGCGGGTGCATTTCTCCTTTTTGAGCCGTTCTATGGTGTCCTTGGGGTATATTCCTAAAAGTGGGATAGCTGGGTCAAAAGGCAGTTCGATTTTCAGTTTTTTGAGAAATCTCCATACTGTTTTCCACAGTGGCTGCACCAGTCTGCATTCCCACCAGCAATGCAGGAGGGTTCCCTTTTCTCCACATCCTCGCCAGCACTTATTCTGTGTTGTTTTCTTGATAAGCACCATTCTGACTGGTGTGAGGTGATATCTCATTGTGGTTTTAATTTGCATTTCTCTAATGATTAGTGATGTTGAGCATTTTTTCATATGCCTATTGGCCATCTGTATGTCCTCTTTGGAGAAGTGTCTATTCATCTCTTTTGCCCATTTTTGGATTGGGTTGTTTGTCTTCCTGGTGTTGAGTTTTACAAGTTCTTTATAAATTTTGGTTATTAACCCCTTATCAGACGTATTGTCAAATATGTTTTCCCATTCTGTAGTTTGTCTTTTTATTCTGTTCTTGTTGTCTTTAGCTGTGCAAAAGCTTTTTTTTTTTTTTGTATTTTTCTGAAGCTGGAAACAGGGAGAGACAGTCAGACAGACTCCCACATGCGCCCGACCGGGATCCACCCGGCAGGCCCACCAGGGGCGACGCTCTGCCCACCAGGGGGCGATGCTCTACCCTTCCTGGGCGTCGCCATATTGCGACCAGAGCCACTCTAGCGCCTGAGGCAGAGGCCACAGAGCCATCCCCAGCGCCCAGGCTATCTTTGCTCCAATGGAGCCTCGGCTGTGGGAGGGGAAGAGAGAGACAGAGAGGAAAGCGCGGCGGAGGGGTGGAGAAGCAAATGGGTGCTTCTCCTATGTGCCCTGCCCGGGAATCGAACCTGGGTCCTCCGCACGCTACGCCGACGCTATACCGCTGAGCCAACCGGCCAGCGCTGCAAAAGCTTTTTAGTTTGATATAGTCCCATTTGTTTATCCTGTCTTTTATTTCACTTCCCCATGGAGATAAATCAGCAAATATATTGCTCCGAGAGATGTCGGAGAGCTTACTGCCTATGTTTTCTTCTAAGATGCTTATGGTTTCACGGCCTACATTCAAGTCTTTTATCCATTTTGAGTTTATTTTTGTGAGTGGTGTAAGCTGGTGATCTAGTTTCATTTTTTTGCAGGTAGCTGTCCAACTTCCTAACACCATTTGTTAAAGAGGCTGTCTTTACTCCATTGTATTTCCTTCCCTCCTTTGTCAAATATCAGTTTTCCATAGAGCTGTGGGTTTATTTCTGGGTTCTCTGTTCTGTTCCATTGATCTATATGCCTGTTCTTATGCCAGTACCAGGCTGTTTTGAGTACAATGGCCTTGTACTATAACTTGATATCAGGAAGTGTGATACCTCCCACTTTATTCTTCTTTTTTAATATTGCTGAGGCTATTCGTGTCCTTTTTTGGTTCCATATAAATTTTTGGAATATGTGTTCTATATCTTTGAAGTATGTCATTGGTATTTTAATTGGTATTGCATTGAATTTATAAATTGCTTTGGGTAATATAGACATTTTAATGATGTTTATTCTTCTTACCCATGAGCACGGTATATGCTTCCACTTGTTTGTATCTTCCTTGATTTCTTTTATCAATGTTTTGTAATTTTCCGAGTACAAGTCTTTAGTCTCCTTGGTTAAGTTTACTCCTAGGTACTTTATTTTTTTGGTTGTAATTGTGAAGGGGATTGTTTCCTTAATTTCTCTTTCTGACTGTTCATTGTTGGTGTATAAAAATGTCTCTGATTTCTGAGTATTGATTTTATATCCTGCCACTTTGCTGAATTTATTTATCAGGTCCAGTAGTTTTTTGACTGAGACTTTAGGGCTTTCTATATACAATATCATATCATCTGCAAATAATGATAGTTTTACTTCTTCTTTTCCAACTTGAATGCCTTTTATTTCTTCTACTTGTCTGATTGCTGTGGCTAGGACTTCCAGGACTGTTAAATAAGAGTGGTGAAAGGGGGCACCCTTGCCTTATTCCTGATCTTAAGGGTATTGCTTTTAATTTTTGCCCATTGAGTATGATGTTGGCTGTGGGTTTCTCATAGATGGCTTTTATCATGTTGAGGTATGTTCCCTGTATTCCCACTTTGCTGAAGAGTTTTGATCATGAATGGGTGCTAGATTTTATTAAATGCTTTTTCTGCATCTATTGAAATTATCATATGGTTTTTCTCCTTCTTTTTGTTTATGTGATGAATCACATTGATTGATTTACGAATATTGTACCATCCTTGCCTCCCCAGAATAAATCCCACTTGATCATGGTGTATGATTTTTTCCATATATTGTTGGATCCAGTTTGCTAATATTTTTTTGAGGATTTTAGCATCTATATTCATCAGAGATATTGGCCTATACTTTTCTTTCTTTGTGTTGTCTTTGCCTGGTTTTGGAATCAGAATTATGCTCGCCTCATAAAAGGAGTTTGGAAGTCTTCCTTCCTCTTGAATTTTTTGAAATAGTTTGAGAAGGATAGGAGTTAGTTCTTCTTTGAATAGTTGGTAGAATTCCGTTGTGAAGTCATCGGGCCCCGGACTTTTCGTTGTTCGGAGTTTTTTGATAACTGTTTCGATCTCCTTTGTTGTATTCGGTTTGTTTAGGTTTTCTGATTGTTCCAGATTGATTTTTGGAAGATTGTATGTTTCAAGGAATTTGTCCATTTCATCTAGGTTGTCTAGTTTTTTGGCATACAGTTCTTCATAGTATTTTCTTACAATATTTTGTATTTCTGTTGTGTCAGTTGTTATTTCTCTTCTCTCATTTCTAATATTATTTATTTGAGTCCTCTCTCTCTTTTTCTTGGTGAGTCTACTTAAAGGTTCATCAATCTTGTTTACCTTTTCAAAGAACCAACTCCTAGTTTCATTAATCCTCTGTATTGTTTCTTTAGCCTCTATGTCATTTATTTCTGCTCTGATCTTTATTATTTCCTTCCTTCTACTACATTTGGGCTTTACTTGCTTTTCTTTTTCTAATTCTTTTAGATACAGGGTTAAGTTGTTTATTTGAGCTTTTTCTAGCTTCTGAAAGTGTGCCTGTAGTGCTATGAACTTCCCTTTCAGCACTGCTTTTGTTGTGTCCCATAAATTTTGAGTTGTTGTATGATCATTGTCATTCGTTTCTAGGAATTTTTTTATTTCTTCTTTGATCTCATTCTTAATCCATTCATTATTTAACACCCTGCTATTTAGTTTCCATGTGTTTGAGAATTTTTGAGCTTTTCTGCTGTGATTCATTTCTACTTTCATGCCGTTGTGATCAGAGAAAGTGCTTGATATGATTTCAGTCTTCTTAAATTTGTTGAGAGCACTTTTGTGCCCTAATATGTGGTCTATCCTAGAGAATGTACCATGAGCACTTGAAAAGAATGTATATTCTGCTGCTTTAGGGTGAAAGGTTCTGAAGATATCTATTAAATCGAGTTGATCTAGTGATTCCAATAAGTCTGATGTTTCTTTGTTAATTTTCTTTCTTGAGGATCCATCTAGTGATGTTAGTGAGGTATTGAAATCCCCTACTATTATAGTATTGCTGTTGATCTCACCCTTTAAATCCCTCAAAGTCTGTTTTATATATTTGGGTGCTCCTATATTAGGTGCATAGATATTTATAATAGTTATATCTTCCTGTTGGATTACTCCCTTTATCATTATGTAGTGGCCTTCTTTATCTCTTACTATATCCTTTGTTTTAAAGTCTAATTTGTCTGATATAAGTATTGCTACCGCAGCTTTTTTTTCATTTCCGTTTGTATGAAACATTTTTTTCCATCCTTTTACCTTCAATCTATGTGTGTCTTTTGCTCTAAGGTGTGTCTCTTGTAGACAACATATGTATGGGTCCTGTTTTCTTATCCACGCAGCTACCCTATGTCTTTTGATTGGATCATTTAATCCATTTACATTTAAGGTTATTATTGAAATGTAGTTGTTTATTGCCATTTTCTTCTTTAAAGGTGTATTCCTTTTCTTTTTTTTTTTTTTTCTGTATTCTTTTCCCACATTGATCTGTTTACACCAGGCCCCTTAATATTTCCTGCAGCATTGGTTTGGTTGTAATGAATTCCTTGAGTTGTTTTTGTCTGGGAAGCTTTTTATTTTTCCTTTCATTTTAAATGATAGCCTTGCTGGATAAAGTAGTCTTGGTTGTAGGTTCTTGTTCTGCATTACTTTGAATATTTCTTGCCATTCCCTTCTGGCCTCAAGTGTTTCTGTTGAGAAGTCAGATGTCATCCTTATGGGGGCTCCTTTGTAGGTGATAACTTTTTTTCTCTTGCAGCTTTTAATATTTTCTATTTATTGCTTAGCTTTGGTATTTTAATTATGATGTGTCTTGGTGTAGGTTTCTTTGGGTTTCTCTTTAATGGAGTCCTCTGTGCTTCTTGGATTTGTGAGAGTTTCTCTTGCATTAATTTAGGGAAGTTTTCAGCTATGATATGATTGAACAAAGTCTCTATCCCTTGTTCTTTTTCTTCTTCTTCAGGAACCCCTATGATGTGGATGTTATTTCTCTTCATGTTGTCACAGAGCTCTCTAAGAGTTTCCTCTGACTTTTTGAGTCTTTTTTCTCTTTTCTTCTCTGCTTTCATGCCTTCATTCCAGTTGTCCTCTAACTCGCTGATTCAATCCTTAGCTCTATCTATCCTGTTTTTAATTCCTTCCATTGTGGTCTTTATTTCTGATATTGTATTTGTGGTCTCCAACTGATTCTTTTTTATACTTGCTATTTCTTTATTTAGGTTTTCAAACTGCACCTCCATTGTTGTTCTAAGATCCCTAAGCATCCTTACAATCATTATTTTGAACTCCGCATCTGGAAGTTTGATTATTTCCATATCACTCAGTTCATCTCTCAAAGGTGTCTCTTGTGGTTTCATTTGGATTGCACTCTTTTGTCTTCTCATCTTCTTTTTTTTTTTATTTGTAGATTTGTTTGAGTCTAGGCTTGGTGTTGTCTGCCTCCAGTTTTCAGTTGTGTTATTTCTAGGTCTTCTTGGGTTGGTATCAGCTACTATTTGTAATCCACTTTCGGATTTGGGCAGCTTTGAAGTGTTGATTTGTTTGTTTTCTTAACAGGTGATAGTCTTGTTAACTGATCTCAGCAGGGGGCTTCCTTGAAACTGTAACCAGGAATGCTGTGGGTGTAACCTGAGACGCTGAAGGTCTCTTCCACCAACTAATCTCACTGGGGGCAGGGTTTTTTCTCTGCTTCAGTAGGGGAAGGTGTATCTCAGATCTCCATGGAGACCTGAGTTACTTCCCCTCCTCCCCACTTCTTGTTTTCAGCTGTGTCTTGTTGCACTGATTGGAGCTGGATAGATGTCCGGAGATCTCTGATCCGGAAGTACTTCAGCTCTGTTTTGTGAAAGGTTCAGTTTCTCCCCCAGCTATGGCCGCCACCAGCATGAATGAGTCAGCTTTTTTATTTCGTTTCTTGCATACCTTAGCCCCTCACAGTCTGTCCCTCTCCCTGTCCTTTCCACTTGGGAGATAAGCTGGTCTTTTCAACCCACCTTGCTCCCTGGTCGCCAGGTAAGTGGCTTTGAGCAGTAGTTTCTGCTCTTTTTCCTCTGTGAAATCCTCTCTGCGCTCTCAGCCTCACCCTCCCCTTCCGTTCCTGTAAGCAGAGGAGATTCAGGCACTCCTTACCAGGATTATTGTGGCTTCCTCTTTGCTCCTTGGTTTTTGAGAGCTGTTCTTGCAGTTCAGTGTTGGTTTTTCATGCTGATTTTTTCTAAATTGATTTGTATTCCAGTTTGGTGTTGAGAGCTGGGCGTCTGTGCGTCCGCCTACTCCACTGCCATCTTCTGAATCCTTCCTTGAGCATCTTTATAACGATTGTTTTGAACTATTGTTAGATTGCTTGCTTCTAATTTATTTAATTTTTTTCAGTGAGTCTATCTTCTTTTATTTAGGACATGTTTATTTGTCTTCTTATTTGAGCTGTCTCTCTGTATTTCTTTCTGTGTATTAGATATATATGCATTATCTTTCAGTCTTGGTAAGGTGGCCTTATTCAGAAGGTATCCTGTGTGGCTCAGGCACATTCTTCTCAATCACCTGAGTTAGGTACTCAGAATATGTCACTTGTGTGAGTTGTGTGAGCCCTCCTGTTGTATTTGTCTTGATTGCTATTGGCCTGTCCATGGGTGGTGTTAACCCTCAGGCTGGATGACTAGGAGGATTAACCCTGACTATAGTGTACAAGCTGCTGTGCAGGTGCTGATCCCCAAAAGTGGATTTTTTTTTCCAGTACGGTCTGGTCCTTGTTGAGATTTCCCTATTAGTGTGCTGTTTGTGGAGTTAATTGTGTCTCGTCGTGTTGTATTCTGAATCCACCACCAACTTTGTTGGTTCTTAAGCCTGTTAGGAGAGACTCAGACAGATTAATTTCATATATTGCCTGTGACCAGTCCTGGGCTACCTATTAAGAGCTACAAAGCAATACACAGTTTGTGGCTACCTCTGATGGGTCTCAGTGTTTTGGGGAAGGCCAAGCTTCATACCAAGGCCAACTTCCAGCAATACCAATCCTTGGGTCAGGTCAGCAAAAGGTCAAGGCACCCTGATATCCACCTTTGCCTGCCTGTTTCATGTTAAGCTTAGTCAATAGAAGAACCTCTAGCATTCTGCTACTTGCAAAATGTAGGTTCTCAAAGAGTCACCAGGAAAGAGCAAGTGATGTTTACCGGGATAATATAGATTCAAACTCAGCACCAGTGCTCAGTCTGTAGCTACTCAGCAAAAGTCTCAGGGTACACCAAGGCCAGCCACCACCTGCCTGAGGCATTTGAGGCTTTAAAATAACACAAGGTCTCAGGGAGTCATCAGGGTGCACCCAGTATAATTTCATAAGGCAATCTTGATGTGGCTTCTTTTGTATATCTTAATTGCAAGAGTTTTATTCAACTAGTCTTCACTTGGTTATTCAAGTTGACTGTTTTACAATTTAGTTGTCATTCCAGTGTAACTTCTATCTATTCTACTGTCATCTTGGAAATTCACCCATACTTTTCTTAGGCACACTGAGTTTGTGGATTTACATAACACATGTGGTATTTACTTTTATGTTTCATCTGGGTGAGCTAAAAGCCCCAGTTATTTAACAAAACAACAACATAGGTGTGAAAGTATTTTGTAGATGTGGTTAACATTTACAATGAGTTGAATTTAAGTAAAAAATACTCTCGAGATTCCAATATGCATGTAGGTGGATGTTCCAACTGCTACCTCCCAGAAACAAATTAGATTACAACTAAATTTAAGAACAATCATCTTGAAAAAAAATCAGAGTAACTGAAGAGTGGTTCATAAACAAGAAGTCACACAGAGTCTTGTAGGAAGGTCAGAGATGCAAAAAGGGCTGTCCTGCTCCCAGGACCGTGTAGTGGCTAAGGATCTGGAGGGACATTCAGCTGTGGAGAAGTTTGCTCTAAGAAAGGAGGGTCGTTAGCCCTAGTCCGGGTACCCTAGCCTAGAACATCAGAGCCTAAAGAAAGATGGCAACATAGCATTTGGTAGTGAAAAGAGGCTAGATTTCTATCTGCAAGAGACAGGAACTCTCAGAGATCCAATCACTGTCTTAAAGGGCCAACACAAAAACTCTTTCACACCTACTTACCCGGGACTCTGATGGAGGAAGGGTTGAAAAGATTGCAGTTGCTTGAGCAGAGTATGAAGATGGTAGTTCAGGGAGAGATATTGTGGAGGACATCCACTGGAACCCCTATGTTAACTCATTTTTTAGATCTGCAGTCATCATCTTTTTTAGGTGAAGCAGTCCATTCTGTGCAGCATCAGCCTCGGGAAAAGCAACTGCTCCACCTTTCAGTCTTTCTTACCCCACCTTATGCAGATTAGGTTGTTCTGAGAAGTAAAATAGGAAGCAGGTAGTTCATCAGCAACTCAGTTTTTTGATACTGAGGTGAGAGCTTTCACTCACACTATATGAAGAATAAGACTGATGCTTCTGCTTCAGGGGAAATTCAGTGGAAATGTCCAGACTGAAGTTAAGCTACATCTATGGGTTTCAGAGGCCACACTCACTGGACTTCATGGCCAGAGCCTATTGAAGTCTGTGAAAAAATTCTGGACAGACTGATACCTGGGGCAATGTGATAGGAGCAACTACCATCACCCTTCATAATCTCTGAATTGCCACAGGATCTAGACTCTACCAGAGGTTTTTTTAGTGGCCAAGCCCAACAAGCCACCAGCAGACAGAAGCTGCAGGATGTTTTCTCATGGAACCTTGAGCCATTTACTGACCTTCTCCCAGGCCTAGTGTGAATAAAAGCCAGCCTAGGAGTGTTGCTTGATATTTCCATGTGCACCTGGGCCCATCAGGGGAAGTCACAAACTCTGGATTCCTGGTAGATCCAAGAAGGTCACTGTGGGCCAGTCACAGGCAGTATCCAGCACTGGTATGCACCAGGTTCCCTCCAGGGAGGCCTAGGGCTGACATCTAGTGGCCAGCTGCAGAGATAAATAATTCAGGACCTAATGACCCTTACTGGTGACATGTCATAAGGCAAGGCTCATCAGACACTGGGTTCAGCTGAGGCTAGTTCCACTTTCTGTGGTCAGCACTGGCAAAGTGACACATGCACACATTTGACAAGGTGAAGCTTCACAGTTGGTTTGCCTGAGCCCTTGATATCTTCTCCCACAAAGGCCAGGTTTCACAGGGAGAAAGGGAGAGAGGCTTGAAGCACAAATATTTAAAGTGTGGGTCTCCTGGAGCCTATTGTTGGGTCCAGTCAAAGGGCTTAGCCATAATCTGGGGGAGCACAGTCAGGCCCAAGAGAAGACTCCCAGTCTTCCTTCCTAATAGCATGGGCTTACCAGCTAGAAAAACTTATGCAGGTGGGACTATAAGTCCCACCCAATATGAACCTGCTGCTCACCACTGGGGAGAAATAGAAATGGAGTATCTAGCAGTATCTGAAAGTTTAAGCTTTGAAGTATGAGCCACTTCCCCATACTGTGCTCCTGACCAAAGTACTCTGGAAGTAGAGGGTCCCACTAAGGTTGTATTCCCAACCTCAACTGCCCTAACCTACCAAGCTTGCAACCTGTAGAGAGATTGGTGAGGTGAGCTCAGTCTGAGGTCACACTACAGTCTTTCTACAGAAAACTCTGGGGGAAGACCAGACAGCTACAAGAAGAGGTGGAGCAGCTGAAAAGTGGAGGTTAATCACACAGAGCTTGAGGCTTTTATAGAGTTGATGTCATCTCTAAGCAGGAGGAAGCAGATCTTCATACACAGATTTTCACCTCCCAAACTACTCAGGCACAGAAAACACAGACACAAACAACAAAGAGAGCTGTATCTCCAAAGAGATAGCCCACAACAGGTTAAAAGCAATGGCTGATGCCAACCTAAAAAGACCTAGAACAACAACAATAAAAAAAAAGTAGGGAGTGGCAGGCCATACTAATGATAAAAAAAGAATGTCTCTTAACTTTGGTATTTTAATTAAGGTATATCTTAGTGTAAGCCTCCTTGGGTTAATCTTTAATGGGACCCTCTGTGTTTCTTGAAATTGTGTGAATTTTTCCTGCATCAGCTTAGGGAGATTTTTAGCTATGATTTCTTTAGACAGGTTCTCTATATCTTGTTTGTTCTCTTCCCCTTCAGGAACCCTTATGGTGCAGATATTTTTCTCTTCATGTTGTCAAATAGTTTTCTCAGAGTTTCATCAGTCTTTTTGAGCCTCTTTTTTTTATCTACTCTGCTTCTGTGTTTTTATTTATCTTGTTCTTCAAATTGATTATTCAGTCCTCTGCTTTATCCAGCTTGCTGTTGTTTCCTTCTAAGGCAGTCTTCATTTCTGATATTGTATTGTCATTTCTGACTGGGGTTTTTTTATGATTTTAATGTCTTTTTTGATGTTTGCTATCTCTTTGTTTAAGTTCTCATTGTGATCATCCATTTTTTCTCTAATATCCTTGAGCATCCTAATAAACATTATTTTAAACTCTGCATCTGGTAGTTTTGTTGCTTTCATTTCACTTAGTTCTTATTCTGGGGATTTTTCTTGTTGATTCATCTTGGTCATTTTTCTTTGCTCGTTTTGTCTGTATAATAGGTAGTTCTGCTCTGACTTCAAAATTTGTTGGAGCTTCTTTATGAGGAAGATGGGCTCAGTGGTACTGAACTCCAGGCCACCTGAGTTCCTTGTTCAAAGAGTGTTTCTTGAGAGTAGAGGGTAGTATTTACCCTCCTGTTGTATGTGAATATTGAAAGCAGTTGGCCCTTATGTAAGTAGGGTTATCTTTTCATGCTGGTTGGTTCTAAGGGTCAACCTTGATCATGTGTGTTGAATATTGTGCAGTGTCTATCCTGTCAGGCACATTTATTTTCCACAGTGTTTAATGCCTGCTGGACTGCTCCTTTCAGCATTCTGCTTGTGTAACTAGCTGAGTTTCTCATTAGTATGGTCTGCCACTCCCTACTGGTTTTTGTTGTTGTTCTAGGTCTTCTTTGGTTGGCATCAGCCATTGTTTTCAACCTGTTGTGAACTACCTCTTTGGAGATACTGCACTGTTTGTTGTTTGTGTCTGTGTTTTCTGTGCCTGAGTAGTTTGGGAGGTGAAAATCTGTGTATGACGATCTGCTTCCTTCTGCTTAGAGATGACAGCAGAATACTAAAAGTTGCAAGAGAAAAGCTGTTAATTACCTACAGAGGAGCCCCCATCAGAATGATATCTGACTTTCCAACAGAAATACTTGAGGCCAGAAGGGATTGGCAAGAAATATTCAAAGTGATGAAAAACAAGAACCAACAACCAAGACTACTTTATCCAGCAAGGCTACCATTCAAAATTGAAGGAGAAATAAAAAGCTTTTCAGAATAAAAAAAAAAGACTCAAGGAATTTATTACTACCAAACCAGTGCTGCAAGAAATGTTAAGGGGCCTGCTGTTGAAAAAATAAGAAAAAAAAGGAAAAAATCAAAAGAAAGAGGATTGTAGATTTGAAGAATAAAACAGCAATAAATAAGTACATATCAATAATAACTTTAAATGTAAATGGATTAAATGCTCCAGTCAAAAGACAAAGGGAAGCTATGTGGATAAAAATCAAGACCTGTTCATATGCTGTCTACAAAAAAACCACCTCAGAACAAAAGATACACATAGACTGCAAGTGAAAGGATGGAAAACTTATTCTACTCAAATAGAGATAAAAAGAAAAGCTGGGGTAGAAATACTTATATCTGATATAATAACCTTTAAAGCAAAGGCTATAATAAGAGACCAAAGACAAGAGGCTATAATTATTGTAAATATTTATGCACCCAATAATTGAGCACCTAAATATATAAAGCAGATTTTGATGAACATAAAGGGAGAGATTGACAGTAATACAATAATAGCAGAGGATTTTAACACCCTATTAACATCAATGGATAGATCCTCCAAAGAGAAAATCAACAAAGAAACAGTGGCCTTAAATGACACACTAAATCAACTGTATTTAATTAATATCTTTAGAAAATTTTACCCTAAAGCATCAGAATATATATTATTTTCAAGTGTTCATGGTACACTTTCTAGGACAGACCACATGTTAAGACACAAAATAAGCCTTAATAAATATAAGATTGAAATCACATCAAACATGTTCTCTGACCACATGGCATGAAACTAGAAATCAACTATAATAGAAAACTGAAAATATTCAAACATCTGGAGACTAAATAGCATGTTACTAATAAAATGAGTTAACAATGGAGTTCAAAGAAGAAATAAAAAATTTCCTTGATCAAAATAAACATACAACAACCAAAAATCTGTGTGTCACAATAAAACCAGTCCTAAGAGGGAAGTACATAGCTTTACAGGCATAACTTAAGAGGCAAGAAAAAGCTCAAATAAACAACCTAGCCCTGCTCCTAAAAGAACTAGAGATTGGACGTCAGAGTAATGGCGGAGTAGGAAATGATACTGATAAATCTCCCCCAAACCTCAACAAGATCTTCAACCAGAAACAGAAAAACCTATCCTTGGAGCCTCCAGATGTTTCGCAATACACCCAAAGGTATGATCGAGCAAAAAATTGGCTAAATATATAACCAAACCCCGAAGGAAATAGGGAGTAAGAAATGCTCCGCCTTCCTCACTAACCTAAACAGGGCGATTTTCACTGGAAACTGAGAATATAGAAACTAAGGCGGGCAAAGGGGGTGAATAGATCCAGGCCATGGCACAAACGGCCGAAACAGGCTGTGGCACGGAGATCCAAGCAAAGGAAAAACTGTTCCTGTGACAACCTGGGCAATACAGCTAACACTCGCGCCAAACCCAGACAAAGAAAGACAAGCGGGGCAGACATTTTACCTGATCCACTAGTAGGCGCATAGTGGGCTAGAGATTCCTTCCAAAGCCCCCGGAGGGTGCGCCCGTGTTACTCCACAGAGAGGCAGAGTCAGAGGCCTTTGTGTGGGCCGAGGGCGGAGTCACGGCTGCCCCAGAGCCTTGAAAGAGTGGCACACGGGGACGAGCGAGAGCCAATTCCAACATTGGAATTTTCAGTGCAGGCGCGGGGTTTCACTCAGAGGGCGAGACTTCCGGTCTAACATCCTGGTCTGCGTGCGCAGACCCGCCCATGTTACCAGACAGAGTGACAGAGCCAGAGGTCTTTGAGTAGGCAAAAGCCCCGGCTGATTATGCTAGCAGCTCTGACTGACTGAGCCTTACCCAGAGCCCTGTGCTGAGTGGAAATAAGAGTGGGGAGTTGCCAGCTCTTTGAGCCTCTTACTATCCAGGCAGAGGCAGCAGCAACCCCATAGCTGGATTCTCAGGCTGCTGGTTGAGGAAGGAAAGACTAGGAGAGAGGCTCCTGGAACACGGACACTCTCACTGTCGGAGCCTATAAACGCTAATGAGCCTCGACTGCCAACGAGACTGAAGCACAATACATGACATCGCCATAGAGACTTATCAACTGCAAACCTCTACCTGAGCGTGCCAAAGGGGCAGAACCCGGGGTACAGAGTCGCCGACCAGGAAGAGGGAAAGAAAAGAAAAAGCAAGAAGATAACCTCTCAAAATCAGAATAATAGGCAGACTTTATAACCTATCCCATTTTATTATATTTGTTCGTTTGTTTCTCTTATCTTCATCCTTGATTTTTTTTCTTTTTTCTTTTTTTTTTTCCTCCTCCAATTTGGTCATTGAACTCCCTACCGGTCTTAATCTCTCCTCTCCTTGAACTACACTACCCATAAGTGTTACATCACCCATTATATTTTCTTTCCTCTTCCTTTCTCTCTATGAGGGTTGCACTCCAAAACCCTTAACACTCTCTCTCTCTCTCTCTCTCCTCTTTTTTCTTTTTTCTTCTTTTAGTGGTTCCCTCTTTTTTTTCTCTCTCTCTCTTCTTTTCTCCCTCTATATTAGTTTCTTCCTTTTTCCTTTACATCTCCTCTCATTCAAACCTCAATAACAAACAAATTATTTTATCTGGGACTCAAACTTATGTTTGTGGCATTTGGGGGATTTTTACTTCACCTTTTTAACTCACTAGCAGTGCTCCCATCCCTGGCTCTCCATTTTATCAAGCTCTTGTTCCACTAAATACAATAGTAATTTTTTAATTTGTTCCCCCATTTTCCTGTTTCCCTGTTACTCCTCTCATCATAACTCTTAGTCAACCAACACCTAAACGCAAATCATTTTATTCTTGATCCAAATATTTTCATTATTTGCTTTTTGTGGGTCCATAGCCCCACCCCTTTTTATTTATTTATTTATTTATTCTTTCTTGCCCCTTTATTACTTTTCCCCAATTCAGGCCCTCCATTACAGGCATTGTTTGTTCTATTAAATACAATATAATTCACAGTTCACCAAAAGATTTTCTCAAGAAAGAGGGGAGAGGAGAGGAGAGAAAAAAAGGAGGGGGGAATAATTTCCTTTTTTTTAATTTTTATTTTATTTTATTTTTCTTTATTTCATTATTATTTTTTTAAAAAAAACAACTTTTTTCAATTTTTTATTTTTTTTAACTTTTTGTTTTTTATTAAATCTCATTAATTCTATCAACAAAACCACCCTCAGATGCCATTAAGGAAGAGAAAATCGAATATCATGGATACAAAAGAAAGAGAGGTAACAGATATAAGAGGAAAAATCTATGGAGAAAAAATTTAATATATTAGAAACCTTGGAGCTAAATGACAGAGAATTTAAGATAGAAATCCTAAAAATCCTCCGAGATATACAAGAAAACACAGAAAGGCAATTTAGGGAGCTCAGAAAACAACTCAATGAACACAAAGAATATATGTCCAAGGAAATTGAAACTATAAAAACAAATCAAACAGAGATGAAAAACTCAATGCACGAGCTGAAAAACGAGGTAACAAGCTTGGCTAATAGAACAGGCCAGATAGAAGAGAGGATTAGTGAAATAGAAGACAAGTACCTTGAGGCACAACAGAGAGAGGAAGAAAGAGACTCAAAAATTAAAAAAAATGAGATAGCCCTACAAGAATTATCTGACTCCATCAGAAAGAATAACATAAGAATAATAGGTATATCAGAGGGAGAAGAGAGAGAAAATGGAATGGAGAACATACTCAAACAAATAATAGATGAGAACTTCCCAAGCCTGTGGAAAGAACTAAAGCCTCCAATTCATGAAGCATACAGAACTCTGAGTTTTATTAACCCCAACAAACCTACTCCAAGGCATATCATAATGAAATTGGCACAAACCAATGGCAAAGAAAAAATTCTCAAGGCAGCCAGGGAAAAGAAGAATACAACATATAAAGGAAGGCCCATTAGATTATCATCAGATTTCTCAGCAGAAACTCTACAAGCTAGAAGAGAGTGGACCCCAATATTTAAAGTCCTGAAAGAGAGGAACTTTCAGCCATGAATACTATACCCATCAAAGCTATCCTTCAAATATGAAGGAGAAATATAAACATTCACAGATACAGAAAAGATGAGGAAATTTATCATCAGAAAACCCCCACTCCAGGAATTACTAAAGGGGGTTCTCCAATCAGATACAAAAAAAATAAATAAATAAAGCCACAAGTAAAAGCTCCAAGAAGAACACAATAAAACCAAATTTAAACTGTGACAATAACAAAAAGAAAGGGGGGAGAGGATGGAGATTAACAGTAGCAAAGGAGTATGAAGTGTAAAAGTACTCACAAAATAGTGCACTACAATGAACAGGGTAGGAACCCTTTTCATTACCTAAAGGTAACCACCATTGTAAAAACCACCACAGAAGCACATGAGATAAAAAAGATAGGAACAGTGGAAAGATGTATGGAATGCAACCAAATAAAAACAAAAGATAAAAAAACGAAAGAGAAGGATCAAACAAGACACAAAACTAACAGAAAGCAAGATAAAAAATGGCAATAGGGAACTCACTTGTGTCAATAATTACACTAAATGGAAACGGATTAAACTCACCAATAAAAAGACACAGAGTAGCAGAATGGATTAAAAAAGAAAATCCAACTGTATGCTGCCTACAGGAAACTCATCTAAGTAACAAGGATAAAAACAAACTCAAAGTGGAAGGCTGGAAAACAATACTCCAAGCAAATAACATCCAAAAAAAAGCAGGCCTAGCAATACTCATATCTGATGATGCTGACTACAAGACAACAAAAGTACTCAGAGACAAAAATGGCCATTTCATAATGGCTAAGGGGACACTGAATCAAGAAGACATAACAATCCTTAATATATATGCACCAAACCAAAGAGCACCAAAATATATAAGACAGCTACTTATTGACCTTAAAACAAAAACTGACAAAAATACAATCATACTTGGAGACCTCAATACACCACTGACGGCTCTAGATCGGTCATCCAAACAGAGAATCCACAAAGATATAGTGGCCTTAAACAAAACACTAGAGCACCTGGATATGATAGACATCTACAGGACATTTCATCGCAAAGTGACTGAGTATACATTTTTCTCCAGTGCACATGGATCATTCTCAAGAATTGACCATATGTTGGGCCACAAAAACAACATCAGCAAATTCCGAAAAATCGAAGTTGTACCAAGCATATTTTCTGATCATAAAGCCTTGAAACAAGAATTCAACTGCAAAAAGGAGGAAAAAAATCCCACAAAAATGTGGAAACTAAACAACATACTTTTAAAAAATGAATGGGTCAAAGAAGAAATAAGTGCAGAGATCAAAAGATATATACAGACTAATGAAAATGACAATACGACATATCAGAATCTATGGGATGCAGCAAAAGCAGTGATAAGAGGGAAGTTCATATCACTTCAGGCATATATGAACAAACAAGAGATAGCCCAATTGAACCACTTAACTTCACACCTTAAGGAACTAGAAAAAGAAGAACAAAAACAACCCAAAACTAGCCGAAGAAAGGAGATAATAAAAATCAGAGCAGAAATAAATGAAATAGACAACAGTAAAACTATAGAAAAAATTAATAGAACAAAGAGCTGGTTCTTTGAAAAGATCAATAAAATTGAGAAACCCTTGGCAAGACTTACCAAGGAAAAAAGAGAAAGAACTCATATAAACAAAATCCAAAATGAAAGAGGAGAAATCACCACGGACACCGTAGATATACAAAGAATTATTGTAGGATACTATGAAAAACTTTATGCCACTAAATTCAACAATCTAGAAGAAATGGATAAATTCCTAGAACATTCCTAGACTGAGTCAAGAAGAAGCAGAAAGCCTAAACAGACATATTAGTAGAGAAGAAATAGAAAAAACCATTAAAAACCTCCCCAAAAATAAAAGTCCAGGCCCTGACGGCTATACCAGCAAATTTTATCAAACATTCAAAGAAGACTTGGTTCCTATTCTACTCAAAGTCTTCCAAAAAATTGAAGAAGAAGCAATACTTCCAAACACATTTTATGAGGCAAACATAACCCTCATAACAAAACCAGGCAAGGATGGCACAAAAAAAGAAAACTACAGACCAATATCTCTAATGAATACAGATGCTAAAATACTAAACAAAATACTAGCAAATCGAATACAACAACATATTAAAAAAATAATACATCACAATCAAGTGGGATTCATCCCAGAATCTCAAGGATGGTTCAACATACATAAAACGGTTAACATAATACACCATATCAACAAAACAAAGAACAAAAACCACATGATCTTATCAATAGACGCAGAAAAGGCTTTTGATAAAATACAACACAATTTTATGTTTAAGACTCTCAACAAAATGGGTATAGAAGAAAATATCTCAACATGATAAAGGCCATATATGATAAACCATCAGCTAAGATCATATTAAATGGCACTAAACTGAAGGCTTTCCCCCTTAAATCAGGAACAAGACAGGGTTGTCCACTCTCTCCACTCTTATTTAATGTGGTACTAGAGGTTCTAGCCAGAGCAATCAGACAAGACAAAGAAAAAAAAGGCATCCATATCGGAAAAGAAGAAGTACAGTTATCACTTTTTGCAGATGATATGATCCTATACATCGAAAACCCCAAAGAATTCACAAAAGACTACTAGAAACAATAAGCCAATACAGTAAGGTCGCAGGATACAAAATTAACATACAGAAGTCAATAGCCTTTCTATATGCCAACAATGAAACAATTGAGAACGAACTCAAAAGAATAATCCTCTTCACAATTGCAACAACAAAAAATAAAATACTTAGGAATAAACATAACAAAGAATGTAAAGGACTTATATAATGAAAACTATAAACCATTGTTAAGAGAAATTGAGAAAGATATAATGAGATGGAAGAATATTCCTTGTTCTTGGGTAGGAAGAATAAATATAATCAAGATGGCTATATTACCCAAAGCAATATAGAAATTTGATGCAATTCCCATCAAAATTCCAATGACATTTTTTAAAGAAATAGAGCAAAAAAATCATCAGATTTATATGAAACTATAAAAAACCACGAATAGTCAAAGCAATCCTAAAGAAAAAGAATGAAGCTGGGGGCATTACAATACCTGACATCAAACTCTATTATAGGGCCACGACAATCAAAACAGCATGGTATTGGCAGAAAAATAGACACTGAGACCAATGGAACAGAATAGAAAGTCCAGAAATAAAACCACATATATATAGTCAAATAATTTTTGATAAAGGGGCCAAGAACATACAATGGAGAAAAGAAAGCCTCTTCAATAAATGGTGCTGGGAAAACTGGAAAGCCACATGCAAAAGAATGAAACTGGACTACAGTTTGTCCCCCTGTACTAAAATTAACTCAAAATGGATCAAAGATCTAAACATAAGACCTGAAACAATTAAGTACATAGAAGAAGACAGAGGTACTCAACTCATGGACCTGGGTTTTAAAGAGCATTTTATGAATTTTACTCCAATGGCAAGAGAAGTGAAGGCAAAAATTAATGAATGGGACTACATCAGACTAAGAAGTTTTTGCTCAGCAAGAGAAACTGATAACAAAATAAACAGAAAGCCAACTAAATGGGAAATGATATTTTCAAACAACAGCTCAGATAAGGGCCTAATATCCAAAATATACAAAGAACTCATAAAACTCAACAACAAACAAACAAACAATCCAATAAAAAAATGGGAAGAGTACATGAACAGACACTTCTCCCAGGAGGAAGTACAAATGGCCAACAGATATATGAAAAGATGCTCATCTTCTTTAGTTATTAGAGAAATGCAAATCAAAACTGCAATGAGATACCACCTCACACCTGTTAGATTAGCTATTATTAACAAGACAGGTAATAGCAAATGTTGGAGAGGCTGTGGAGAAAAAGGAACCCTCATACACTGTTGGTGGGAATGTAAAGTAGTACAACCATTATGGAAGAAAGTATGGTGGTTCCTCAAAAAACTGAAAATAGAACTACCTTATGACCCAGCAATCCCTCTACTGGGTATATACCCCAAAAACTCAGAAACACTGATACGTAAAGACACATGCAGCCCCATGTTCATTGCAGCATTGTTCACAGTGGCCAGGACATGGAAACAACCAAAAAGCCCGTCAATAGACGACTGGATAAAGAAGATGTGGCACATATACACTATGGAATACTACTCAGCCATAAGAAATGATGACATCGGATCATTTACAGTAAAATGGTGGGATCTTGATAACATTATACGAAGTGAAATAAGTAAATCAGAAAAAACCATGAACTGCATTATTCCATACGTAGGTGGGACATAAAAGTGAAACTAAGAGACATTGATAAGAGTGTGTTGGTTATGGGGGGAGGGGGGAAAGGGAGAGGGAAAGGGGGAGGGGAAGGGGCACAAAAAAAACTAGATAGAAGGTGACAGAGGACAATCTGACTTTGGGTGATGGGTATGCAACATAATTGAAAGAAAAGATAACCTGGACTTGTTGATCTTTGAATATATGTAACCTGTTTTATTGATGTCGCCCCATTAAAAAAATAAAATTATAATTAAAAAAAAATAACTAGAAAAAGAACAACAAGTAAAGCCCTGAGGAGGTAGAAGGAAATAATAAAGATCAGCATGGAAATAAATGACATAGAGATTTAAAAAACAATACAAAAGACCAATGAAACGAAGAGCTGCATCTTTGTAAAGGTAAACAAGGTCAGAAATGTTTAACCAGACTCATCAAGAAAAAAAGAAGACAGGAACTAAATACCATATTTTTCGCTCCAAAGGACGCACATTTTTCTGCCAAAGGTGGAGGGGAAAATGCCCAGGCATTTTATGGAGTGAAAAATATGGTATTTTATTAAATATTTTAACACACCATTTGGTTCAGAATATTTTTTTCTTATTTTCCTTCTTAAAACCCTAGGTGTGTCTTACTGTCAGATGCATCTTATGGAGCAAAAAATGTGGTAAATAAAATAAAAATGGAAGAGGAAAAGTAATAATTAACACCACAGAAATACAAAGGATTGTAATAAAATACTATGAAGATCTAGATGCCATAAACTTGGATAATCTGAGCTAAATGGATAAATTCCTGGAAATATACAATATTCCAAAACTGTTTTTTGAAAAAATGGGAAAAACTGAGCAGACTGATTATAACAAATGAAGTTGAAACAGTTGTCAAAAAGCTCCCAGGAAACAGAAGTCCTGGACCAGATGGCTTCACAAACACATTTTACCAAAAATTCAAACAAGAACTGACAACTATCTTTCTGAAGCTATTTCAAAAAATTCAAGAGGGGGGAGGATTTCCAAGCTCATTTTATGAGATAAATATTATTCTAATTCCAAAACCAGGTAAAAACACTACAAAGAAAGAAAACTATAGGCCAATATCCCTGATTAACATAGATGCTAAAATCCTCAACAAAATATTAGCAATACATTAAAAAGATCATACATCATGATCAAATAGAAATTTATTCTGGGGAGGCAAGGCTGGTACAATATTTGCAAATCAATAAATGTGATACACTGCACAAACAAAAGGAAGGATAAAAATCACATGATTATATTAATAGATGCAGAAAAAGCATGCTATAAAATTCAGCACGTATTTATGATCAAAATTCTGAGCAAAGTGAGAATACAGGAAACATCCCTCAACATAATAAAGGTGATGTATGACAAACCGACAGTCAACGTCATATTCAATGGTCAAAAATTAAAAGCAATCCTTTTAAGATAAGGAACAGGACAAGGATTTCCCCTTTCAGGACTCTTACTCAAAATAATATTAGAAGCCCTAGCCACACAAATCAGACAAGAAGAAGAAATAAAAGGCAATCAAAGGTCCTGGCCTGTTGGCTCAGTGGTAGAGCATCAGCCCGGTGTGTAGAAGGCCTGGGTTTGATTTCCAGTCATGACAAAGAGAAGAAAAAATCATCTGCTTTTCCACCCCCCCCCCTATATTTCTCTTTCTCTTCTCCTGATGCAGTCATGGCTAGAATGGTTTGAGCAAAGCTGGCCCCAGGCTCTGAAGATGGCTCCATGACCCTAAAATAGCTTGGCTTCTGAGCTATGGAGCAGTGGCCCAGCCAGGCAGAGCATCGCCTGGTAGGGGGCTTGCTGGGTGGATTCCAGTTGGGGCCCATGCAAAAGTCTCTCTCTGTCTCCTGGCCTCTCACTTAAAGAAAAAAGGCATCTAAATTGGAAAAAAAAAGTAAAACTGTCATTATTTACTGATGACATGGTAGTGTACATAGAAAACTCTAAAGATTCAGCTAAAACATTACTAGACATAATGAATAGATTTGGCAGTGTGGCAGTATATAAAATTAACATTCAGAAATCTGTAGCACTTTTCTACACTAATAAACTTTCATAAAAAAAATTAAGGAAACAATCTCCTTCACTATTGCAAGAACAAAAAATAAATTTAACCAAGGAGGTAAAAAAGTTGTAGTAGGAAAATTATAAGACATTTAAAAAATAAATGGAGGGAAGATACAAACAAGTGGATCATATACCATTTTCAAGGATAGGAAAAATTAACGTTATTAAAATGTTTATACTACCCAAAGCAATCTACAGATTCAATGCAATTCCTATTAAACTATCAGAGGCATACTTCAAGGATCTAGAACAAATATTCTAAAAATTTATATGGAACCAAAAAAGAATCTGACTAGCCTCAGCAATCTTGAAAATGAAGAACAAAGTGGGAGGTATCACACTTCCTGATATCAAGTTATACTACAAGGCCATTGTACTCAAAACATCTTGGTACTGGCATAAGAACAGGCATACAGATCAATGGAACAGGACAGAGAACCCAGAAATGAGCCCACGTCTTTATGGTCAATTTATATTTGACAAAGGAGATAAGAGAATACAATGGAGTAAAGACAGTCTCTTTAATAAATGGTGTTGAAAAAATTGGACAAGTACATAAAAAATAATGAAACTAGATTACTAACTTACACCATTCACAAAAACAAAATTAAAATGGATGAAACATTTAAATGCAGGTAATAAAATCATAAAAATCTTGGAAGAAAGCAGGCAGCAGACAGATATCTCTCACAGCAAATGTTTTGCTGCTATATCTCTAAGGTCAAATGAAATAAAGAAAAAAAAACTAATGGGACTATATCAAACTAAAAAAATAAAGCTTTTGCACAACAAAAGACAGCATTAACAAAGTAAAAAGGCAACCCACTTAATAGGAGAACATATTTGCCAATATTTCTTATAAGAAATTTAATAACTGAATTTTATAAAGAACTTATATAACACAACACCAGGATAGTAAATAATCCAGTTTAAAAATGAACAAAGGACCTGAATAGACGCTTCTCCAAAGAGGACATACAGATGGCCAACAGGCATATGAAAAAATGCTCAACATCATTAATCATTAGAGAAATGCAAATTAAAACCACAATGAGATATCACCTCACACCGGTTAGAATGGCACTCATCAACAAAACAACATAATAAGTGCTGGCGAGGATGTGGAGGAAAGGGAACCCTCCTGCACTGATGCTGGGAATGCAGACTGGTGCAGCCACTGTGGAAAACAGTATGGCATTCCCTCAAAAAATTAAAAATAGATCTGCCTTATTTATCGGTCTATCCCACTTTGAGGAGTATATCTTATGAATCCCAAAACTCTATTTCAAAATAAGTACCCCCACGTTCACTGAAGCACTGATTGCTTCACTGAAGCAAAGATCTGGAAACAGCCCAAGTGTCCATCAGCAAATGAGTGGGTAAAAAGCTGTGGTACATATACACAAAGGAATACTATGTGGCTGTGAAAAAGAAGGAAATCTTATCTTTTGTATTGGCATGGATGGACCTTGAGATTATTATGGTAAATGAAATAAGCCAGGCAGAGAATGAGAAATACATTATCTCACTTATATATGGAATCTAATGAACAGAGGAACAAAATAGAAACAGAGACAGAATTATAGGGAACAGATGCACAACTGTCAGAGGGAAGGGGGAAGATGTGACAGGATCAAAGAAGGTGAAAGGTTTAACTAAATTATATATACATAACACATAGATACAGACAACAGAGTAGCAATTCTCAGAGGGAAAAGGGTGATGGAAGTAGGGAAGGGGGGCAAAGGGGTTGAAAAGGGAATGGAAAAAGGCTTTGCATGGAGCATGGGGGGCATGATGCGGGGAGCTAAGGGTTGTTTTATTGAGTGGAACACTTGAAACCATATCAACACAATAGAGTAAAAATAAAAAAATAAGAAGGAATAGAGAAAAAGTGAATGGTAAATATATAGAAATAGACATATGCATACAATAAACATAGAGAAAATATTCAGCTACTGTAGCTCATATTTCTGTAATTGGCTGAAAAATCTGTGCTCTTCAATTAGCAATTAAAATTTTCCTCACTCCTGGATAAAACCTCAGAGGATATGAACTCTTCACCTGGCAGAGTGATCAAAACCATTTCCCAAGGGTCTGAGTCCCATATCATTCTGCTTTTGTTGTTGTTATGACAGTTATCCATTAACTTTTAGTATTCTGTTGCAGGCTGAATAGGGTCTCACAAAATTATCCACAATTTTACTCTTGGAAACTGTAAATATATTCTACAAGACAAATGGCAATTAAAGTTGCTAACTAGCTTATCTTAAAATAGGGAAATCATCCTGGATTATGCAGGTGAACCAACTCTCCCTGTAGTTCTTAAAAGTGGAAGAGAAAGGCAGAAGAAGGAGAATCAGAGACAGCAGTGTGACAACTCACCCTGACATTACTGGCATTGAAGGTGGAGAAATGAAGCCATAAATAATGACAATTTCTAGAAGCCGGGAAAGGTGAGGAAATAGATTGTCTCCTTAGATAACTGCAAAGGACTGCAGCCCTGCCAATGTCTTAATTTTTTTTAAATTTATTTATTAAATTTAATGCAGTGACATTGATAAATCAGGGTACATATGTTGAAAGAAAACATCTCTAGATTTTTTTGACATTTGATTGTGCTGTGTACCCCTCCCCCAAAGCTAAATTGTCTTCTGTCACCTTCTATCTGCTTTTCTTGTGCCCCTCCCCTCCCCAAACCCCTCTCTCCTTCTTCGCCCCATCCCCCCTCCCTCCACCCCCCAACCCTGTTGCCATCACATTCTTGTTCATGTCTCTGAGTCTCATTTTTATGTCGCTTCTATGTATGGATTCATATACTTCTTAGTTTTTTTTTATGATTTACTTATTTCACTCCGTATAATGTTATCAAGGTCCATCCATGTTATTGTAAATGATCCGATATCATCATTTCTTATGGCTGACTAGTATTCGATAGTATATATGTACCAAAGCTTTTTAATCCACTTGTCCTCTGACGGACACTTGGGCTGTTTCCAGATCTTTGCTATTGTGAACAATGCTGCCACAAACATGGGAGTGCATTTCTCCTTTTGGAGCCGTTCTATGGTGTCCTTAGGGAATATTCCTAAAAGTGGGATAGCTGAGTCAAAAGGCAGTTCGATTTTCAGTTTTTTGAGAAATCTCCATACTGTTTTCCACAGTGGCTGCACCAGTCTGCATTCCCACCAGCAGTGCAGGAGGGTTCCCTTTTCTCCACATCCTCGCCAGCACTTATTCTGTGTTTTGTTGATGAGCGCCATTCTGGCTGGTGTGAGGTGATATCTCATTGTGGTTTTAATTTGCATTTCTCTAATGATTAGTGATGTTGAGCATTTTCTCATATGCCTATTGGCCATCTGTATGTCCTCTTTGGAGAAGTGTCTATTCATCTCTTTTGCCCATTTTTGGATTGGATTGTTTGTCTTCCTGGTGTTGAGATTTTCGAGTTCTTTATAAATTTTGGTTATTAACCCCTTATCAGACTTATTGTCAAATATATTCTCCCATTGTGTAGTTTGTCTTTTTATTCTGTTCTTGTTGTCTTTAGCTGCGCAAAAGCTTTTTAGTTTGATATAGTCCCATTTGTTTATCCTGTCTTTTGTTTTACTTCCCCATGGAGATAAATCATCAAATATATTGCTCCGAGAGATGTCCGAGAGCTTACTGCCTATGTTTTCTTCCAAGATGATTATGGTTTCATGGCCTACATTTAAGTCTTTTATCCATTTTGAGTTTATTTTTGTGAGTGGTGTAAGCTGGTGATCTAGTTTCATTTTTTTGCAGGTAGCTGTCCAATTTCCCAACACCATTTGTTAAAGAGGCTGTCTTTACTCCATTGTATTTCCTTCCCTCCTTTGTCAAATATCAGTTGTCCATAGAGCTGTGGGTTTATTTCTGGGTTCTCTGTTCTGTTCCATTGATCTATATGCCTGTTCTTATGCCAGTACCAGGCTGTTTTGAGTACAATGGCCTTGTAGTATAACTTGATATCAGGAAGTGTGATACCTCCCACTTTCTTCTTCTTTTTTAAGATTGCTGAGGCTATTCGTGTTCTCTTTTGGTTCCATATAAATTTTTGGAATATGTGTTCTATATCTTTGAAGTATGTCATTGGTATTTTAATTGGTATTGCATTGAATGTATAGATTGCTTTGGGTAATATAGACATTTTAATGATGTTTATTCTTTCTAACCATGAGCACGGTATATGCTTCCACTTGTTTGTATCTTCCTTGATTTCTTTTATTAATGCTTTGTAATTTTCAGAGTACAAGTCTTTAGTCTCCTTGGTTAAGTTTATTCCTAGGTACTTTATTTTTTTGGTTGTAATTGTGAAGGGGATTGTTTCCTTAATTTCTCTTTCTGACTGTTCATTGTTGGTGTATAAAAATGCCTCTGATTTCTGAGTATTGATTTTATATCCTGCCACTTTGGTGAATTCATTTATCAGGTCCAGTAGCTTTTTGACTGAGACATTAGGGTTTTCTATATACAATATCATATCATCTGCAAATAATGATAGTTTTACTTCTTCTTTTCCAACTTGAATGCCTTTTATTTCTTCTTCTTGTCTGATTGCTGTGGCTAGGACTTCCAGGACTATGTAAAATAAGAGTGGTGAAAGGGGGCACCCCTGCCTTGTTCCTGATCTTAAGGGTATTGCTTTTAATTTTTGCCCATTGAGTATGATGTTGGCTGTGGGTTTCTCATAGATGGCTTTTATCATTTTGAGGTATGTTCCTTTTATTCCCACTTTGCTGAGAGTTTTGATCATGAACGGGTGCTGGATTTTATCAAATGCTTTTTCTGCATCTATTGAAATTATCATATGGTTTTTCTCCTTCTTTTTGTTTATGTGATGACTCACATTGATTGATTTACAAATACTTTACCATCCTTGCCTCCCCAGAATAAATCCCACTTGATCATGGTGTATGATTTTTTCCATATATTGTTGGATCCGGTTTGCTAATATTTTGTTGAGGATCTTAGCATCTATATTCATCAGAGATATTGGCCTATACTTTTCTTTCTTTGTGTTGTCTTTGCCTGGTTTTGGAATCAGAATTATGCTCGCCTCATAAAAGGAGCTTGGAAGTCTTCCTTCCTCTTGAATTTTTTGAAATAGTTTGAGAAGGATAGGAGTTAGTTCTTCTTTGAATATTTGGTAGAATTCTGTTGTGAAGCCATCGGGCCCCGGACTTTTCTTTGTTCGGAGTTTTTTGATAACTGTTTCGATCTCATTTGTTGTAATCAGTCTGTTTAGGTTTTCTGATTCTTCCAGATTGATTTTTGGAAGATTGTATGTTTCAAGGAATTTGTCCATTTCATCTAGGTTGTCTAGTTTTTTGGAATACAGTTCTTCATAGTATTTTCTTAGAATATTTTGTATTTCTGTTGTGTCAGTTGTTATTTCTCCTCTCTCATTTCTAATTTTATTTATTTGAGTGCTCTCTCTCTTTTTCATGGTGAGTCTAATTAAAGGTTCATCAATCTTGTTTACCTTTTCAAAGAACCAGGTCCTAGTTTCATTGATCCTCTGTATTGTTTCTTTAGCCTCTATGTCATTTATTTCTGCTCTGATCTTTATTATTTCCTTCCTTCTACTACATTTGGGCTTTACTTGCTGTTCTTTTTCTAATTCTTTTAGATGCAGGGTTAAGTTGTTTATTTGAGCTTTTTCTAGCTTCTGAAAGTGTGCCTATAGTGCTATGAACTTCCCTCTCAGTACTGCTTTTGCTGTGTCCCATAAATTTGAGTTGTTGTATGCTCATTGTCATTCGTTTCTAGGAATTTTTTTATTTCTTCTTTGATCTCATTCTTTCTTTCTTTCTTTCTTTTTTGTATTTTTCTGAAGCTGGAAATGGGGAGAGACAGTCAGACAGACTCCCGCATGCGCCCTACTGGGATCCACCTGGCACGCCCACCAGGGGGCAACGCTCTGCCCACCAGGGGCCAATGCTCTTCCCCTCCGGGGCATCGCTCTGTTGCGACCAGAGCTACTCTAGTGCCTGGTGCAGAAGACAAAGAGCCATCCCCAGCGCCCGGGACATCTTTGCTCCAATGGAGCCTCAGCTGCTGGAGGGGAAGAGAGAGACAGAGAGGAAAGAGAAGGGAAGGGGTGGAGAAGCAGATGGGCACTTCTCCTGTGTGCCCTGGCCGGGAATCAAACCCGGTACTTCTGCACGCCAGGTCGACGCTCTACCACTGAGCAAACCGGCCAGGGCCTGATCTCGTTCTTAATCCATTCATTATTTAACAACCTGCTATTTAGTTTCCATGTGTTTGAGAATTTTTGAGCTTTTCTGTTGTGGTTCATTTCTAGTTTCATGCCATTGTGATTGGAGAAAGTGCTTGATATGATTTCAGTCTTCTTAAATTTGTTGAGAGCACTTTTGTGCCCTAACTTGTGGTCTATCCTAGAGAATGTACCATGAGCACTTGAAAAGAATGTATATTCTGCTGCTTTAGAGTGAAAGGTTCTGAAGATATCTATTAAATCGAGTTGATCTAGTGTTTCCAATAAGTTTGCTGTTTCTTTGTTAATTTTCTTTCTTGAGGATCTATCTAGTGATGTTAGTGGGGTATTGAAATCCCCTACTATTATAGTATTGTTGTTGATCTCACCCTTTAAATCCATCAAAGTCTGTTTTATATATTTGGGTGCTCCTATATTAGGTGCATAGATATTTATAATAGTTATATCTTCCTGTTGGATTACTCCCTTTATCATTATGTAGTGGCCTTCTTTATCTCTTACTATATCCTTTGTTTTAAAGTCCAATTTCTCTGACATAAGTTTTGCTACCCCAGCTTTTTTTTTTCATTTCCATTTGCATGAAACGTTTTTTTTCCATCCTTTTACCTTCAATCTATGTGTATCTTTTTTTCTAAGGTGTGTCTCTTCTAGACAGCATATGTATGGGTCCTGTTTTCTTATCCACACAGCTACCCTATGTCTTTTTATTGGATCATTTAATGCATTTACGTTTAAGGTTATTATTGATATGAAGTTGTTTATTGCCATTTTCTTCTTTAAAGGTGTATTATTATTATTATTATTTTTTGCTATATTCTTTTCCCACTTTGATCTGTTTACAACAGGCCCCTTAACATTTCTTGCAGCATTGGTTTGGTTGTAATGAATTCCTTGAGTTGTTTTTTGTCTGAGAAGCTTTTTATTTCTTCTTCGATTTTAAACGATAGCCTTGCTGGATAAATTAGTCTTGTTTGTAGGTTCTTGTTCTGCATTACTTTGAATATTTCTTGCCATTCCCTTCTGGCCTCAAGTGTTTCTGTTGAGAAGTCGGATGTCATCCTTATGGGGGCTTCTTTGTAGGTGATAACTTTTTTTTCTCTTGCAGCTTTTAATATTTTCTCTTTATCGCTTAGCTTTGGTATTTTAATTATGATGTGTCTTGGTGTAGGTTTCTTTGGGTTTCTCTTTAATGAAATCCTCTGTGCTTCTTGGATTTGTGAGAGTTTCTCTTGCATTAATTTAGGGAAGTTTTCAGCTATGATATGATTGAACAAAGTCTCTATCCCTTGTTCTTTTTCTTCTTCTTCAGGAACCCCTATGATGTGGATGTTATTTCTCTTCATGTTGTCACAGAGCTCTCTAAGGGTTTTCTCTGACTTTTTGAGTCTCTTTTCTCTTTTCTTCTCTGCTTTCATGTCTTCATTCCAGTTGTCCTCCAACTCGCTGATTCAATCCTCAGCTCTATCTATCCTGTTTTTAATTCCTTCCTTTGTGGTCTTTATTTCTGATATTGTATTTGTCATCTCCAACTGATTCTTTTTTATACTTGCTATTTCTTTTTTTAGGTGTTCATAATGACCATCCATTGCTGTTCTAAGATCCCTAAGCATCCTTACAATCATTATTTTGAACTCCGCATCTGGAAGTTTGATTATTTCCATACATTCAGTTCATCTTTTGAAGGTGTCTCTTGTGGTTTCATTTTGATTGCACTTCATTATTTTCTCATTGTCTGTTTTGGGGTTTTTTATTTGTAGAATTGGTTGAGTCTAGGCTTGGTGTTGTCTGCCTCCAGTTTTCAGTTATTTCTAGGTCTTCTTGGGTTGGTATCAGCTGTTATCTGTAATCTACTTTCGGATTTGGGCAGCTTTGAAGTCTTGATTTGTTTGTTTTCTTAACAGGTGATAGTCTTTTTACTGATCTCAGCAGGGGGCTTCTTTGAAACTGTATCCAGGAATGTGGTGGGTGTAACCTGAGACTCTGAAGGCCTCTTTAGCCAATTAATCTCTCTGGGGGCAGGGTGTTTTCTCAGCTTCAGTAGGGGGAGTTGTATCTCAGATCTCGATGGAGACCTGAATTACTGCCCCTCCTCCCCACTTCTTCTTTTCAGCTTTGTCTTGTTGTGCTGACTGGAGCTGGATAGATGTCCAGAGATCTCTGATCCAGAAGCAATTCAGCTCTGTTTTGTGAAAGGTTCAGTCCCTCACCCAGCTATGGCCGCCTCCAGCATGGATGAGTCAGCTTTTTTAGTTCGTCTCCTGCATTCCTAGCCCCTCACAGTCTGTCCCTCTCCCTGTCCTTTCCACTTGGGAGATAAGCTGGTCTTTTCAACACACCTCGCTCTCTGGTCGCCAGGCAGGTGGCTGTGAGCAGTAGTTTCTGCCCTTTTCCCTTGTGTGAGATCCCCTCTGTGCTCTCAGCCTCACCCCCCCTCCGTTCCTGTAAGCAGGGGAGATTCAAGTGCTCCCTACCATGTTTTTGGTGGCTTCTTCTTTGCTCCTTGGTTTTTGAGAGCTGTTCTTATAGTTCAGAGTTGGTTTTTCATGCTGATTTTTCCTAAATTGATTTGTATTCCAGTTTGGTGGTGAGAGCTGGGCGTCTGTGTGTCTGCCTACTCTGCTGCCATCTTTTCAGTTCCCCCAATGTCTTAATTTTAATCCAGTGACATCTATCTCAAACTCTGACTTCCAGAATTGTAATAAGATAAATTTACATTGTTTTAAGCCTTAAATTTATGGTAATTTGTTATAGAAACAATAGAAAATGAATACACTGAATGTCAAAGAAAGTTTTCAAAGTCATGGATAACCTAGAAACCTGATCTGTAAATTTGAGAACCAATTACAAATCCATAAGAAATAACAGCCACTAAGTCACTGAAAAAATCTTTTAATCTTTTATTTGCAATAGCAATTTAACAGGTAGATAGTACATATCCACTCACTGTGCAGTCAGAATTTCTTTTCATAAGGCAATGATGAATTCCATCCAAACCATGTATCCAAGTAAGATACTGCAACTATCTTCTTTACCTTTGATTTCCCTACATGTGGAAGTGCTACATGCTAAAGAGCAGCATATTCAAGATGTATAATACCCTATCCACCACACCAAAAAATTTAAAGTCTCTGAAAACTATTGGCACCTTCATTATCCTTTCAAAACAAAATGACTTTCCCCTAACTCTTACCAAAACTCCTGTGTTGGTGGCTATGTACTAAGCTTAGATTTAACTATTCTAAAGAAATCAAAAGCCTGAAATTAAGAATCAAAACTGTCACTCCTATCTTCTAAATGCAACTTCAGCCTTATCCTTTAACTGAGCAACTGCTGAAATACTAAACAAGTTGAACTAATCTCTCATTGTTGTGTCTGCAACACCTTCTTCCATGAGAGTGATTAATTCAATCTAGGAAACATCCCCCTATTTATCTCAACAATCTTCATGTGACATTCAGACTTAGATACAGTATGTTCTGAACAATAGCATTCCCAAACTTTGGAATCTGGTTTTCCCCTCAGAAGGCATTTTCTAACTTTCCCACACCACTAAATTCTAGTTCATACCTTTAAACATGTCAGGGATTAGGAGCATTAATAAACACTTGGATCAATAAAGACCATACTCCATATACAAGGTGAGATACCCATGTTGGTAAACGTAGGACCAAAATTCAATCCCTTGGTGTGATGTGAAATAACTCCATAGTAACAAAGGTACAAATGTTACAGATTCACTGCATGAAAGGCAGAACAAGGCTAGGTTACAGAGATGGTACATGCGTAATATTGGAATTACTAGATACATAAATCACAGGGAGCTCCAACAGAACATGACCAACCCAGGACCCATGAAGCTTTTACCCAGAAGCTGATCATATTCGGCCACAATTATTTTTTGACATTGTATCAAATCAGTAACAGGTAA
The DNA here is from genome assembly GCF_036850995.1 of Saccopteryx leptura. Lineage (NCBI taxonomy): Eukaryota > Metazoa > Chordata > Mammalia > Chiroptera > Emballonuridae > Saccopteryx > Saccopteryx leptura. Next base: position 128,431,165 of record NC_089516.1, read on the forward strand.
CAGTTTCAAACTGTACAAGTACACTTTAAAGTATGTATTTCTTACTCATTGAAAGAAAAAAGTCACCATGCCAAAAGGTACAAAGAAGCAAGAGAAATATTGAATCAGTCCTATAATGTTGAATGAAGAAGATTGTTCAAGGCTTCAGATAAAGTTCTGTTAATCAACATTCCTTTGAGGCAATGCAAACATCCCTCTAACACCAGAATGGCAAGGTGAGCCTAGATCACCAAGAATAACTTGCTAGCAGACAAATAGGAAAAGTGGCTCAATTTCTTGAGGGCAAGTTAACTTCCTTATCTTAAAGGTTTAAGCTTGATGATATATAGCCCCTTTAACATAGAGGAAAAGGAGAAGTTTAGCAAACAATTTGAAGACTTGACTTGGTGTCAGTCTCATCTATATATGCCCAAGAGCAGTGGTCCTCAACCTTTTTTGGGCCATGGACTGGTTTAATGTCAGAAAATATTTTCACGGACTGGCCTTTAGGGTGGGACAGATAAATGTATCACATGACCGAGACAAGTGTCAAGAATGAGTCTTAGATGGATGTAACAGAGGGAATCTGGTCATTTTCTAAAAATAAAACATCGTTCGGACTTAAATATAAATAAAATGAAAATAATGTAAGTTATTTATTCTTTCTCTGAGGACCGGTACCAAATGGCCCATGGACCGGTACTAGTCCAAGGCCTGGGGGTTGGGGACCACTGCCCAAGAGGATACACAAGTTTCTCTCTTCATTTACTGTTTGTTTCCAGGATCCCAGCAACTATTTTTTATTGCCAGGACCTTAACACTGTTTTGTTTTGTTTTGCTAAGAGTACCAAAACTATTTTTCTATCAAATCACTGAGTATGATCAGCAGAAGAGTAATTTGTATTTGTGTGTTTTTGTGTGTTTATTTAATTTATTGGGGTGATATTGGTTAATAAGATAAGTTTTAGATGCACAATTCTACAACACATCATTTGTATATTGCATTGTGTGTTATATACCCTTTTGATATTAACAAGTTTACAAGGGAGGACACACATGAATATAAGAAGCAAAAATGTAGTCAAACCCATTACAAAATATAAACATGTCAAATATAAAACAGCAAAGCACACCAAGATATTCTACACACTATAGTAGTAGTTCTACTTTCTCAAGCATCAGAATCAACATGAAATTCCTACCTGTCCCCAGAATTTCTTAGTAAGTAGGTGTGTGGTGGAATCCAAGAATGTGCATTTTAACAAGTTCCTCCATACTCTTGATGCTGCTGGTTCAACTACTGCACTTGGAATTCTCTGCATTAGAATATGAAAAGCACAACTTTAGTCTCATAGCATAAAAGCATGCTCATTGACCAGAATTATGTGATTGAGGTGTTTCAATGAGGGTTAGAATGGAGATGTTCCTGTAAGTGTTCCTGTTTGAACTTTATCGTGCATGCAAATTGCCTCTTTATCTTTGGCTAAAATTCAGAGTTTTCCTTCCCTGGAAGAAGTGATTGCTAGTGAGGCAGTCAAGCAGATCTGTGCCACTAGGAGTCTGTTCTTTTATTCTTTTTGACTGTTTTTTCCTGCCTTTGTGCTGTGAGGTTGGGAGTTCCCTTCCCTTTTTAACAGCTCCTCAAAGAGTTCATTGTGCATGTAAAAGAAGATGTACTCTGTGCAAAGCCTGGCTTCCTGCATCAGAGCCTCCTGGATTCTTGATATTTGCATATTATTATGAGTGAACTAGACTTTCCTCTCAAAGTCATGGGCATCACTGATATAATGGCCTGGATCTGAGGTATTCCCAAGATGGCTGACAACACTAATAAGCTGATAGGTATAACAACTTCTCATCTTGGGATTTCCTTTTGATTTCTCGGCTTCAGTTTCTGCCTTCTTGTTACATAAAAAAATCTTTGTGTCCAAGGTCTTTAATGGAACCTGATGCACCTAAGAAATTTACACTGGCCTTCTGGAGACTTATTTCTGTAGGTCTTCTAAGGTTCTTTGTATTCCACTGGACATCTGGCTTCTGAAGACTTTGAAGCAGTGCCTACTGAAGGACATTGTTCATAGATTCTCATTTTTTCACTCTGCTGGGTCTGTCCAGCTACATTTGAGAACTTCTCTGAAAATTTGGTTATTTTATCTTCTTAAAAACCTTTAGTAGTCTCAGTGACACCATCAACAATTGTAAATATATTGGTTTTCTTGTATTTCTTTACTTTTGGATTTCTAGGTACTTCTTGAAGAGGAACCTCTGTAGGATGTGTGTCTGGGCCACTGCTGGGTTTATCTTCATAGGTCACAGAAAAGTTGGTATCTTCCAGATTCCTCATTAAACCTGGTACTAATAGCTTTTGTTCCATGGCTGTGTCAAAATCCTGAGTTTATCAATGTAAACTCTGTTATATTCTATTTAGAATCTTTTCACAGGTCATCTTGCTGCTGTTCTTTGCTTGACCCTAAAACCTGTTATTTCTGTGGTTCAGACTCTTCATCTAATTAAATATGTGGAGCCAGACAATCTTTGGATTCTGAGGTTAACTTTGTTAAATGTGTCAATGACCTGAAGATTTCAGAATTCATCTTTTGAAAGAATTTTAAGAATTGGAAATCCCTAATATGTGCATTTTTGTTCAAAGTAAGAGGTGGTTTGGCACTTGCCTTGCAATGAGAAGACAACTTTAATTTAAAAAATTTTTTTTTACATAGACAGAGAGAGAGTCAGAAAAAGGGATAGATAGGGACAGACAGACAGGAATAGAGAGAGATGAAAAGCACCAATCCTCAGTTTTTTGTTGTGACACCTTAGTTATTCATTGATTGCTTTCTCATATGTGTCTTGACCATGGGCCTTCAGCAGACTGAGTGACCCCTTGCTTGAGCCAGTGACCTTGGGTCCAAGCTGGTGAGCTTTGCTCAAACCAGATGAGCCCTCACTCAAGCTGGTGACCTCAGGGTCTCGAACCTCGGTCCTTCCGCATCCCAGTCCGACGCTCTATCCACTGCGCCACCGCCTGGTCAGGTGAGAAGACAACTTTAAATATTTAAAAACAATAACTTCCTGGTTATCCTTCTTTAAAGGCCAAAACTCATTAAAGCTATAGCATTTCAGATGAACAATGAGGACTCTGGGTAGACTACTGAATTTGTGTATTACAGCAAAACTCTTATGTTACACTTTGCACATTTATTCTCAAGCTCTTCTGCTCCAAAGAAAAGATCAAAAGTAGATTGAATAGACAAAGACTGTGTTCTTGTTCTTCGGGAAAGGTTGATAGATAATTATTCACTTCTGTCTTGAGAACAACCTGACCAGAGGCTTTACAAATAATAGAGCGCAGCAACTCAACCTCAAAATTAGTGATGACAGGACAAATAAGCATTTTGGAGACAGTATTGTCAGCAAAAATAACTGTTGAGATGCATTTTCTTCCTCAGATTAAATTTTAGTCTTCCAAATTTTCTTTTAATTGTTCTGTATTCTCTTTCATCTGATCTAAACAGTGACCTAAAAACTCATGAGAATCATTCTGTGTGTTGTCAGAGAATATCTCTGCAACTGTTAAAATGACATTTTTAATATTGACAAGTAACTTCTTAATTTTTATGCTGTAAATATCTTTCAAAACAAGCAGATGTGACAGGCACATGTTAAGAACATCAAGGGGAATTTTACTACATGGGAAACCCTGATAGAGTAAATCACAAGCAAAGGATGGAATCGAAAATAGGGACTGTAAAACTGCATTCATATAACAGGTGTCTCCCAAATTAGGAAGGCCTTTACATAGTTTCTCTGGGTAAAAGTCAAAGGTCATCTTGAGTCTGTCCCACCCTGGGTTATCCTCACTATAGAATAGTGCCAAATATATTTACTCAGAGGGAGTTTGGAGAAGACAAATGTCATCTAGGTAAGGGTTTTCAGTAGAACTGGTCTTGAATAGAAGTCCAAAATCTAGTTTCTTGCTTTCTTTTAATTCTTTTAACCATGTTTTTTCCTTCTCATTTTGACTAACATACTTCAAACATTTTGTCTTGGATTTCTTGTTTCTTACAGATATTTTCCTGGAATTTCTCATATCTCTGAACCAGATGATATCATCCTTTTTCTCTTTCTCCATCCATTTTCTAGTAACTTTTTACAAGTAAATATTGATGATTCTGATGTATACAAAGGCATCTTCTGAAGATCAGGTATACTTCCTTCTCCTATCTCAAAAAATCCACTTGTTGATTTATTATATATTATATTGTTGATTTACTTTTGCATTTTTGTGCTGGTAAAGACACTCCTATTTCCATTAGTTCTCATGGGTGGTTGAAGTTTATTTTGATGAACTCTATCCAGGAACATCTTCAACTCTTCAGCATCTCTGGAACATACTCTTTTAATAAACAAAAAGCTATTATGTTGGAAAGTTCAATGCAGGCGATTTTGTTTTGCTCCGTAAGATCTAAAGACAACATTTTAAATATTATTTCTAGCATAAAAGTTTTATGTTCTCCAGTGCTAAAATAAACCATCAATCTAACTTTCTCCTTTTTTCCCACTGTTTCAATGAATGCTTCTTTTAACTGAGACATCCAATCTTCATGTTCCATATTTGGACAAAACCATGTGCCATTAGAGCAGTCATGTTTTCTTTACAAATAAAATAAAAGTATCCTGAATTACTAATAATCTTGAAATTCCAAATTGTTTCGAGTTACCCTCTAGAGACAACATTAAAGAAATGTTTCACTAAAGAAAAGTTCTCTATACAGAATGATCCCTTTCCTAGTGTTGATTTTATACTAGAGCTTTTTTTAGGTTTTGGATACTCACTTCCTTATTGATAAAACCAATACTCTTCAAGGGATGTTCAAAGTTGCATGAAGGCAGAGTCTTGATTCCCAAGGCAATGCCACTGTTGAAAAAATTGTAAAAATATTTAAGTTTTCAGAGAACTGTTTGGCTAGAACTTAAACTCTACTTCCATAAACAAAATCTTTTTTTCACTCCAATACTAGATTAATTCTGTATTAATTTCCCCACTTCATCTGAAATAATTAAACACTTGGAAGACTTTCAATACATAGATGAAGAACATAATGAATACTTTCTCAAGTGTATGCATATGCTAATCTTCCTGTTATAGAATGACCACAAAGGGTAATCACAGTAAGTGATTAAGAAATTGGAGCCCTGGCTGGTTGGCTCAGCGATAGAGTGTCGGCCCGGCATGTGGAAGTCCCAGGTTTGATTCTTGGCCAGGACACACAGTAGAAGCTCCCATTTGCTTCTTTACCATCCCTCCTCTCCTTTCTCTCTATCTCTCTCTTGCCCTCCCACAGCCAATGCTCCATGGAAGCAAAGTTGGCCTAGGTGCTGAGGATGGTCTCTAACCTCCACCTGGTGGGCATGCTGGTGGATCTCTGTAGGGCGCATGTGGGAGTCTGTCTGTCTGCTGCCCCTGTCCCCCTGCTTCTCACTTTGGAAAAATACAAAAAGAAATGGAAAGCACTATTTGGTCCTCAACTCAATAACATATAAATATCTCTTAATGCCCAGAAATCTAGAGGACTTCATACACGGGTCACCAGTAGTTAATCAATCTTTCTCATTCCAAATCCAGTTGTGTTCTTCTCTTTCTCATGGAACTGGGGAAGTCTACTACTGTACCCCACATGTGGTCCTAAACTACCACTGCTTAAAGCAAGTATCAAATAATTGGTTATCTCTAGCTCCCACAAGCTAAGGTGACCTGGTATAGTCTAAGCAATCTAAATTTTTATAACTGCCAGGTAATTAAAAATATAAAGTCATGCTGAGAAAAACCGTAAAAAAACTCATCACAATTTTGAAAGTTGATTAAAATGATGATCGAGACTCAGTTCAAAATTATGTTTATTAGGCCCTGGCCGGTTGGCTCAGCGGTAGAGCGTCAGCCTGGCGTGCGGGGGACCCGGGTTCGATTCCCGGCCAGGGCACACAGGAGAAGCGCCCATTTGCTTCTCCACCCCCCCCCTCCTTCCTCTCTGTCTCTCTCTTCCCCTCCCGCAGCCGAGGCTCCATTGGAGCAAAGATGGCCCGGGCGCTGGGGATGGCTCCTTGGCCTCTGCCCCAGGCGCTAGAGTGGCTCTGGTCACGGCAGAGCATCGCTCCCTGGTGGGCAGAGCATCGCCCCCTGGTGGGCGTGCCGGGTGGATCCCAGCCGGGCGCATGCGGGAGTCTGTCTGACTGTCTCTCCCCATTTCCAGCTTCAGAAAAAAAAAAAATTATGTTTATTATGTTTTGCTACAGAATAACAAACACATAGTATAAAAGATTTTTAAAAAACAGGCTATGATGGAGAATTTCTTATAGGCTTCACTGTTCTTATGGAGGCATGTCAAAAGTTTCAAGGTCAATATAATCCATGCAGAGTGAAGAATTTCCCAGGTACAAAAACAAAGAACTCAATAGCCTGGTGTCATTTAAGTCATTATAACAGAGGTAAAACCAAGTCAGCACTCAAGAGACTATACATTTCTTAAGTCCTAATTAACACAATTATACCTTTTATTTTGTTTTTTTAATGTTTTTTTTTTTAAATTTTGTGAGAGAGACACAGAGAGAGACAGAGAGAGAGAGAGACAGATAGGGACAATCTAGAAGGGAAAGAGATGAGAAGCATTGATTCTTCATTGAGGCATCTTAGTTATTCAATGATTGTTTTCTCATATGTGCCTTGACTGGTGGGGGGTTAAAGCAGAGCAAGTGCCCCCTTGCTCAAGTCAGCAACCTTTGGGCTCAAGCAAGCGGCCATGAGGTCGTGTCTATGATCCCATGCTTAATCACACAACCCCACGCTCAAGCTGGTGAGCCAGTGCTCAAGCCGATGAGCCTGTGCTCAAGCAGGCGACCTCGGGATTTTGAACCTGGATCCTCTGTGTCCCAGTTTGATGCTTTATCCACTGTGCCACCACCTGGTCAGGCTACCTTCTATTTCTTAATGCATCATCAAATGGCCTACAGCAAAACTGGTTATGGTCAACATAGGTGAAATATATACTAAACAACACTGTTCCAAGATCTGTAGCCCTGTTTTCTTCATAACAGCAACACTTGTCTAAAGTAAAATCACAGTAGATTCCCTGGGTCAGCTGAGCTGAGGAATACTGTCAAGAAACCTTGTATTATAATTGGACCACCAACATAGGCAGATGGGGAAATCATATAAAACAACTTCTAGCTGGCCTTGGGTCTCATACTCTTTTTTGTAAAAAATACTATCTGAAAACCTTCATGACAGAGCTACCCAGGAACAAGTAAGTACAAGGCATTTTAGCTAATACTAATTATGGTACCTGGGAAAGTGAGTGTGAGATCTCTTTGTGCTCCAGACTACATGGAATTCAAACTTTAAAGTAGTATTTTTTTATAATCACAGTCTAGCAGTGTCTTTTTTTTAAAAGAGAGAGATAGCAACAGAGAGAGACTGAGAGAGGGACAGATAAGGACATACAGACAAGTAGGGAGAGAAATGAGAAGCATCAATTCATTGTTGCATCACTTTAGTTGTTCTTTGATTGCTTTCTCATACATGCCTTGACCAAGGATCCCCAGCAGAGCCAGTGACCCCTTGCTCAAGTTATCAACCTTAAGCTCATGCCAGTGACCTTTAGGCTCAAGTCAGTGACCATGGTGCCATGTCTATGATCCCATGCTCAAGTCAGCAACCCCACGCTTAAGCTTGTGAGCCTCTACTCAAGACAGATGAGCCCACAGTCAAGCTGGAGACCTCAGGTTCTTGAACCTGGGTCCTCTGTGTACCAGGCTGATATTCTGTTCACTGTTCCTCTGCCTGGTCAGGCTAGCATTGTCTTTTGATTGCCTAAAATTGTTTCCACATTCTCCTCCAATTGATTATATTTTGCAACTAACATGAAGTACCTGGTATTCACCTTCCATAAGGTAAATTAAAATTAAGTCAATATCTTAAAATAACCTAATTTCCCTACTTCCCATCTTCCATCCTTTTCAATCCACCAGTGAGACATATATTCCAACAAGTTGGGTGTACTAACTTTACCTGAGTTGGATCATTTCTGGCCTGAGAACTCATAGCATTCTGAACCTCTATCCAAGAACTCTCCAAACAAGTATTGAGTCTTTGCAAACACACAACTCATTTTCTCCTTATCACCATTTAATTAATCTAAGTGATACATCTGTGACCCCAATTCTTTTCATATTAACACTCCCACATATGATGCCTACTTTAGGACAAGTCAGATGCATCTGATGATTGTGCTCACGATCCTGTGGGGTTGTGTTATGAAGAACAGCACCATGACACTGCACTGAGATCACTACATCTTATATGTAAAAAGTCAAGGTATAACCAAAATCTTAACCTGCCATTGTCTCAAAAGTATGACAGAAAAAGTCAACAAAAATGACTCACAAAGAGTAACTCTACTTGTCATCAAAATGGGATCATCAAAATGGTCAAATGGTCAAAACTATACAGAAAACTTTCAGTCAAATGCTCTAGCTTTCCAAAAACATATTCAAAATTTTATGTGAACACTTAATAAACTTGTGATAATATGTTCAAGGTAAGGACAGACTCTTGAGTAACAGGGCAGTAAAGGAACCATTCCCAAAGGCCTGAATTTTCTAAGATATTAAAATGGACTTCAGAAATACTGTTGTTCCTTATTAACCAAGATATTACCCTGTTGATGATGAATATTTCTCTCTAAAGTAGAATGGCTCCTTCCAATGGCCTCCAGTATAAGCCTATTAGTACTCAGCACTGAACAAATATGTTAAAAAGACAATGTTTAGTGATCCTCCAAAATTTTAGGCTACAAGGTATTATAATCTATGCCTCCACCTGCTTCTTTCAAGCTTAGCCTTCCATAGGACATGCCATTGTCTTCAAAAATGTTATACCAATGACTAATATCCCACTGATACCATGGTCAACTGCAGAGTATCTGGCTCACTGAAAAAAATAAATAAAAGTACCAATTTCTTGCTCATCATACATAGGTTAGAGAGGTTTCTACAGCTAGATCTGGTCACAGCATCCACACAATGTGAGCTAGCTCCCTCTACTCAAAACCAGTGGGGCTGGACCAAGAGGTGGCACAGTGGATAGAACATTGAATTGGGATGCAGAAGACCCAGGTTTGAAACCCTGAGGTCATGGGCATGAGTGCAGGCTCATCTGACTTGAGCATGGGCTTACTAGGATGAGCAAGAGGTCACTGGCTTGAGTGTGGAATCATAGACATGACTCCATGGTTGCTGGCTTAAGCCCAAAGGTTGCTGGCTTGAAGCCCAAGGTCGTTGGTGTGAATCTGAAGTTGCTGGCTTGAGCAAGGGGTCACTTGTTCTGCTGCAGTCCCTCGGTCAAGGCACATACGAGAAAGCAATCACTGAACAATTAAGGAGCTGCAATGAAGAATTGATGCTTCTCATCTCTCTCCCTTCCTGTCTATATGTCCCTATCTGTCCCTCTCTCTGACTCTCTGTCTCTGTCACACACAAAAAAATTGATTAAGAAAAAGCAACATGGGGAAATATCAGATATACTTAATTACTCAAAATTAAAATATTCTGAATAACTCGGTAGTAGACCAATCTGAATTAATGAATAAGTTAGCACTTAGCACAACAAAAGTTTGTATCAGAAATCATGTGTCCAAGAATTGATTAGAAGTTCACTTTTTTCCTCCTACATAGTTAAATAGTCTTCCTGATTCTTGTCTATGTTATTAACTTGCTCAGCATACCTGGTATTTATGAGTGACACTAAAGGAAACTTCTGTTCAGTCCCTGTTCAAATTATCAAAAACTACAAATTCATGGAATCAGTTAAAGATAGTTATGTTTATATACTGTTTTATCTATTAACATATGTTCAGTGAAGTAGAGATTACACCCTCCATATACAAAAGTGCATATACATCCAAGTGAGAGAATGATCATATTGATCATGTAGAAATGAGGCCATAAAAATTTTCAAGCATAACTACAAATTCAAGTAATCTGGATTATTCATATTATAGTTCTTACTGTTTTACTATAATGTTAAGTAAAAGTTTAAACTATTTCTTCTCCATAAAACAACAAAACAAAAGTTTTAATTGCTCTTATTTTGACCACTGGAGTGAACAAAACTGTTACACCAGAAACATTTCCAGTCTGCATTCAAAAATTTTGCAATCTCAGCCAATATGTATTTAACAAAAAATTTTTGTTCTTTCTAAGGATAGCTGAAATAATCTCATATCTTCATGGCATTTCGGTTCTCTGCCTTGTAAAAACACAGTTAAGAGATGTGTATCTAAAAATGATCTCTAATTCATTGTTCCTTCTTTACAATTCAACCAGTTTATATTCCATTCCAGAATAAAAGAGAGTTCTTTGAGCCCACTGAAAATGGAAAGTGAGGGGGGAGTAAAGAAAAATAAATATACAATGAAGGAAAATGATTTGAATTAGTGTGATGGGCACAAATGCTACACAAATGTTTACCTGAAACCTATATACTCTTACTGATCATTGTAGCCTCATTAAATTTAATTTTCTAAATAAAAACAGAAATTGAAGATTAAGAAACATCTTGCTGATGCATAACTGAGGGGTCTAACCACTACTTACTTTTCTGAGCACATCTTAAAGCTGAAATCCAATTCTTCATTCTGTCTTATTACTCAAAGGCTTTTGTGGCTTCTTTTGATACTTTTTCGAAGGCTTTAAACTAAAATTTATCAGTTCTCTAAGACTCCATAGTTTTTAACTCCAATGAAGAGCACTATGTGACTATTCTATGCAACCTAAAATAACCTTTGGCAGTGATGATATTCCTCTTCCCTTGCCACTGCACACCAGATTCAAAACATATGGATAATAGCTATATTCAAGTTATGAAAGCCAAAGTGTTTTTCTCTCACTTACCCATAAACTCAGTTATTTAGATTTCATTGACCACCTACTAGTGCAACACACTGGGCTAGCTGCTGATCGTAAAGCACAACCAGAAACTCATAAAGCTGCACTACTCTTACGAGATCTGGAGCTATGGCCTATGGTGTCAATAAACTGGCTGTAAGGTTAAAAATACTCCTGGTACCCATTGTCTGCTTCACTGTTAATTTACTAATTCACTTTACAATGATCTTCTTGGTCATCAGGTATTTGCTGAGCATCAGCTCTATGCTGAATATTATGATTTCCTGAGTATCCGCTCATGCTGGGTATTGTGGCTAGTATGCTTAAGAACACAAGGATATGGGCACTTACTGTTCTAAACAACAAAGAATCCAAGCATCAAGTATAAACATCACAATCAAAAATGACATTATTTTCAGTTGAGACAAAGGATCTGGAAAAATATCTTTTCACTGCCAGAGTTTGGAGCTTGACACATACCCAGGGTAGGAGCAGTGTTCTGTAAAAAAGAGATTACCTGGATTGAGATTTCTCAGGTCCTACACCTCAACTCTGCAAAATAATGAGGCATAGCCTCATCTTTATAGAAAAAAAATGAGAAATTGGCTCTTGAGATAAATGCTTGACAGCACAAGAACCCAGAAATCCAGGGTATTATTCTTTATTAAGATAATTTAATGAGGAGTTTTGAGGTTTTTGGAATATGTACCCTCTGTAAATACTGCATTTCCTATCATTTGTGTTTTCATAATTTCAAGAGCAAGAAACACATCAAAACCAATGAGAATATACCTTCTCAGTTTGAATATGCATTTCTCATTCCCAAAGCACTCAACACAAAAGGAGAAAACTTGGAGGCAGTTCTACCAGGGAGGCAGATGAATAAAACCCAGAAGTCTCTTTAGGCTCAATGACTATGAGAAAGTAACATCTTTACTTCAAATGTCTTCCATTGACATCTAATTACAACTGTATCACATATAAAATCAAGTACTGTATTTTTTTTCCCCACTGAATAGGTGAGGGTCATGGTAGGTTGGTACAAGTGATGAGCTTTAATTATCATTTTATTTCACAATTTCTTACATTTGAAACATGTGCAGAGAACAAAGATATACCTCACATATAGTGAGAGATTTCTACTTAGCCATTCAAGCAAACCTCACTGGATAGAAATGGTGAAGGGCCCGTGAGATAGTATGTAAGTCCTTGTAGGCTATAGGTAGAAAAGATAGGCCTAGATAATGACTGTAGAAGTTTCAGATAATTTCTGGGTATCCTCAATAATCCCAAACAAGAGCTTGGAAAAACCAAACAACTTTAACTCACATTTATTTTAAACTAAATACAGTGCCCTTGGATAAGAATTCTACTATCAGAGCCCATCAAACTAATTGCAAAATAATTGTCTAAGCATCCGTTAAGTACTCTATTATATGAAACTATGATTCTATGTAGAATATACTTAAAAACACATCATATTTCCTAAGATACTCTAAATAAAATATATTTTCTCCACCAATTAGATGGCATGTATTAAAGTTGGGTTTGGGACCTATGGTCACCATATAAAAAATATTAGAAGGTGAGGAGGTGAATATGCTGGGTTTGGCAAATGGGAAGAAGGGATTCTCAAACTGCAACAGGCATTAATTTATCCATTCATTTCCGAAACAAATATGTGTGGTATACTAGGAACTATTGTATTAAGTGATAGGCATAGAGAAATAAAAAGAAAGAAAACAAACATGCTCTGATAAAAACTTTCATTCTAGCAGAGGAATATAAAATATATACCCATATATTATGTGGAATACTAGAGGGTGGTAACTGCTAAAAAAAAAACAGGAACTTAAGGGAGCAGGATATGCCAGTGGTGGGAATGTGCTTGCTGCCTTTATATAAAGTGATTTGGGAAGGTCTGACTCATAATGATGAGATAGAGGAGTCTTGAAGAAAGTGAAGGAACAAATAAATAGATAGATGCAGAGTTCTCCAAGCAGGGAAAAGAATGAATAAAAACGCCCTCAGTAGAGTGTCGTTGGCATATTATAAGCAGAAAGCAGACCAGTATGGTTAGAGAACAGTGAAAAAAATTGAAGAGAAAGAAAGTGTGAAAATTTTGTAAAAGAGCAAAAAAGAGAATGGACCTATAACCTTGCTGAGTAATACAAAAAGGCAACTGAGTGTGGTGGGCATGAATTTACAATAAGACCAATCAGCGTGATTGTGTGTGTGTGTGTGTGTGTGTGTGTGTGTGTGTGTGTGGTGTGTTTTCTCCACCTACATTCAGCTGCCCAGCTGCCAGGAAGCATATGTACAATGGGAAGAGCCTTGAATTTAACTGTTCTTGAGATTTTGCCATTCATAAATGACCAAGTAATAGGAGAAGGAAGCTGAGGGTATAGAGGAGTTCAATAAAAATATCAACCAGAAAGGGTAAAATGGGAAGAGAGAATAGAAAGATAGGGAAGCCTAAATTTCATGAAATATTGGGCTGGGTGTGGTAGAAGCATTGGGAGACCAGGTGTTCAGCTCTCATTTCAGTAGCTGCAATCTGCCCCCTGCTGCTAAGCAGCTGTCAAGTAACTGCTTGCAGACTTCCTTCTCTAATTCCTCTGCCACCTTCTTTTCTGCTTTATCCATTCTCACCCTGGCCTTAAAGCAGGAAATAACTAATGAAAACGGAGGTGGAAAGTTGAATATTAGTAGTATGTGGGCAGGACCGGTATGATCAGATGGAGGAAGGGGAAGAAGAAGAGTAAGGAAAATCATCTCTCTTGCTTTCTCTCTCTCTCTCACACACATACACACAAGTTTGGGTTAAAGGTCAACATAACAAGAGGCTCATTGCCTCTACAGCTGTGGTCCCCAACCTTTTTTGGGCCACGGACCGGTTTAATGTCAGAAAATATTTTCACTGATCGGCCTTTAGGGTGGGATGGATAAGTGTATCACATGACCAACACAAGCATCAAGAGTGAGTCTTAGACGGATGTAACAGAGGGAATCTGGTCATTTAAAAAAAAATAAAACATCGTTCAGACTTAAATATAAATAAAACGGAAATAATGTAAGTTTATTTATTCTTTCTCTGCGGACTGGTACCAAATGGCCCACGGACTGGTACCGATCTGCACATAGCCTAGAGGTGGGGGACCACTGCTCTATAGCATTAGCAATTAAGTCTTGTCATTATGTTTGGTCCCAGCTTCAGTGTGCATGGCTTTTCAAAATGATAGAATCAGGGCAGACAGACTCCGCTTCTTTCTCTGGTTTAAAAGTGCACTTCTGCACTCAGGAAATATAAATGGCATTTCTTTGTCTCCTGACATACACTGCACATGAATCTCTCTATAGGAGGCCCTGAGCAAAATGGGAAGAATTCTCTAGACTAGCAAATTGTTCCCATACAGTATTCACATTTTGAACCCATTCTGAGAGACAGTTTGGCAAACCTTTTTTTTTTTGTTTTATTTTTCATTTGTTTAAAATTATTGTGTTAGTATTAATAAAACATAGCTTATTAAAAGACCAGAATGCAGATTATTGTCCAGAAGTTAAATATGATTTCATTTAAAGTGGTCTTTCATTAGAAAGTGTATACTTGTTACATTGAAATCATGATAAATGAGGCTTTCTGAAAATTAGTTTTTTCTTATTACAATCTTCCTAGTATTTTGCAGTACTTTCTGCTAAATTCATTGCATTTATTTGTTTGTTTACTTACCCACCAAAATATTTGTTAATACCTAGTCAACTGTGGATGTTGATTATGAACAAGATCCGAAGATGAAGCAGTGAAATATTCCTGTCTTCAGATAAGTTGTAAAACAAGTATACAAAAAATGGCAGTACAAGGAAAAACATATTAAGTAAAATTCAACTAATGTTAAGAGTTCAGGTATTTCTAGTGAATTCTATCAAACATTCAAAGAAGACTTGGTTCCTATTCTACTCAAAGTCTTCCAAAAAATTGAAGAAGAAGCAATACTTCCGAACACATTTTATGAGGCCAACATAACCCTCATACCAAAACCTGGCAAGGATGGCACAAAGAAAGAAAACTACAGACCAATATCTCTAATGAATACAGATGCTAAAATTCTAAACAAAATACTGGCAAACCGAATACAACAACATATTAAAAAAATAATACATCATGATCAAGTGGGATTCATCCCAGAATCTCAAGGATGGTTCAACATACGCAAAACGGTTAACGTAATACACCATATCAACAAAACAAAGAACAAAAATCACATGATCTTATCAATAGATGCAGAAAAGGCTTTTGATAAAATACAACACAATTTTATGTTTAAGACTCTCAACAAAATGGGTATAGAAGGAAAATATCTCAACATGATAAAGGCCATATATGATAAACCATCAGCTAACATCATATTAAATGGCACTAAACTGAAGGCTTTCCCCCTTAAATCAGGAACAAGACAGGGTTGTCCACTCTCTCCACTCTTATTTAACGTGGTGCTAGAAGTTCTGGCCAGAGCAATCAGACAAGACAAAGAAATAAAAGGCATCCATATTGGAAAAGAAGAAGTAAAGGTATCACTTTTTGCTGATGATATGATCCTATACATCGAAAACCCGAAGACTCCACAAAAAGATTATTAGAAACAATAAACCAATACAGTAAGGTCGCAGGATACAAAATTAACATACAGAAGTCCATAGCCTTTCTCTATGCCAACAATGAAATATTAGAAAACGAACTCAAAAAAATAATCCCCTTCACGATTGCAACAAAAAAAATAAAATACCTAGGAATAAACATAACAAAGAATGTAAAGGACCTATATAATGAAAATTACAAAGCATTGTTAAGGGAAATCGAAAAAGATACAGTGAGATGGAAAAATATTCCTTGCTCTTGGATAGGAAGAATAAATATAATCAAAATGGCCATATTACCCAAAGCAATATACAAATTTAATGCAATTCCCATCAAAATTCCTATGAGATTTTTTAAAGAAATGGAACAAAAAATCATCAGATTTATATGGAACTATAAAAAACCCCGAATAGCCAAAACAATCCTAAGGAAAAAGAATGAAGCTGGGGGCATTACAATACCTGACTTTAAACTATATTATAGGGCCACAATAATCAAAACAGCATGGTATTGGCAGAAAAATAGACACTCAGACCAATGGAACAGAATAGAAAGCCCAGAAATAAAACCACATATATATGGTCAAATAATCTTTGATAAAGGGGCCAACAACACACAATGGAGAAAAGAAAGCCTCTTCAACAAATGGTGTTGGGAAAACTGGAAAGCCACATGCAAAAGAATGAAACTCGACTACAGCCTGTGCCCGTGTACTAAAATTAATTCAAAATGGATCAAAGACCTAAATATAAGACCTGAAACAATAAAGTACATAGAAGAAGACATAGGTACTAAACTCATGGACCTAGGTTTTAAAGAACATTTTATGAACTTGACTCCAATGGCAAGAGAAGTGAAGGCAAAGATAAATGAATGGGACTACATCAGAATAAAAAGTTTTTGCTCAGCAAGAGAAACTGATATAAAAATAAACAGACAGCCAACTAAATGGGAAATGATATTTTCAAACAACAGCTCAGATAAGGGCCTAATTTCCAAAATTTATAAAGAACTCATAAAACTCAACAACAAACAAACAAACAATCCAATAAAAAAATGGGAAGAAGACATGAATAGACACTTCTCCCAGGAAGAGATACAAATGGCCAACAGATATATGAAAAAATGCTCAGCTTCATTAGTTATTAGGGAAATGCAAATCAAAACTACAATGAGATACCACCTCACACCTGTTAGATTAGCTATGATCAACAAGATGGGTAATAGCAAATGTTGTAGAGGCTGTGGAGAAAAAGGAACCCTCATTCACTGTTGGTGGGACTGTAAGGTAGTACAACCATTATGGAGGAAAGTATGGTGGTTCCTCAAAAAACTGCAAATAGAACTACCTTATGACCCAGCAATCCCTCTACTGGGTATATACCCCCAAAACTCAGAAACATTGATACGTGAAGACACATGTAGCCCCATGTTCATTGCAGCACTGTTCACAGTGGCCAAGACATGGAAACAACCAAAAAGCCCTTCAATAGAAGACTGGATAAAGAAGATGTGGCACATATACACTATGGAATACTACTCAGCCATAAGAAACGATGACATCAGATCATTTACAGCAAAATGGTGGGATCTTGATAACATTATAAGGAGTGAAATAAGTAAATCAGAAAAAAACAAGAACTACATGATTCCATACATTGGTGGAACATAAAAATGAGACTAAGAGACATGGACAAGAGTGTGGTGGTTACCAGGGGTGGGGGGAGGGAGGACAGGGGGAGAGTTAGGGGGAGGGGGAGGGGCACAGAGAACTAGATAAAGGGTGACGAAGGACAATCTGACTTTGGGCGAGGGGTATGCAACATAATTTAATGACAAAATAACCTAGACATGTTTTCTTTGAATATATGTACCCTGATTTATTAATGTCATCCCATTACCATTAATAAAAATTTATTTAAAAAAAAAAAAAAAAAGAGTTCAGGTATTTTCTGTCATCTCAATGTCTTGTATTATTCCTTCTCTGCATGGAATTCCCTAATAATCTCCTTACTTCTCTCTTAGTTCTACCCTTCCTTTTAAGACTCGGAGTCTCACTTCATTCAGAAGACTGCCAGGTCTGATTTTTCCTGACACAGAATTCAAAAAGCATTAACTTTTTGTAAGACTGCCATTTAGCATGTTCTATCTTGCATTGCTGCTTCATATGCTGCAACCATAAAGTTAATAGATATTAGTTTGTTTCAGTCTGTGTGGAATGAAACTTTCCTTTATCAAGGAAAACCATAAAGTTAGACAAGTAAGAATGCTTTAACAGTTGAGACCAAAGAATTCTAACTTCCCTTAAGAAAACAGTGTCCAAAGTATTAAAATACGGGCTGGCAGGGCAGAAAGGAATGAAATTAAATAAGATGGAACTGTTACTGGAAGATCAAGCTGACTATGATATGAAGACCAGGTTATATAAGACAGAAGACTGAGCAGGTGAGGACTACTATCTAACAAATTTAACTGCGTACATACACTCTTAATGGAGCAATTCTATGAAGGTATTGTCATATAGATATAATTGCAAAACTGTGCAAATCTTTTTAACAATCATCATCTTTTACTTATATAATTTTTAAAACTACCTATAAATTGAGACTTTCTCCTTTGTTTTGCAATATCGGCAAAGGTGCCAAATCAGGAACAAGAACAACATGACATAAAATTGCTTCACATATGAAGAATACTGATAGCTTTCAAAGATTATTTGAGGTAAGAAAATTCATTAATAGGAAGCACTGTGACATTTCCACTGTTCTTATGCTCAAGTCAAGTGTGGGGCTGAGATTAGGGTAGTGTTTTAAAAAAAGATGTGTAATTGTATTTCACACCCTGGCTACATACTTATTGAGTAGTCAAACTGTTTAAGTCCAAACTCATATCCTAGAGTGTGAGAGATTTGGAGAAACTTGACATATTTATTCTGGAGGTAGATGGGCAAGAAAATTTGTGCTGACTTAAACTGAGAAGTCATGATACAGAGAAGTGGTGCCCATGACAAGGTAAGATGAGGCAATAGTGAATTCAAGTTCCACTCCCTCTATTTGTAGAGAACATAGCAAAAGATATGATATACTAGACCAGGAACTTACACATTACACAAGCATAAACTCAAAATGAATAAAAGATTTAAATGTAAGTCACTAAGCCATAAGAATCCTAGAAAAAAAACATAAGCAGTAAAATCTCAGATATTTCTCATAGCAATATTATTGCCAATATATCTCCTCAGGAAAAAATAAACAAATAGGACTACATCAAACTAAAAAGCTTAAGAAAACAACAACAAAATGAAAAGGAAACCCACTGCATGGGAGAATATATTTGCTAATACATCTGACAAGGGGTTAATTTCCAAAATGTATAAACAACTTATACAACTCAACATCAGGAAGACAAACAACCAAATTTCAAAATGATCAAAGTACCTGAATAGACATTTCGCCAAAGAGGACATACAGATGATCAACAAACATATAAAAAAATGCTCAACTTCACTAATCATCAAAGAAATGCAAATTAAAAACACAATGAGATACCACCTCACACCTATCAGAATGGTGCTCATTAACAAATGAACACACAAGTGCTGGCGAAGGTGTGGGGAAAAGGGAACCCTCCCGCACTGCTGGTGGGAATGCAGATTGATACAACCACTGTAGAAATCAGTATGGTGTTTCTTCAAAAAAATTAAAAATGAAATGGCCTTATTGCCCAGCAATTCCACTTCTGGGAATATATTTGAAGAAACCTATAATATTAATTTGAAAGAATATATGCACCCCTATGTTCACTGCAACATTATTTACACTAGCCAAGATCTGGAAACAGCCCAAGTGTCCATCAGTAGATGAGTGGATAAAAAAGCTGTTGTACATTTACACAATGGAATACTACTCAGACATAAAAAAGAAGGAAATCTTACCTTTGCAACACATGAGTGGACCTGGAAATTATATGCTAAGTGAAATAAGCCCATCAGAGAAAGACCAGTACTAAATTTTCTCACTTATATGTGGAATCTAATGAACAAAATAAACTGATAAACAAAATAGAAACAGAGGCATGGATACATGGAACAGACTGACAGTTGTCAGAGGGGATGGGGTTTGGGGGACTGGATAAAAGAAAGTGAGGTGATTAAACAGAAAACACACAGACATATGGTGGTGAAGTATGGGGATGGAAAAAGACTTTGCTTGGGGCAATTGGCACACAATGCAGTTTTCAGATGTTTTGTTAATTTGTATTCTTGAAACCTGTATGGTTTTGCAAACCAGTGGCATCCCAATAAATTCAATTTTTAAAATGGGCAAAAGACAAAAAGAGACATTTCACCAAAGATGATATATGGATGGAAAATAAACACCTGAAAAGAAGAAAAAAGGTTCAATATATTAAGTGGAAGGTAATAGGAGTATAACCTCATGAATAAAATCATCTCAAAGGAACTGCCAGAAAAGTATGGCCTTACATGAAAGACTCTTAGATACATAGCAAAAGAATGGAAAATAAAGTGGGAGTTGTAAAAGACTAGCTGGATCCTCTGGTATTTTCCTCTATAGCAAAGTCCCCCCTAAAAAAAAAAAGTTTTGAGAAGATATTTTGAGAATACTGATGGAGTGGATGGATACTGTCGCTGTGGGTCAATTGACGATGTTTTTGGCCTCACACAACACAAGGGGGAGCTATAACATTTTTCTTTCCGAAGTAAGGAGGGCAGCACTTCAACGCATTTTCAGCTTGGTTAAAAATATATGACACCGCTTAGTAAGTGCTTAATATTGACATGTTTTTTTGTTTTGTTTTTGTTTTTAAAATAAACTGGAAAATATATTAAAGGCCACGAATAAAAATCTCTTATTATGCTTTCAAATAACCAATCTGTTTTATCTGAAGGATCAGTTCCCTAGCCAGGAGAATGCAGAGTTGCCTAATTTGTTCATTGTGTTTTTTAAAACTTGTCCAGAGATATTCTTAAGAACAGATTCCCAAAACTTAAATCATACCTCTAACCCCTAAAAAAGTGCTTCTCATTTATCTTTCTAGTTAAGTTGTCCCTCATTCTGCATACCAGATATTCTTCTCCTTTGCTGCCATTAAAATAAAAATGTGAAAGTGTGTGTGAGAGAGAGAGGGAAGAAGGGAGGGGTGGAAGAAGGGAGGGGTGAACGAAGGGAGGGAGGGAAGAAAGAAGAGACAGAGAAAGAGAGAGAGATGCAAAATCAAGGAAAGTCATTGCTTCCAGTTATCGGGAGCTTTGCAGCTCCTGCTTCTGCGGTCTCTTACCTACTGTTTGACAAAAACAGGATCCTGTTCTAAGCTTAGTCATCTTGGTGAGAAAAGGAACTCATGAAGCTCAAATGAGATAATGAACAGCTGCTCTGGATGTGCATCCTTGAAGAGAGTCCCTCCGAGTCCAACAAACCATCTCACCCCTCTTCTTCCTCTGCTGATATTTTAGGGATTTTTATATGGTGCTGTTAATGAAGGTCATCCTCAAAGTAAAGAAGACAGAGTGCTAAAAATCTCTGCTTCAAGTTTTGAGCTACATTAAAAATAAAATTAAAAAAGAGACAAGGATACATGCCACCTTGCTTCAAAAGGCCCAGGAGCATTAAAAATATGTGCTGGACCTCATTCAATGACTCTGCTTCCATTTCTGCTCTACAGGGATATGGAAAATGGGAAAATTTTTACTTGCCTTGAATGAGCCCTTAAAGAAGAAAAGAACTCATGACTAGCCAAGCAATAATAGCCTTTAAAAAGAAACACTAGGCTATCGTTCAAACTCTCTAAATTTATAAGCAATGATCAGGGCCTATCTCAAATGTTAGCTCCTTCATAAAATTGCCCATCATTCTCTCAACCTAGTGCTGTCCCTGTCCCCTCAATTCTTGCTTCATAACTCTGTGAATTTTAAAATACAGTGTGGGGAATGGGAGATTCATAGTTGTTTACATGGAAACTAATACAATACTTAGTAAATAATAATACAAAAGTAAACTCTGTGTTTTGTATACTCACAACTGTAAACCTCCTTTTGCTCCACCGTGTACACAAGCACCTGAAGAGCAGCAGAACACATGCATTCCCCCATTACAGAAGTACTGAGAACCAGAATCATATGTCCCACACAGCTTACCATCTACATTAACATGTCTACAATTCTACCATTTTCACGATGATGACTTCACTATTTGTAAAGACTCTTGCCAAGCAAGAATCATTTCAAATAGCTTTATTATTCATTCCAGCAACTCTTCAATAGAAACCACCTACTCACAGTTTATAACCTAACACTTTTTGAACCTCTTGCCTTCAAATCCCTTACCTACCATGTCCACCTGTTCTAACCCATTTCATATCATGAACTTAATCAATCTTAATCAAGTCCCCATGTCCCCCTAGGGCAGTCTTCAAAGTTTCATTATCCCAGGCTTTCCCTTAGTCTCCTAAAATATTTAGAGTCTATCAATATGGAATTCTCCCTTACAAATGGTAAGCAATAAACCCAGCTAGATTTTTCTTGGCCACAGCTTGTTCCAATGATATTTTGTGAAGCCAGTATTTCACAAGTCCATTCACTGAATGCTAAGTCAAGTAGTGATGGGTTGGTTTGGACTTGGTGAACACAGGGTGATTGTAAAATGAGTTCTTACTTTGGGCTGAATTTGAAGCCATTGGAAGGGACTTGGACTTGATTGTTTTTATATTCCTATTTCATAATTATACCTTATAGGTTTCACTTTTCCGTGCCTTTAACTGAACATATGAGAGCACATGTGACAGAGTCCACATACCCTAGACTGCAAAGGCTAATTTAAAGCCAACACTACAGTAGAACAGCTGTTTTATTTACCTTAGAGTCTACTTGTTTCTGTTCAATAAGCTAAACACCTGTGGAATTTGGGGACTGACCTATGTTTGCTTCTTTGAGGAGCTTCTGGGTAAGTGTGCAGGCTTTGGCTGAACATATCACTCAAAATATAGGTATAGAGAAGGAAAGAAAAATAGATACATAGCAGTAGGTCAATCAATAATACATTGATTTACTCAGTGCCTCCCGATGGAGGTCAGCAATTCATGAGAATTTCCTTGGTACTTGCAATTTTCTCACTAAAAGAGACCATGAATTGTATTGAGCATTTCCTATTGCAGATTTTTAAAGCAATTTCCAGTGCATTGTTTCATTTGTGCTGCAGGAACATAACTAGCAATTTCCAAACACTGAAAAGCAGGGATATTTCCTACACAGAATCATGAAATTTGTGCCACAAAAAATTTGTCCAAGCTCCTCATTTCCAAATGAAGAAAATAAGCCCATGGAAAAATGACTTGATCAGGAGCACCAATTTCTTTATATTCTTTAATGATCAGTCTGCATGCTGTCAAAGCACACATCTCATGGCTAAGATCTGAACTCAGTTCTGTGCAGTTTTTCTCCAAGACACAATGAGGATTTCCATTTACATTTTCATGGTATGTGAAAACAAACAAAGTAGATATCTAAAAAGAATCATAATCTTTTCACCTTATAGATGCTTATGCTGGCTACTTACTTCCTTGCTAAAGGCTTGAATAACATGCATCGAGACTGAATGAACCAGTAGAATGAGTCATGGGAAAAGTTGGATTTCCTTGATATGGAAAACATGAGACTGGTGCTCAAGAACAATGGGCATGTCCTCACTAATGTGCTAGAATAGGTTACTGCCAAGTAATTGATTTTAAGTTTCATTATAAAAAAGTGGTTACAAATGAAGGCCTGCTCCCAAAAGATGTTTACTTTTCTGAGATGCTTTCACATCTGGCTATAGCCACAAGGTCAATAATTACAACTGAGGCAGCATAAACAAATCACTTTAATTTATATTAAGAAATCAAGAATGACAGCAGAAATCAGATAATGTGCTCATATACTTTTATATGGATAATAAAATAATCAATTTGATGTATTCCATTTACTATTTGTAGAATAGGGTAGTTAAATAAATGGTGACAAAAAAAGAAAAAGAAATTCAAATGCATGGCTACTCTTATCTCTTAATTCCTTCAAATATTTTTCTAGGTAATGCCTTTTCTTCTGTTCCCCCCTCCTACCCAAAGCTATTTTCACATGCTTTAAATCAGGTGTTTCTACTTATGCCTAGCTATTATATACATAGAATCTCAGGCATCACAGCCCACCTCTTCTTTGTTACTCTTATAACATCTTAGCTTCTGCACCTTTCTCTTTGATTCTAGCTTTTTTACAAGCTAAGGATCCAAAGGGCATACAACATTTGTGCCTTTAACTATTCTTCATTCACTTATTTAATTCCAGAAGCAAGTAATCTTTCCATCTGATTTCTGAAAAAGGCACTGCCTTTTACCCATCACATAAAGTAAAACAGACATAAAGCTAAAACAAGTTTCTCCAATGTCACCACAATTCTTACCAAGTCTCAACTGACTTGCCATACTGTAATGTTAAGTGTCAATGCATTATGAGTAAAAACACTTTCGGTTACCCTTGTCAGTATCCTCTGCCACTCATATACACTAGAGCACAGAAGAACAACAAAACATAGGTACAATCTCTTGAAAATGAGAAGCAATATTAAGCAGAAAGACACAAAGGTATAGAAAGCTGTACTTAACATTAGAAGACCCGATGTCTGATAACTGCTTCATTACTAGCCAACTCTAAAAATTGGGAGTTAATACTTTTCCCTTCATGGATCCCATTTCATCCAGTACACCACTGTGCAATAGAACTTTCTGCACAGTTAGAAAAGTGCTATCTAAAATGGTAGCCACATGTAGTTACTGAACACTTGAATACAGCTAATGAGGCTGAGGACCAGAATTTTACTTGCATTTAATTTTAATTTAAATAGATATCACTAGCTATTAGCTATCATAAAACTATAAGATATGGAAGTTGTAGACATAGCTAAATACCTTACCAATTCTTGAAATTCTATTATGGTATCTACTTCTATGTGGCACATGCTGTAGGTTGGCTGACCCAACTCCCATCCACAACATTTCCCTTCCCAACTTCACTTCCAGAGTATTGAGGACATTTACTACAGTTGTCAATAAATAGAAGCAGAAGTCTACTAAGTTTATTCACCTGATAATGAGGAGAGATGCTTAGAAAGATCTGTTTTGCCATTCAACATGCATTTTTTTTCTTTTCACCATCTGACTATAATATGACAGCTAGAAAAAGGAAGTCTTCTTATCTTGTGAGACAACAATATTAAAATGAACACTGCAATAAAGCCTTATTAGTTCCAGGAGACAACATAAAACTATGAAGATGAAATTAAAAAAAAAAAAGAATTAAAGGGTGGAAAGATTTCTTAAGAACGTGGTTACTTGAAGATGTCATTGAGCCACTGCAATAACCATCATATTTACTTAAGCTACTGTAGTCCTGCTTTACTTGCAATTGAAAACCCAGGACCACTGGATATGGAATACTATGAGATTTAAGTCCGAAGACTGAGAGAGGAAAAGTTGTTTTAGATTAGTTGATTGGAAAGCTAGCAAGTTCAAGATGGCAGAGTAAAATGAAAGATCATTAGAAAATGGATCCTTAATGATCTGGAGCTACTTACACAAAATAAATAACTTTACTATCAACATACTTTCTATGATGTGACCTTATACTTGGGGTCCATGCAGCAAAACATTTTGGTATATGCAATCAAACATGCCTAATGATATTTAGTTTTAATCAATTCCATGGTCATGTTGAGAAAAACATTAACTAAATTTTTGACAGCCCAAAATATAGTCGTTATGTGAAAAATGAAATAATTAAATCCCTACTTACTTAAACCACCAGAGTTACTTCCAGTGAATGATTTTCTATCTGTCTCTATTTTACATTTGTTTGCTTTTAGTATGAAATAGATGAGATTTTGACAGTCAATGATAGAGCAATAAAAAAAGAGAGATTAGATTGTAGAAATGAGTGATCAGCATCAACAAGGGTAAGGCAAGATGCAAGAACAGTTAATAGTTAGAGAGTTTGGTGTTATGATTCACTAGGATGTGAAATTTTGTGAATCCAAAGTGTGGTCCCAGAGATTGAGGATGAAAAAATATGTTACGAAGGTGGAGTTTGAGATCAAAAGAGATTGCACTAAACAATTCGTGATGTATTAAGGGAGCTCAGACAGCACAACTGGATGGGAATGCAGATGACATTCATATCACAAGTGGCATCTGATACCGTATATGTGACCGATTGAACACAGTTGGTCTAAATGTTTCTAGAGTCTCAGAACCACTTAAAAAGCTGAATTTAAAGTACAGAAAAGGGAATGAATGTCTGTGACTTCCAAAAATATGCTTATAAGTTGATTTTTATTCCTGTTAAAGAGGTCACAAAATGAATTTCAAAACTTGAGGAAAAAAATCCCTCCACAGATAACAATGGAAACTTTGACTTGATTGTTTTTGGGATATTTTTAGTTGGAAAGAGAGTGAGTATATTTGGGATTCCAGCCTGGAGGTTATTTATACAAAGATTTCCAGGAAAAGGAGAGAGACTTTCGTGTGCATTTCAGTGAGAGTGTTGAGCAGAACAGGAATAGAATGTAATGAACTACATATTATTGATTTTGTCAGATGGCAGGCAATGAGAGGACTTCCTGCCCATCATGGTAATCCCTGTACCCTGTACACAAAGATTGGTGTAAGGCAGTGGTCCCCAAACCCCGGGCCATGAATCGGTACCGGTCCATGGGCCATTTGGTACCAGTCCACAGAGAAAGAATAAATAACTTACATTATTTCTGTTTTATTTACATTTAAGTCTGAATGATGTTTTATTTTTTAAAAATGACCTGATTCCCTCTGTTACATCCGTCTAAGACTCACTCTTGACACTTATCTCGGTCACGTGATACATTTATCTGTCCAACCCTAAAGGCCAGTCTGTTAAAATATTTTCTGACATTAAACCGGTCCGTGGCCCAAAAAATATTGGGGACCACTGGTATAAGGGATGCACATGGGAGCTATGTGGGCAAAATCAGATCACTCTTGAGTCTAAGTATCGCTTCATACAATATAGACAAAGGAGAGCACTGGTAACTGTATCCTCTTGCCACATGGAGGGGGCTTTTTTGTGTCAGGGAAAAGCCAAGACTCAGAAAACTAGAGAA
This sequence comes from Saccopteryx leptura, assembly GCF_036850995.1. Classification (NCBI taxonomy): domain Eukaryota; kingdom Metazoa; phylum Chordata; class Mammalia; order Chiroptera; family Emballonuridae; genus Saccopteryx; species Saccopteryx leptura. The sequence continues at coordinate 128,457,898 of NC_089516.1, forward strand.
AGCAGAGTTGTGAAACAGAATAAAAGAAAATATTTTATGTGAAATTAAGTGCCACCACAGAACTTCTAATGGTAGAATGTTAACCATGAATATACTATGAGCTCATGTCTCCTTAAAATATGCATAGAAAAATAAAGAAAGCTAATACTTTCTAGTGCTAATATAAAACAGACTCATACTTGAGATGAGCATAAAGTAAATAGGATTAATCTCCCGTGAAAATTCAGGAGCTGGGTCAATGCTCTTTTCTGGATGTAAATAAATCTCACCTCCCTCTGCATGCCAGTTAACCTCTCTGGTTGGTAAATGCATGAACTCTTGGTAAGACCTAAAAGATTCTTAGCCTCACAGCCAAGTTTGTAACACAAAGACCTTCAGGTCAGAGAGATTTTAAGAGTCTGAGACAAGACTAAAACTCAAAACTCAAATCTAGTTACTTACCTAAATTCAGGGTCTCTATCTAACTACAGAGTCTTTTCATTTTTAGTCTATTAATTAAATGAAAGGAAGAAGTAAATTTCAGGGATGAGGTGCAGCACAAAGGTCCAAAGTCCAAGGAGTCATGTAAGGTTGGAGAAGAGTTGGGGTAATGTAAATATTTGTTACTTCAGTAACTAAACTCTACTAGATAAACTCCAAGAACTTCTGCCTTATTCTGATTTCTATTATCTAGTACACAGAGTTAGAGTTCTTTCCAGGAGCTATGTTTCCTATATGCAGACAACCTTTCAGAGTACAAAAAAGGGAGTGAATGTGTCTGATTAACAGCCTTCCAGAGGTATAAAAGAAGTACCTCATTAGGAGTCCTCTAGACAGCATTTAATTCTTGAACAATAAATGGGGCTGACTGGATGAGAGTGTCATTAGACTCATATCTCCAATTAATTTTTTTCACCTTTCTCTTTTCCATTCACTTTTGATTTTCCCTCCTGAGTTTTAATAATGCAAATAGCACTGAGATGCCATATTATCTTCCACACCTAAACTGAAATGGATTCACATAATAGTTTTAAAGCACTAAGCATTCAAATAACAACTGCTGTCTGTTTTGCTCTCCTTTGCCTTAATAGCCAACAAAAAATACTCTCAAGGACCTTTATAGGAAAGCAGAGAACATCTTAATATAATAATATCTTTACAATTCACTGGAATGCATTTCTGGCTTAGCTGGTCTTAAGATTCTGTTATTTTTGAAGCTTCTGATGCATTTTTTTTCTTCTTACTGCCCATAATGAACCTCATTCTCTTAATTTATCAGTCACTTAGAATCTGAGTGAGTTGAAAATTGAAGATCATCTATTGGGATAAATTATTTGGTGTAATAAGGCCAAATGATAAAACCTAAATAATCCTATCAAACTTTACCCTTGAAATCCTAGTCCCTCATCCTACCCCATTCAACCTAACCCACAGAATAACAGGTTCCTAGGTACTTTCATTGAACTGCAATGTTGACAATAAAATTATAAGTGTTATTTATCAGTGAAAACATCTATTTTAGTCCTAGAAGAAAATCACATATATGGCTGCTGCTTTTATACACATGACTAAAATTCCAACTTTAACAATGACCTGCAAGTGCAGTAGTAGCTACTTAGAAAGTTTAGGTACTAATGACATCCTTAGAATGTATTTGAAATTTTCAGGAGACATGCTCATAAAACTTGGAAATGCAAAACAAAACAAAACAAACCCTTCAAGTTTCAGTAATTGATTGCATAACCATGTTTGCTTTTACTGAAAATGAGGGAGAATATGGGAAAAATACTGCTTTTACTGAGTTTTTAAGAGAAATGATGTGTAGCAGTTGGTGAGGGTTGAGGGGAAAGGAAATAATTAATTACACACAGCACTAGTTTCTTGACTGAATGGGGAATGAGGGGGTACCCTATCTCTCACAATGTTACCAGTGATAGACTGGAGTTGCTCAGACACAGCAATGGCCTTTGCAGTGGAAGTCATTATGTTAGGTGTCAGGAGATGTAAATCACAACAAAGAATGCAAACCCGCAGACCAAAATTAGAGTCAGCCACAGAGTTGAATTATTACGTGAAATGTCTTTCTGCTATTAAAACAACAAAAGACAAGGCAAATTGCTCTTTAAACAATTTTAAATGCCAAACTTCCACACAGGGAATTACTTTTTTTCTTAATATGTGCTTTATATTTACGCAATATTGCCCCCACAGATCCTCCATGGTTAGAGAAAGAAGGATGGAGGACATGTTAGTCTGCTCAAGCTTCCATAACAAATACCATAGATTGGATGACTTAAAAACCAGAAATGTATTTTTTTTCACAGCTCTGGAAGCACAACTTGGCTTCTGGTAACACCTCTCCTCCTGGCTTGCAGGTGGTTACCCTCTCACTATATTCTCACAAGTCCTTTCCTCAGGGTGTTTGTATGGAGAGAGAGAGATATATCTTTGTCCTTCTCTTCTTATAAGGCCACAATCCTATCAGATTTGAACCCAACCTTTATGACTTTATTAAAACTATATTACCTCCTTAAAAAAGATATATCACTGTCTGACCAGGTGGTGGTACAGTGGATGGAGCATTGGACTGGGACATGGAGGACCCAGGTCCAAAGCCCTGAAATTCCCAGCTTGAGCATGGGCTCACCAGCTTGAGCCCAAGGTTGCTGGCTTGAGCCACAGGTCACTTGGTCTGTTTTAGCTCCCAGTCAAGGCACATATGAGAAAATAATTAATGAAAAACTAAGGTGCTGCAACAAAAAATTGATGCTTCTCACCTCACTCCCTTCCTTTTTGTCTACCTCTATCTTTCCCTCTCTCTGTCTCTGTCACAAAATAAATAATGATAATAATAATGATAATAATAATAATAATAATAATAATAGCCCTATCACCAAATACAGTTGCATTGGAGGTTAAGGCTTCAACATATGAATTTGGGAGGGACACAACTCAGTACACACCAGGGGTGATGTTACTTATGCTATAAACTTGATTATTTGTTACTAAGAAGAACTGTTTTATCCACATGAACGTAATCCACAAAATCTAATTAGCAAGAAAAGAGGTTTAATTGGGGTCCTGCAGCTACCTATAGAATACATTGTCCTAGAATAAGAAAAATGAGTAAGTTATCATAGTATTTGGTAGCAATTTTTTTAAAAAAGTATAATGAATGAATCTTGGCAGGATAATTCAGATGCAATTAAACTGTAGACACTTAGGCTCATCTTCCCAAATATGTAAGCACTCCCATTCTCTACCTTTTTTTTCCACAATCCCTCTCTGCCAATAAGGAAGGTGTAGTGGCAAATGGTTTTGGCCTTTTTTCCTTTTCTGCCTGAACTCACTCCTTTCTGACCCATATTATTTTCTGACCACAAGGAGGTACAGATTCCTAGGAAGAGAAAAATAAGAGATTTCTTGTTGTCAGGCGGTACATTAGTAGTCCAGTGACTCGTGAGAGATCTGAGACTGAAATGCAAATTTTGAAATTGCATGTAATCATAAGGTTAGAATCAAGTAAGTCATGCTTATTATAAATTTAAAAAGTCAACTAAGAGTGATTTTCTTTTAAGTACTTGGGATGTGCTGAACAGACTCTGACTTAAAGTATGTTAAAAAATGATAAATAGCCTTACCAGGCAGTGGCACAGTGGATAGAGCATCAAACTGGGATGCAGAGGACCCATGTTTAAGACTCTGAGGTCGCCAGCTTGAGCATGGGCTCATCTGGTTTGAGCAAAAGCTCACCAGCTTGGAACCAAGGTCACTGGTTCCAACAAAGGGTTACTCAGTCTTCTGAAGGCCCACAGTCAAGGCACATAAGAGAAAACAATCAGTGAACAACTAAAATCTTGCAACAAAAAACTGATGATGGATGCTTCTCATCTCTCTTCATTCCTGTCAGTCTGTCCCTATCTATCCCTCTCTGACTCTCTCTCTCTGCCTCGGTAAAAAAAAATGATAAACATAAAACCTAACATCAGATCTTAAGGAACTAGAAAAGGAAGAACAAAGGCAACTCAAAATCAGCAGAAGAAAGGAAATAGTAAAAATTACAGCAGAACTAAATGAAATAGAGAACAAAAATCTATAGAAAAATTAATACAACAAAGAGCTGGTTCTTTGGAAACATCAATAAACTTGACAAACCAATGGCTAGACTCACTAAGGAAAAAAAAGAGGAAGGACTCATATAAACAAAATTTGAAATGAAAGAGGAAAAATTACCACAGACATCATAGATATACAAAGGATCATAGTAGAATGCTATGAAAGATTATATGCCACCAAATTTAACAACCTAGAGGAAATGGATAAATTCCTAGAAGTATACAATCTTTCTAGATTGAGCCATGAAGAACTGGAAAGCCTAAATAGACCTATAAACAGGGAGGAAACAGAAATAACTATCAACACCTTCTCCCCCCAAAAACCCCCGGACTAGATGGCTACACTAGTGAATTTTATTAAACATTCAAAGGAGAATTGGAATCTATTCTTCTCAAATTCTTCCAAAAAATAGAAAAAGAAGTTGGCAAGGACAACAACAACAAAAGAATACTAGAGACTACTATCTCTAATAAGTACAGATATAAGTATCCTAAACAAAATACTTGCAAATCAAATACAACAACAAATTAAAAAATAATACTTCACAATCAGTCAGATTCATTCCAGGAGCACAAGGATGGTTCAACATGTGGAAATTGATCAATATAACATAGCAAGCACATCAACAAAACAAAGAACAAAAATCATATATTTCTATCAATAGATGCAGAAAAAGCATTCAATAAGATACAACATCCCTTTATGTTTAAAATACTCAATAAAATTGGAATAGAAGGGCCCTGGCCAGTTGGCTCAGCGGTAGAGCGTTGGCCTGGCGTGCGGGAGATCCAGGTTCAATTCCCAGCCAGGGCACATAGGAGAAGTGCCCATTTGCTTCTCCACCCCCCTCCCTCCTTCCTCTCTGTCTCTCTCTTCTTCTCCCGCAGCCAAGGCTCCATTGGAGCAAAGATGGCCCGGGCGCTGGGGATGGCTGCTTGGCCTCTGCCCCAGGCGCTAGAGTGGCTCTGGTCGCGGCAGAGCGACGCCCCGGAGGGGCAGAGCATCGCCCCCTGGTGGGCAGAGCATCGCCCCTGGTGGGCGTGCTGGGTGGATCCCGGTTGGGCGCATGCAGGAGTCTGTCTGACTGTCTCTCCCCATTTCCAGCTTCAGAAAAATACAGAAAAAAAAATTGGAATAGAAGGAAAGTACCACAACATAATAAAAGACATATATGAAAAACCATCAGCTAATATTGTACTAAATGGTGAAAAAAATGAAGACTTTTCTTCTAAAATCAAAAACAAGACAAAGCTGTCCACTCTCTCCATTCTTATTCAACATAGTTCTGGGAGTTTTAGCCAGAGCAAGCAGGCAAGAGAAAGAAATAAAAAGCATCTATATCAGGAAAGAAGAAGTAAAGTTATCACTTTTTGCAGATGACATAATCCTGTATATAGAAAACCCCAAAGACTCCACCAAAAACTCTTAGGAACAATAAACCAATACAGTACAGTCACAGGATAAAAAATCAATATATAAAAGTCTATTGCTTTATTATATGCCAACGACAAAGCTTCAGAAAATGAATTTAAAAAACCAATTCCTTTTACAATTGCAACAAAAAATATATAAAAGAAAATACCCAGGAATAAACTTAACAAAGGATGTGAAGGACCTATATACTGAAAAACGTTAAAACGTTATTAAAAGGAATTGAAAAAGACAATGAAATAAAAAAAATATTCCATGTTTATGGATTGGAAGAATCAACATAGTTAAAATGGCCATATTACCTAAAGCAGTGTACAAATTTAATGCAATCCCCATCAACATCTTAATGTCATTTTTAAAAAGAAATAAAACAAAAAAAAATCACCAGGTTTATATAATATAAAAGCCCCTGAATAGCCAAAAACAATCCTGAGGAAAAATAATGAAGCCGAAGGTATTACACTACCTGACTTTAAATTATACTATAGAGCCACGATAAGTAAAACAGCACTGTATTAGCAGAAAAACAGACCAATGGAACAGAATTAAGAGCCCAGAAATAACACCAAATATATATGTACAAATCATCTTTGACAAAAGAGCCAAAAACCCACAATGGAGAAAAGAAAGCCTCTTCAATAAATGGTGTTTGGAAAATTGAAAAACCTCATGCAAAGGAACGAAACTTGACTATAGTTTGTTCCCCTGCAGAAAAATTAATTAAAATGGATAAAACACCTAAATATAAGAGCTGAAACAATAAATTACATAGAAGAAAACAAAGGAACTAAACTCATAGACCTTGGTCATAGAGATCAATTTATAAATTTGACTCCAAAGGCAAGGGAAGTAACAACAAAAATAAATGAATGAGACTATATCAATCTAAAAAGCTTCTTCACAGCAGAAAAAACTGACAACAAAACAAATAAGCAGCCAACTAAATGGGAGATGATATTTGCAAACAACAGTTCCAATAAGGGGTTAATATCCAAAATATATAAAGAACTTACAAAGCTCAGCAACAAACAGGCAAATAATACAATTTTAAAAAATGGGCAGAGGCTCTTCTTCCTCTCTGTCTCTCTCTTCCCCTCCTACAGCTGAGGTTCCATTAAAAAAAAATTGGCCCGGGTGCTGAGGATGACTTCATGGCCTCCGCCTCAGGCACTAGAATGGTTCTGGCCTTAACGGAACAATGATCCAGATGGGCAGAACATTGCCCCTGTTGGGCATGCCAGGTGGATCCCAGTCGGGTGCATGTGGGAGTCTCTCTGACTGCCTCCCTGTTTTTAACTTTGGAAAAATACAAATTAAAACCCCCCACAAAATTTGCAATTCCTCCTGGCACTTTTAAAAAAAATGAACAGGAGTGACGTCACAGAAATGGCGGCGTGAGCAGCGCGTATGACAGATCTCCCCAAAATTACAACAAAATTTATCAACTAGAAACAGAAAAATTTATCCTCGGAGCATTCCGGAGTTCCACACAAACTGAAAGCGAAAGGACTGTTATCACTTGAATCTGAGAGACGAGGGTGTGGAGGAAGCTAACTACTGCAGGAATGTTCATTCAAGCCGCGGAGAGAGTGCGCCTGTGTGCTATCAACAAGACCACCCTCAGATGCCAATAAGAAAGAGGAAATCGAATATTATGGATACAAAAGAAAGAGAGGTAACACAAATAGATGTGGAAAAATCTATGGAGAAAAGAAGTAACATATTGGAAGCCTTGGAGCTAAATGACAGAGAATTTAAAATAGAAATCTTAAAAATACTCAGAGATATACAAGAAAACACAGAAAGGCAATTTAGGGAAATCAGAAAACAACTCAATGAACACAAAGAATATATTACCAAGGAAATTGAAAGTATAAAAACAAATCAAACAAATGAAAAACTCAATTCACAAGCTGAAAAACGAGGTAACAAGCTTAGCTAACAGAACAGCCCAGATAGAAGATAGGATTAGTGAAATAGAAGACAAACAACTTGAGGCACAACAGAGAGAAGAAAGAGACTCAAAAATAATAAAAAACGAGAAAGCCCTACAGGAATTGTCTGACTCCATCAGAAAGAATAACATAAGAATAATAGGTATATCAGAGGGAGAAGAGAAAGAAAATGGAATGGAGAATATACTCAAACAAATAACAGATGAGAACTTCCCAAGCCTGTGGAAAGAACTAAAGCCTCAAATTCCAGAAGGAAACAGAACACCGACTTTTCTTAACCCCAACAAACCCACTCCAAGGCACACATCATAATAAAGATGACACAAACCAATGACAAAGAAAAAATTCTCAAGGCAGCCAGGGAAAAGAAGAGTACAACATATAAAGAAAGGCCTATTAGATTATCATCAGATTTCTCAGCAGAAACTCTACAAGCTAGAAGAGAGTGGACCTCAATATTTAAAGCCCTGAAAGAGAGGAACTTTCAGCCAAGAATACTATACCCATCAAAGCTATCCTTCAAGTACGAAGGAGATATAAAAACATTCACAAATACAGAAAAGATAAGAGAATTTATCAGCAGAAAGCCCCCACTCCAGGAAATACTAAAGGGGGTTTTCCAACCAGATTAAAAGAACAAAAGAAAACAACACCACAAGTAACAGCTCCACCAAGAACACAATAAAACCAAACTTAAACTGTGACAACAAAGGAAAAAAAGGCGGGAGAGGATGGAGATTAACAGTAGCAAAGGACGATGAAGTGAAGAAATACTCATAAGATAGGGTACTACAATGAATATGGTAGGTACCCTTTTCATTACTTAATGGTAACCACCCTTGAAAAAACCACCACAAAAACACTTGACTTAAAAAAGGTAGCAATTGAGGAAAGAAGTATGAAACACAAACAAACAAAAACAAATGATAGAAAAACAAAAGAGAAGAATCAAACAAGATACAAAACTAACAGAAAGCAACTTATAAAATGGCAGTAGGGAACCCAAAAGTGTCAGTAATTACACTAAATGTAAATGGATTAAACTTACCAATAAAAAGACACAGAGTAGCAGAATGGATTAAAAAAGAAAACCCAACTATATGCTGCCTACAAGAAACACATCTAAGCAACAAGGATAAAAACAAATTCAAAGTGAAAGGCTGGAAAACAATACTCCAAGCAAAGAACACCCAAAAAAAAGCAGGTGTAGCAATACTCATATCTAATAATGCTGACTACAAGACAGAAAAAGTACTCAGAGATAAAAATGGTCATTTCATAATGATTAAGGGGAAGTTGAATCAAGAAGACATAATAATCCTTAATATATATGCACCAAACCAAGGAGCACCAAAATATATAAGACAGCTACTTATTGACCTTAAAACAAAAAATAACAAAAATACAATCATACTTGGAGACCTCAATACACCACTGACGGCTCTAGATCGGTCATCCAAAGAGAGAATCAATAAAGATATAGTGGCCTTAAACGAAATACTAGAACACCTGGATATGATAGACATCTACAGGACACTTCATCCCAAAGCGACAGAGTATACATTCTTCTCTAGTGTACATGGAACATTCTCAAGAATTGACCATATGTTGGGCCACAAAGACAATATCAGCAAATTTAGAAAAATTGAAATTGTACCAAGCATATTTTCTGATCATAAAGCCTTGAAACTAGAATTCAACTGCAAAAAAGAGGGGGAAAAACCCACAAAAATGTGGAAACTAAACAACATACTTCTAAAAAATGAATGGGTCAAAGAAGAAATAAACGCAGAGATCAAAAGATACATACAGACAAATGAAAATGAAAATACGACATATCAGAATCTCTGGGATGTAGCAAAAGCAGTAATAAGAGGAAAGTTCATATCACTTCAGGCCTATATGAACAAACAAGAGAGAGCCGAAGTAAACCACTTAACTTCACACCTTAAGGAACTAGAAAAAGAAGAACAAAGACAACCCAAAACCAGCCAAAGAAAGGAGATAATAAAAATCAGAGCAGAAATAAATGAAATAGAGAACAGAAAAACTATAGAAAAAATTAATAAAACAAGGAGCTGGTTCTTTGAAAAGATCAACAAAATTGACAAACCCTTGGCAAGACTCACCAGGAAAAAAGACACAGGACTCAAATAAATAAAATCCAAAATGAAAGAGGAGAGATCACCACAGACATCATAGATATACAAAGAATTATTGTAGAATACTATGAAAAATTATATGCCACCAAATACAACAATCTAGAAGAAATGGATAAATTCCTAGAACAATACAACCTTCCTAGACTGAGTCATGAAGAAGTGGAAAGCCTAAACAGACCAATCAGCACGGAGGAAATAGAAAAAACTATTAAAAACCTCCCCAAAAATAAAAGTCCAGGCCCAGACGGTTATACTAGTGAATTCTATCAAACATTCAAAGAAGACTTGGTTCCTATTCTACTCAAAATCTTCCAAAAAATTGAAGAAGAAGCAATACTTCCAAACACATTTTATGAGGCCAACATAACCCACATACCAAAACCTGACAAGGATGGCACAAAGAAAGAAAACTACAGACCAATATTTCTAATGAATACAGATGCTAAAATACTAAACAAAATACTGGCAAACCGAATACAACAACATATTAAAAAAATAATACATCATGATCAAGTGGGATTCATCCCAGAATCTCAAGGATGGTTCAACATACGCAACACGGTTAACGTAATACACCATATCAACAAAACAAAGAACAAAAATCACATGATCTTATCAATAGATGCAGAAAAGGCTTTTGATAAAATACAACACAATTTTATGTTTAAGACTCTCAACAAAATGGGTATAAAAGGAAAATATCTCAACATGATAAAGGCCATATATGATAAATCATCAGCCAACATCATATTAAACGGCATAAAACTGAGGACTTTCTACCTTAAATCAGGAACAAGACAGGGTTGTCCACTCTCTCCACTCTTATTTAACATGGTGCTAGAAGTTCTGGCCAGAGCAATCATACATGACAAAGAAATAAAAGGCATCCATATTGGAAAAGAAGAAGCAAAGGTATCACTTTTTGCTGATGATATGATCCTATTCATCGAAAACCCGAAGGACTCCACAAAAAGATTATTAGAAACAATAAACCAATACAGTAAGGTCGCAGGATACAAAATTAACATACAAAAGTCCATAGCCTTTCTATATGCCAACAATGAAATATTAGAAAACGAACTCAAAAAAATAATCCCCTTCACGATTGCAACAAAAAAAATAAAATACCTAGGAATAAACATAACAAAGAATGTAAAGGACCTATATAACGAAAACTACAAGGCATTATTAAGAGAAATAGAAAAAGACACAATGAGATGGAAAAATATTCCTTGTTTTTGGATAGGAAGAATAAATATAATTAAAATGGCCATATTACCCAAAGCAATATATAAATTTAATGCAATTCCCATCAAAATTCCTATGAGATTTTTTAAAGAAATGGAACAAAAAATCATCAGATTTATATGGAACTATAAAAAACCCCGAATAGCCAAAACAATCCTAAGGAAAAAGAATGAAGCTGGGGGCATTACAATACCTGACTTTAAACTATATTATAGGGCCACGATAATCAAAACAGCATGGTATTGGCAGAAAAATAGACACTCAGACGAATGGAACAGAATAGAAAGCCCAGAAATAAAACCACATATATATGGTCAAATAATCTTTGATAAAGGGGCCAACATCACACAATGGAGAAAAGAAAACCTCTTCAACAAATGGTGTTGGGAAAACTGGAAAGCCACATGCAAAAGAATGAAACTCGCCTACAGCCTGTCCCCGTGTACTAAAATTAATTCAAAATGGATCAAAGACCTAAATATAAGACCTGAAACAATAAAGTACATAGAAGAAGACATAGGTACTAAAATCATGTACCTGGGTTTTAAAGAACATTTTATGAACTTGACTCCAATGGCAAGAGAAGTGAAGGCAAAGATAAATGAATGGGACTACATCAGAATAAAAAGTTTTTGCTCAGCAAGAGAAACTGATATCAAAATAAACAGACAGCCAACTAAATGGGAAATGATATTTTCAAACAACAGCTCAGATAAGGGCCTAATATCCAAAGTTTACAAAGAACTCATAAAACTCTACAACAAACTAACAAACAATCCAATAAAAAAATGGGAAGAGGACATGAACAGACACTTCTCCCAGGAGGAAATACAAATGGCCAACAGATATATGAAAAGATGCTCAGCTTCATTAGTTATTAGAGAAATGCAAATCAAAACTACAATGAGATACCACCTCACCCCTGTTAGATTAGCTATTATCAACAAGACGGGTAATAGCAAATGTTGGAGAGGCTGCGGAGAAAAGGGAACTCTCATCCACTGTTGGTGGGACTATAAAGTAGTACAACCATTATGGAGGAAAGTATGGTGGTTCCCCAAAGAACTGCAAATAGAACTACCTTATGACCCAGCAATCCCTCTACTGGGTATATACCCCAAAACCTCAGAAACATTGATACATAAAGACACATGTAGCCCCATGTTCATTGCAGCACTCTTCACAGTGGCCAAGACATGGAAACAACCAAAAAGCCCTTCAATAGAAGACTGGATAAAGAAGATGTGGCACATATACACTATGGAATACTACTCAGCCATAAGAAAGAATGACATCAGATCATTTACAGCAAAATGGTGGGATCTTGATAACATTATACGGAGTGAAATAAGTAAATCGGAAAAAAACAAGAACTACATGATTCCATACATTGGTGGAACATAAAGACGAGACTAAGAGACATGAACAAGAGTGTGGTGGTTACCAGGGGTGGGGGGAGGGAGGACATGGGAGGGAGGGAGGGAGAGAGTTAGGGTGAGGGGGCTGGGCACAGAGAACTAGATGGAGGGAGGCGGAGGACAATGTGACTTTGGGCGAGGGGTATGCAGCATAATTTGATGACAAAATAACCTAGACATGTTTTCTTTGAATATATGTACCCTGATTTATTAATGTCATCCCATTATCATTAATAAAAATTTATTAAAAAAAATAAAAAAATAAAAAATAAAAAAATGAACAGAGGACCTAACCTTCTCCAAAGAAGACATACAAATGATCAAAAGATATACGAAAAGATGGTCATCTTCACTAGTTATTTGAGGAATGCAACTCAAAACTACAATGATATAGCAGCTCACAGCTGTTTGATTGGCTATTATCAACAAGACAGGTTATAATAACAAGTGTTGGACACGCTGTGTAACAAAAGAAACCCTCATTTACTGCTGGTGGTTATGCAAACTAGTATATAACCATTATGGAAGAAAGTATGGTGGTTCCTCAAAAAATTAAGAATAGAATCACCATATGACACAGCAATACCTGTACTGGTTATCCTAAAAACTTGAAAACATTGGTACACAAAGACACATGCACCTCCATGTTCCACACAGTATTATTCACAGTGGCCCTCGATAGAAAATTGTATAAAGAAGATGTGGTATATATATGCAGCCATAAGAAATGATGACATATTGCCATTTATGACAACATGGATGGACCTTGAGAACATTATATTGAGTGAAATAAGTAAGTCAGAAAAAGTTAAGAACTGTATGATTTCACACATAGGTGAGATATAAAACTGAGACTTATGGACATAGATAAAAGTGAAGTGGCTACCAGGGGGAGGAGGACATGGGAAAAGGGATGTGGGGAAGGATGTAAAAAGAGACAAGTATAAGGTGACAAAAAATATTTTGACTTTGGATGATGGGTATACAACATAATCAACAGTTCAAATGCTATAGAAATGTTTACCTGAAACCTATGTACTCTTACTGATCAATGTCAGCCTGTTAAATTTAATATTCTAAATAAATACAAGATAAAACACTATAATTATTAGATATATTGTGATTGTTACTGTTATCTTCAATCTTTATACCTTTTACTGACCACCAAGGCTTTTTCCCTTAAAGGAAATTAAAAGGCAAGTTGGTGTTAATAACTTCTTAGTAAATTCTGCTTCAAGTCCTGTGAACATGCATATTAATTCAACAATGTTCCCAATATTAGTGAGTGACAATTAAAATGGTTTTCAAGCACATTCATTGATCTGGTTAAGCCATGCTCTCTGGCTATTTTGTCTTATCTATTGTAGGGGTCCCCAAACTATGGCCCGCGGGCCGCATGCAGTTCCCTGAGGACATTTATCCGCCCCCGCCGCACTTCCGGAAGGGGCACCTCTTTCATTGGTGGTCAGTGAGAGGAGCATACTGGTCCCATTGAAATACTGGTCAGTTTGTTGATTTAAATTTACTTGTTCTTGTTCTTTATTTTAAATATTGTATTTGTTCCCGTTTTGTTTTTTTACTTTAAAATAAGATATGTGCAGTGTGCATAGGGATTTGTTCATAGGTTTTTTTTTTTATAGTCCAGCCCTCCAACGGTCTGAGGGACAGTGAACTGGCCCGCTGTGTTAAAAGTTTGGGGATCCCTGATCTATTGCAACCATACCAGACTAGAAACTGATCCCTAAACTTACCAAGACTTTTCATGAGCTCAATCTTTGCATACATTCTATCAACTGCAGAAAAAAGCCTATATACTTCAGTCAGCTCTTAATCCCTATTCATTTAAATGTTATTTTTATTTTATTTTAATTTATTGGGTGTACATAGATACTAGTGTCCCCCCAAATAACTCCCCCCTCGCCCTTGTTCCCCACAACATCCCTCTTGCACTCCTCCTGGCAACGCTCTCCCCCCGGTTTTTGCTTTTCTGCTCTCATCCCATCCTCTCATCCCCTTTCCCTCTGTCCTCTTTCCCTCTCGACCCTTTGATCCTGTCTATTTCATTTCTCAGTTCATATTGTTCATCAGATTCTTCAAATGAGTGAACTCATATGGTGTTTTTCTTTCCCTGCCTGGCTTATTTCACTTAACATAATAGTTTCCATGTCCATCCATGTTTTCGCAAAAAGTAAGATTTCCTTCCTTTTCATGGCCTCATAGTATTCCATTGTGTATATGTACCACTGCTTTTTAATTCACTCATCCACTGATGGACACTTGGGCCGTTTCCAGATTTTGGCCATTGTAAACAATGCTGCCATAAACATAGGGGTGCATTTCTCCTTTTAAATCATTGATGATTCTTGGGATATATATCTAAGAGTGGAATGGCTGGGTCAAAAGGCAGATACATTTTTAATTTCTTGAGGAATCTCCATACTGTTTTCCAGTGGCTGCGCCAGTCTGCATTCCCACCAGCAGTTCAGGAGGGTTCTCTTTTCTCCACACCCTTGTCAGCACTTATTCTGTGTTGTTTTGTTGATGAGCGCCATTCTGACAGGTGTGAGGTGATAGCTCATTGTGGTTTTAATTTGCATTTCTCTAATGACAGTGATGTTGATTTTTTTCATCTGCCTATTGGCCATCTGTATGTCCTCTCTGCAGAAATGTCTATTCATCTATTTTTCCCATTTTTTGATTGGATTGCTTATCTTCCTGGTGTTGAGTTTCACAAGTTCTTTATAAATTTTGGTTATTAACCCCTTATCTGACGTATTGTTGAATATGTTCTCCAATTGTGTGGTTTGCTTTTTTATTTTGTTCATATTGTCTTTAGCTGTGCAAAATCTTTTTAGTTTGATATAGTCCCATTTGTTTATCTTGTCCTTTATTTCACTTGCCTGTGGAGTTAAAACAGCAAATATATTGCTGCGAGTGATGTCAGAGAACTTATTGCCTATGTTTTCCTCTAGGATGCTTATGATTTCATGACTTACATTTAAGTCTTTTATCCACTTTGAGTTTATTTTTGTGGATGGTGTAAGTTGGCGGTCTAGTTTCATTTTCTTGCAGGTAGCTGTACAATTTTCCCAACACAATTTGTTAAAGAGACTGTCTTTACTCCATTGTATGCTATTGCTACCTTTGTCAAATATCAATTGTCCATAAAGGCGCGGTTTTATTTCTGGGTTCTCTGTTCTGTTCCATTGATCTATATGCCTGTTCTTATGCCAGTACCAAGCTGTTTTGAACACAATAGCCTTGCAGTATAACTTGATATTAAGAAGTGTGATACCACCAACTTTATTCTTTTTTTTTTTCAAGATTGCTGAGTCTATTTGTGTTCTTTTTTGGCTCCATATAAATTTTTGGAATATTTTTTCAATATCTTTGAAGTATGTCATTGGTATTTTAATAGGAATGACATTGAATGTATAAATTGCTTTGGGTAATATAGACATTTTAATGATGTTTATTCTTCCAAACCATGAACACGGTATATGCTTCCACTTGTTTGTACCTTCCTTGATTTCTTTTATCAATGTTTTATAATTTTCAGAGTACAGGTCTTTTACCTCCTTGATTAAATATACTCCTAGTACTTAATTTTTTTTTGTTACAATACAGAAGGGGATTTTTTTCTTATTTCTTTTCACACATATCATTGTTGGTGTATAAAAATGCCTCTGATTTCTGAGTATTAATTTTATATTCTGCCATATTGCTGAATTTATTTATCAGGTCCAGTACTTTTTTTCCTGCAACTTTAGAGTTTTCTATGTACAGTATCATATCATCAGCAAATAATAATAGTTTTACTTATTCTTTTCCAATTTGGATGCCTTTTATTTCTTCTTCTTGTCTGACTGCTGTGGCTAAGACTTCCAGAATTATGTTGAATAAGAGTGGTGAAAAGGGGCACCCCTGCCTTGTTCCTGATCTTAAGGGGATTGCTTTTAATTTTTACCCATGGAGTATGATGTTGACTGTGGGTTTGTCATAGATGGCCTTTATTATGTTGAGGTATACTCCCTGTATTTTCACTTTGCTGAGAGTTTTGATCATGAGTGGGTGCTGGATTTTATCAAATGCTTTTTCTGTATCTATTGTTATCATGTAGTTTTTCTCCTTCCTTTTTTTTTTTTTTTGTATTTTTCTGAAGTTGGAAATGGGAAGGCAGTCAGACATACTCTCACATGCGCCTGACCGGGATCCACCCGGCATGCCCACCAAGAGGCAATGCTCTGCCCATCCGGGGCGTTGCTCTGCTGCCACCAGAGCCATTCTATCACCTGAGGCAGAGGCCATGGAACCATCCTCAGCGCCTGGGCCAACTTTGCTCCAATGGAGCCTTGGCTGCAGGAGGGGAAGAGAGAGACAGAGAGGAAGGAGAGGGGGAGGGGTGGAGAAGCAGATGGGCGCTTCTTCTGTGTGCCTTGGCCAAGAATCAAAGCCAGGACTACTGCACATGAGGCCAACACTCTACCACTGAGCCAACCGGCCAGGGCTTCCTTCCTTTTTTTTATGTGATGAATCACATTGATTGATTTGCAAATATTGTACCAGCCTTGCCTCCCCAGTATAAATCCCACTTGATCATGATGTATGATTTTTTTCATGTATTGCTGGATCCAGTTACTAATATTTTGTTGAGAATTTTAGCATCTAAATTCATCAGGGATATTGGCCTACAATTTTCTTTGTTTGTATTGTCTTTGCCCAGTTTTGGAATCAGAATTATGCGCACCTCATAAAAGGAGCTTGGAAGTTTTCCCCTCCTCTTGAATTTTTTGAAATACCTTGAGAAGAATAGGAGTTAGTTCTTCTTTGAATATTTGGTAGAATTCGCCTGTGAAACCATCTGGCCCAGGGCTTTTGTTTGATGGTAGTTTGATGATAACTGTTTCTATCTCATTTGTTGTAATTGGTCTATTTAGGTTATCTGATTCTTCCAGATTGATTTTTGAAAGATTATATTTTTCAAGGAATTTGTCCATTTCACCTAGGTTGACTAACTTTTTGGCATATAGTTCTTCATAGTATCTTCTTAAAATCCTTTGTATTTCTGTTGTATCTGTTGTTACTTCTCCACTCTCATTTCTAATTTCACTTATTTGAGTCCTTTCTCTTTTTTTTCTTGGTGAGTCTGGATAAGGCTTCATCAGTCTTGTTTACCTTTTCAAAAAACCAGGTCTTGGTTTCATTGAACCTCTGTATTGTTTTTTTAGTCTCTTTGTCATTTATTTCTGCTTTGATCTTTATTATTTCCTTCTTTCTACTTCCTCTGGGCTTTATTTGCTGTTCTTTTTCTAGTTCTTTTAGATGCAGGGTTAAGTTTTTAATATGAGGTTTTTCTATCTTCTTAAGGTCTGCCTATAAATCTATGAACTTCCCTCTCAGGACTGCTTTTGCTGTGTCCCATAGATTTTGAGTTGTTTTATGCTCCTTTTCATTTGTTTCAAGGAAATTTTTATTTCTTCCTTGATCTCATTGTTGACTCATTCATTATTTAATAACATGCTGTTTACTTTCCAAGTGTTTGAGTGTTTTTCAGTTTTCCTATTGTAGTTGATTTCTAGTTTCATGCCATTGTTGTCAGAGAAGATGCTTGATATGATTTCAAACTTTTTGAATTTGTGGAGACTTGTATCATGCCTCAATATGTGTTCTATCCTAGAGAATGTACCAGGAGCACTTGAAAAGAATGTGCATTCTGCTGCTTTAGAGTAAAAGGTTATGAAGATATTTATTAACTCCAGTTAATCTAATGTGTCTTTTAATTTTGTAGTTTCTTTGTTAATTTTACTGCTTGAGGATCTATCCAGTGATGTTAGTGGGGTATTGAAGTCCCCTACTATTATAGTATTGCTGTTGATCTTGCTCTTTATGTCCATCAAAGTCCGCTTTATGTATTTAGGTGCTTCTATATTAGGTGCATAGATATTTGTAATAGTTATCTCTTCCTGTTGGATTGTTCCCTTTATCATTATGTAGTGACTTTCTTTATCCCTTACTATAGTCTTTGTTATAAAGTCTATTTTGTCAGATATAAGTATTGCTATCCCAGCTTTTTTTCATTTCTATTTGCAGGAAATATTTTTTCCATCCTTTTACTTTCAGTCTATATGTGTCTTTTGTTTTGAGGAGGTTTTCTTGTAGACAGCATATATATGGGTCCTGTTTACCTATTCATTCAGCTACCATATGTTTTTTGGTTGGAGCATTTAATCCACTTACTTTTAAGGTTATTATTGATATATACCTGTTTATTGCCATTCTTTTCTTTAAATCTACATTCCTCTTTTACTAGATTTTTTTCCACTTTTTTCTCTCCACAGTAGCCCCCTTAACATTTTTTGCAGCATTGGTTTGGTTGTGATGAATTCCTTAATTTTTTTTTTTTTGGGGGGGGAAGCTTGGTAACCTTGCTGAATGAAGTAGTCTTGGTTGTAGGTTCTTGTTCTGCATTAATTTGAATATTTCTTGCCATTCCCTTTTGGCCTGAAGTGTTTCTGTTGAGAAGTAGAACGTCATCCTTATGGGGGTTTCTTTGTAAGTTATAGACTGTTTTTCTCTTGCATATTTTAGTATTCTTTCTTTATCTCTTAGCTTTGGTATTTTGATTATGATGTGTCTTGGTGTGGGTCTCTTTGGGTTCTTTTTTAATGGGGTTCTCTCTGCTTCTTGAACCTGTGTGACTCTTTCCTGTATCAATTTAGGGAAATTTTCAGCTATAATTTCTTCAAACAGGTTCTTTATCCCTTGTTCTTTCTCTTCTCCGTCAGGAACCCCAATTATGTGGATATTGTTTCTCTTCATGTTGTCACAGAGCTCTTTGTGTCAGCATTTTCTATGTCTATCTAGGTCTAGTGTGAAGAGTCCTTCCTTAAGCTACCTCTCTAAGAAGGGTTTTTAGGTCCTAAACTGATGTTCTCTGTATTTGGCCACTGGATGTTCCTGCCCTGGACCTCCCTGGCTTAGCCTGGCACAGATCGGTGGTGGTCACTGCCTATGACTGGCTCTTATCTACCTTTTCAGAGCTACAGGTGATTCAGATCTTGTGGCTTCCCCTGCTGGGCCCAGGTGCTATTGAAAATATCAGCGGCACTCCTAGGCTAGCTTTTATCTACTCTTGGTCTGGGGGAAGTTCATTTGAGTGCTCAAGTTCCCCTGAGATCTGCTTTCTTTTGCCTCTTATTGCTGCCTACCTGTTGGGCTCAGTAGGGTAATTCAGTGATTAGGTACGGTATCGAATATGGCTTGCCCCTTAGCCTCAGATGTCTTTCTATCCAGACTTTTAATTTTTTTTATTTTATTTTGTTTTTTTCTTCTTTTTCAGCACTCAGAAGGGTGTGGTCTCAGGGGACCAGTGGGAGTGGCCTCTGTGATCTGGATGTGTTGTCTGTCTGCCAAGTTCCTGCTGTTGCTGTTACCACCTCTGGCTTTTGGGCTTGGGCACTGACAGTGCCAGCCTGCCTATGTGGCTGTCCTGGTTTCTGCTGCCCCGGTGAGTCCACGCACACCCGTTTGGACCACTTACAATGTTGCTAGGGTCTCAGCCGCCGCCAGGCGTGGACCTACGCCACAAGAGTGATTGCACATGAGCTCGGACCTCTGCAGCAGCCGCTGCAGCCTCTGACTTCGCAGGCAGGCCTGTGTGCAGCTGCTCCAATGGCTTCTCCTGTTGCCCAGGCCTCAGCCGCTGCTGGAGGCTGGCCCACGTCACAGCTGCTTGGACCGCCTTTGTTCTCCTCCATGTCCCCTCTACTTCCAAGGACGGGTGCGATTGCAAAGGAGCTTGGTTCTCTGCAGCAGTGACTGTGGCTCCCTGCTCTGTGGGCCCGCCCACACATGCCCGAGCTTGAACCACCTCTACAGTCTCCCGGCTCAGCCATTGGTGGGTTTGCAGGCTTGCTCTGACCTTTGCAGCTGCCATGCAGCCCCCACCTCCATGGGCTGGCCCACACATGCCCATGTGGACCACCCTGGCTCCTGCAGCTGCACCCCACCATCCCTGGACCATCTGCTCCTGGAAAGCACTCAACAGTGTGGGGGTTGGTGTAGCTCAGACCCCAGCACTCACTACCTGTGTCCCTAATGTGCTGCCTGCCTGTAAGTACCTCTTTGTTCTAACTGGAGCAGGATAACCTCCAGTGGGCGGGGTAATTTCTTCCCTTTGCTGGTATTGCTGCTCTGAGAAAAAATGTTCACTTTAGATTTGGGGCACGATTCAGTCCAGGGGTTAGGGTGTCCATCCTTCAAAGTATCTTCCCCTGTGCCTCTGAGACCACACTCTCCCCTAGCAACTCCAGTCCTCCCAGCCCCCTCCACTCCCACAACCCCAAACAGGTGGCTGTGAGCAAGGCTTTCCGTGCAGTCCCTTCTCTCAAAAAGTATCTAGGCTCCTTTCTCAGCCAAATACAGTCTTTTTGCCCCTTCCAGGCTCCAGGGCTTTGGGCTGGAACTCCAGGGCTCTGGGGCTGAGGACCCACAACCCACAACTCACCAGGCACTCCTCCCCATGGCAAGAGTCCCTCCAGGTTGCTGCTCACTCCTAGGAATGGGGCAGCCCTTTCCATATCTCCACCTTTCCTACCATTCTCAGTGTGGGTTCTTTGGTGGTCCTTGGCTGTAGAATCCTCTTAGTTTAGTCCAAAGTTAGTCTTTTAAGATGACTGTTCTCAAAATTAAGTTGTAATCCACTTTGGTTCTGGGTTGTGGGAATTGGAACGTCTGCCTACTCCGTGGCCATCTTGTCTCCTCCTAAATGTTATTTTAAATAGACTTTCTTTTATAAAGTTTTAGATTTAATGCCCACCGAACCAGCAGTAATACTCCTTTTTCATTTCTGGTATAAGTAACTTGTGTCTTCTCTTTTCTATCTTTTTTACTCTGGCTATATGTTTCTCAATTTTATTGCTCTTTTCAGGGAACTAGATTTGGTTTCCTTAATTTTTCTCTACTATTTTTCTCTTTTTCATTTTACTGATATATCCTCTAATTTTTATTGTCTTTATTTTTCCCTATGTTTACTTAAGGCTCAAAATGTTTTTCTTTCTCCAGTTCCTTAAAGTGTAAGCTTAGATTGATCTTAAATCTTTTTTAATAGTTGCATTTAATGTTATAATTTTTCCTTTAAGCACTGTTTCTGCTGCATCCCCACAAATTCTGATAAGTTGTATTTCCTTTATATTTAGCTTAAATACTTTTTAAAATTTCACTTGAGACATCTTCTTGATCTATGTGTTATTTAGAAATACACTGATTAATCTCCAAATATTTTGAGACTTTTCAGCTATTTTTCTGTTACTGATATTTAGTTTAACCTTATGTGGTCCACATATATAATTTACATTTAAATTTGCATAGGTGATTCTTATGATTCAGAACATTATCAATGTTTGTGAAATGTTTCATATGACTTTAAGAATATGAACTCTGCTGTTGTTGGATGGAATAATATATAAATGTCAATTAGATCAAATTGACTGATGGTGTTTTTCAGGTCAACTATACCCTTACTGATTTTCTATGTGTTTTATCTATTAATTAATGAAAAAGGAACTCTGAAGCCATCAACTATAATAGTGGATTTGTCTATTTCTCCTTGAAGTTCTATCAGCTTTGTCTTACATATTTTGATAAAGTGTTGTTAGGGGAAAACACGTTATTGATGGTGATGTCTTCTTGGAGAACTGCCTTTTCTTTGTTATCATTATGTAATACTCCCTTTTATCCTGATAATTTTCCTTGTTCGGAAGTCACTTAGTCTGAAAATAATGCAGATACGTAGGCTTTATTTTGTTTAGTTTAAGCATATTTCTTCATTCTTTTACTCATGAACTAACAGCATATTTATATTTGAATTAGCTTCCTCATAGACAATATATAGTTGTCATAAATTTTCATCAGCTCTGAAAATTTTTTGAATTGAGGTATTTAGACCATTTACATTTAATTAGATATTGATATAACTGGATTAATATCTATTATGTTAGTAACTATTTTCTATTCACTGTTCTTATTTGTCTTTTTTCTTCCTATTTTTTCCTTCTCAAGGTTTAATTGAATATTTTCTATGATTCCATTTTTTTTTTTGTATTTTTCTGAAGTTGGAAATGGGGAGGCAGTCAGACAGACTCCCGCATGTGACCGACCGGGATCCACCTGGCAGGCCCACCAGGGGGGAATGCTCTGCCCATCTGGGGCATTGCTCTGTTGCAACCAGAGCCATTCTAGCACCTGAGGCAGAGGCTACAGAGCCATCCTCAATGCCCGGGCCAACTTTGCTCCAATGGAGCCTTGGCTGCGGGAGGGGAAGAGAGAGACAGAGGGGTGGAGAAGCAGATGGGTGCTTCTCCTCTGTGCCCTGGCCAGGAATCAATCCCAGGACTCCTGCACGCCAGGCCAATGCTCTACCACTGAGCCAATCGGCCAGGGCTCTGATTCCATTTTATTCCTTCTCTTTTCATGTCAACAATGTTTAAAATAAAAATTTCCCCTAGAGTTTATAATATGCATTTACAACTAATTTAAATTCATCCTCTAATAACACCATACCATTTTACAGGTAGTGCAAGCACTTTATTATAGATTATTCTCAATTCCAAGCTCCCATTCTTTACAATATTGTTGCTTGCATTCTTTACAATACTGTCAATATTTCCCTTATCTGTAATCATGCTGTAATTGTTTAATATTCTTTACTTTTAATTAAATAGTTACTTGTTAAATAGATAAATAAATGGTTTTTTACCTTTCTACACTTGAGGGCCAGTGTCCTAGCCAGCCAGAAACAGAAACATGTAATGAATAGTTTTATCTTACTATGCATAATAGTGCAACATGGCATAAGCTGGTGCTTAATTTCCAAACTCCACATGTATGATGTATTGAATACTACGTAAGTTTTTCTGAATGCTTTTTATCTAAGGCACATAATTTATAAGTGTTCTGCATGGTGCAAAAGATTGTTTGAATGAACCTACAAGATCTAAAAACATCTAAGACAACTTCAGTGGTATTTTCATCAGTTATATAGGCTGATAGGTGGTGATAACCCTGAGCATAACCAAATTCAGCTAAAATCATTTGGTTTATAGTCTTCACACATTAGAGTAGTTAACTCTTGCACAGACCTGCATGGAATTTCTGGCAGACTGAATGCACAGGTCGGTGGACCAGTGGTTGAAAAACACTGAGATAGATAAGAAGTTAATTTAATTTTTTCCTTTAACTTCATTTATTCTTTCTTCCATACTCTTCTTTTTTTTGGAAGGCAGCTATGCTCACCACTATACCACCAACGCTTCGCATCTCTTCTTTTTTTTGATAGAGGAACAAGAGAGAGAGGGAGAAAGAGAGAGAATAATCAACTTTTTGTTCCACTTAGTCACAACATTGATTGCTTCTCATATGTTCCCTGACTGGGGTATCAAAATAGTGCTAAAACCCTCAGGCTTGAGCTGGAAACCTTGGAATCAGTGACACTCAGGTCAAACCAATAAACTGGATGGTCCAGAATGATGCTCTATCCACTGTGCCACCAGCTACTCTTCTTTTTATATGTAAATCTGATTTTCTACTTAAATCATTTTCATTATCCCAGAAGACCTTTTAAAATTCTTTGAAGAGAGGCCAGCTAACAATATGAGACTAAAAATTCAAAAATTCCTCAGACTTATAAAAGTTTAGTCTCAAGCATTGCACTGTGGCAGCAGGCACTGTGACATATCCAGCAGTTAAGAGCATTTGCTCTAGAGTCCAGTTGCCTGATTCCAATCCAAGTCTTACTGAGTGAGCAAGAACTAAACTTCTTGAAAGCTCAGTATCCTTAATACTGTGAGAATTAGTGCTCACCTCACCCATAGTTTTTAGAATTTAATACTATTCACACTTTAGCTGGCACATGTTATACACTCAATAAATACCAATTGTTACTATTTTGGGTACCATTATTCACTATTCACTGAAATGTGGCAGCAAAATTGTCAGTGTAAAAACTAATAATTCAAGCATCATAGATATGGAGATTCACTGTGATTACCAAGATAGTTGCAGTCTAGTTCCTGTAATTTTTCTCTGCCTAAAGCAAAAGCTCTGAGACTGCCAATCTTTTGAGTGTCATCAAACCACAAGAGCCAAGATTGCTCCCCAGATAGGTTCAGGGTTACTCTCACTAGAAGTATATGGAGATCTGTTTGTTGGCCCTCCACTCTATCTCTTCCTTGACAGTACTGACAAGAATCTCCAAGATATTGTTAAAAAGTAAAGAATAATCCAAGATGTAAGATAAAAGAAACAGGTGTTTGGAAGGCCAGGTGTCCTAGTAATTCCTAATACTCTATCATTCTGCTCTGGTGAAATGCATCTTGCTCAGCAGATTACTGTAAGAGCACAAAATAATGACAAGAGGCCATCTCCAATCTGTTCTTTATGGCACAGCATTTCCCAAGTCCAAGATATTGAATGCTATATGATAGAAAGTGCCAGAAATCAAGATGGAATTCACTACTGCAGTGAAATGGAGATTTAGTGTATGAAAGGTTTGAAGTTTTATGCAAGCATTTCTCTAAGAGCTTGAAACCCTTTCTGCTGTGACAAGAGACTGTCTGACACACACACAAAAGCCCTAATATAATTCCTACACTCTAGTGTTCTGCTCTGTTAAAATACATTCTGTTCAGATTCTGATTAGAGTAAGATCACAGAAGTCTGACAACCATCCAGATACTGGTCTAGCCTTCAAATCAGATGAACAATTAAAAAATTATTCACCACAATGTGAACTTTTAACTTAAATGTTATTTTATTAATGCTAATAATTAAAAATTTTCCTTTTATTATTCCTGGATTGCAAAAAGTCTTTCTTCTTATACTTGCTCTGAGTGCTTAAAAACATTAGGTATATTATCACACTGCACTTACAGTTAGAATAAAAATTAATGATGTTTTGAAAGTTGAATAAATTTGTCTAGCTTATGGTGGCACAGTGGATAAAATGTCCACCTTAAATGCTGAGGTCACCAGTTTGAAACCCTGTGCTTGCCTCATCAATGCACATACAACAAGAAACCAATGAACAGTTAAAAGTAAACAAACTATAAGTTGGTTCTTCCTCCATCCCCCTCTTCTCTCTGTAAATTCAATAAATAAAAATCTTTAAAAGTTGAATCAATGAATGTAATAGATTCACTAATAAATTCATTGAGATTATCTTTTTAAAATTTTTTTTTTTTAATTTTAGTGAGAGGAGTGAGGTAGAGACAAACTACCGCATGCACCCAGACCGGGAGTCACCCATCAAGTCCACTAGGGGGCGATGCTCTGCCCATCCGGTGCCCTTGCTTCATTGCATCTGGAGCCATTTATCACACCTGAGGCTGAGGCCATAGAGCCATCCTCAGTGCCCAGGGCCAACTTGCTCTAATAGAGCCATGGCTGCAGGAGGGGAGGAGAAGAGAGAGAGACAGAAAGAGAGAGAAGTGAGAGGAGGAGGGGTGGAGAAGCAGATGGGTACTTCTCTTGTGTGCCCTGACTAGGAATTAAATCTGGGACTTCGACATGCCAGACCAACACTCTACCACTGAACCAATTGGCTAATCTTAAAAGCAAATCATTTTCCAAACATTGTACAACCTAAGTTTATCTTAACATTACTAGAATTGCTTAATATTCAGCTTCAGAACACAGTAAAGATAGATAATTGTGGAAGGTTTTATAAATATTAAACATAATAGAAAGTTTGCTTCATTAATGATCTTGACATATCATAAAAAGATATGTCAAGTTGGAGTTGATGATTTCCCAAGTCCTAACATATTGCCCTCTGGAATGCCCTCATAGAAAAGCACAATGTTTGTAAGTTGTTCATAAATGCTCCAATGAGGTAGAAGGAACAATAATTACTGTTGAGCGTCTTATTTCACTTAGGCACTTCTAAGTATGAAAAACATGGCCACATCTGTTATTTTCAAAATTAAAAATTACAATAAGTTTATGCTTTCTCAGGTTGTGAAGAATGGTATGTGAAAGTTTTGCCCTATTAAGAGCCACTTAAGTGAGCAATAAGAGGGAAAAAAAAGTACAGGAAACTGACCTGTAAAGAAATAGTGCCTTCTGGCTCCAAATTATAAGATCAAGCTCTAAGATAAGAGGTCTCACTCTTCTCTCCCAATGTTGCTTTGGTCATCTTGAAATAGTTTAAGTGTTAAACAAATAAAACAACTTTAAAATTATTATTATTGTGACAGAGACACAGAGAGAGAGACACACACAGGAAGGGAGATAGATGAGAAGCATCAGTTCTTTGTTGTGGCACCTTAGTTGTTCGTTGATTGCTTTCTCATATGTGCCTTGACTGGTGGCGGAGGGGGGCTACAGCAGACCAAGTGACTCCTCATTCAAACCAGTGACCTTGGGCTCAAGCTGGTGAGCTATACTCAAACCAGATGAGCCCTGGCTCAAGCTGGTGACCTCAGGGTTTCGAACCTGGGTCCTCTGCATCCCAGTTCAATGCTCTATCCACTGCACCACTGCCTGGTCAGGCTTAAATTATTATTTTTAATTTATTTTATTGGGGTACAGTTATGTTAAATAGATTCATCTGGTTAACATAATTACATTGGTTTCAGATGCCCAGTTCTGTAACACAGCATTTGTTCAGCATATTGTGTGTTCACCAGCCCAAGTCAAGTCTTTGTCTAACGCCATTTATCCCCTCATAACGTCCTCCACCTCCCCCACGCAGCAATCAGAATGCTGTGGTCTGTATCCATGAGTTTTTTACTCATTGCCTGTATCCACTGACAATATGGGCTTTCTGTTCAAGTGGAGGGATTTGGTTGATTATCACACAGGAAAAACTGGTAGGGTTAAGTGTGCCAGAAATCTTGCAGCAAGTGGGAGTGTAAATAAGCCCATCAACTACAAAGCTTTTGCTTAGCAAAAAACAAAACATTATTGCAGAAAAATTCTCAAGAATTTCAGTGACAGAATGGATGCTATGTATTTCAGGAAATAAAGTTAAGTACATAGCTTAAACTAAGTGACTTGTTGATAAACATTAAATTTTTAAAAATTAGATTACCAAGGCAGTATTTTGGAGGCTTTCTGCTAATCAAGAATTAGCAACTTATGAATGAAGTGCTTATTGTGTATCTTTATAATTTTCTGGACAAGGAGAGTCCTACTTAAGTAACCTATCCCCTTTATCCATTTGTCACTTGAGATGTTTTCATATGGCTTATTTAATGGATGGCCTTGTACTATTTTTATTTACCCAGATTCAAGAGGAAGAGGTATAGAAATCAGCTGTGGAATAAGTGTACAAAATAATTCTATTCAAGGCCTAGTTATGGCATTGTGAAAGGCAATCTTCAAGATGTTTTGAAAAATAAGGAATAATTGATCTTTTACATTGTATAATGTCATTCCAAGGGAAGAAGGTACATTTTCATAAGAAATTAAGAGGGAGGTCAGGAAGGAAAGAAGGGTTATTTCTTATTTTTAGAGAACACACCTGAAAATTTGAAACAATGACATCTATGTCTACTATAACCGTACTTGGAGTCACAATTATTAGTGAGAAGCTTAAGAATGCCTATCAAGAATGGGACCTTGGAAAGAACCAGCAAATGAGAGAGGAGTTAACTGTGGCCTAGGGAAGAATTTCCAATGAATCATGAGTTTCACAATATTGAAAATGTGTTCCCAGAGCACAGAGCAAAAAGTCAAAGAGACAAATGTAAGAAGATATATAATTGTTACAGAAGATTGGTCTAGGAGACCCAATATATATTTGACTAACAAAATATCCAAAAAATACAGAAGAAAATAGATAAAAGAAAATAAATAACCTGGAGATCCATAATTTTAGACCTAGAATTCTACATCAAAGGTGTCTATCAAGTGTGAGACCTGAATAAAGATATTTTCAGATAATTAAGAGTTCACAAGTCCTGTCTTAGACACACCTTTCTTGGAGTGTCCTTAGTGATTTACTCTAGCAAAATACAATGATTATAAAAAAGAAAGAGTGCTTTAACAACCATAATAATGTAAAAGCAAAGGTATGTTTGACAAAGTGCAGAATGTAAAAAGGAAATAAATGAAGAGAAGGACAGGAGCGTAAAATAAATGTTCTTGTCAAGCATGGAGTCTTGATGCCACAAGAGATGGACACTGAAGTACACTGGCTGAAGTTGCAGAGGTAACTAGTATAGAAATTAAGAGTGATATAAATTTGGGAAATGAGAGGCAAGATTAAAGATGAGGGTGGGATAGATGAGCTGTTAGAGCAGAAGACCACAGACAATCTCTTAAGATAAAATTGTAAATAATGATTATTAGGATAGTATACATAGATAGTAAGATAGCCAAAAGAACTAAAAACAGCTATTTGGAAGGCAGTAGGGAAACATGGGAGAGAAGTCTCTTGATCTTCATTATAAGTTCATCCATATCTGTTAAAACATTTCTACTATTTACTTCAAAGTGGTTTTACTTTAAATACAAAGGAGTAAGTAGAACCTTTATGGCTGGTATCTGTTCTTTTCTCAGATATGCTGACATATCCTAGGCCTAGCCACCCACTTGTCATAAATATAGATACAGTGGGTTCTCCATCTTTAATCTAAGGATTCTAGGGAATTTACTCATTCCTCACACCCTTTAATCATCTGTACTCTCTTGTAGGTCTTTGGGATATGGTCTTGGCAGCGCTTCAAGCATGTCAAGAGTGTCTTTGTTGTTGTTCTAATAAAATTCTTTCCTACATAACATTTAATTACTCTAATTTTCCCATTGATCTGATACGTTTAATATGAGTTATATAAATTTCTTATATGAGTGACAGAATGTTAATGGTCTGATTTATCTTCCAGTCAAATTAAAACCAGCAAATTCTTTTTCTTTCTCAGAAAATTGTGAGTGTTTCAGTGGCATTTGATTATTTTTGGCTGATTGGCTGATATATTTAAGCTTCAGGGTGAGTATAAAGATATTTTCAATTTAATAGTTTTAAAATGCCATTATTTGATATTGATCAAGTTCTACTTGTTAGGAGAAAATCTGTCAGAAATAATTAACTTATTTTGACATCCTGATACTTGAAACTTCAATTATACAAACCTTGAATATAAAATTAATTCATATATGATAAAAAATAAAATACACATTCCAACATGAGCAAATGAATATTTGAAGGTTGAATAAATACAGATATAGAAGCCTAGGGACAAGTTTACTAAGAGCTTTTGCAATGCTTTCAGTAGAGCCTGTAATAACATAAACATTTTAAATATAATTTACTTGAATTGGTTTGTATGTAACTCAATTCAGCTTCTTCACACAGGGTACCATCTCCCAGACCTGCTACAGTTCAATAACAGTAACTTGACCCATTAAATATTTACTGGAAAGAACTTTAATTTAAAAAGTTTAAAAGCAACCTAACAATAAAGTAAAAAACCATGCAATAGTGCAAAGGATTAAAGAGATCATAATTAATTATATTCTAAATCAAGTACTATTATAGAGGAATACTTAGTGTGGCAGCACCTTCACATGAATAAGATACAGTTTCCTTGCCTAAATATCTGAGCTTCAAATGACTTACTAGGAATATTTTTTCATGTTGTTTCTTGTTTTTGCCTAGTTCTAGTCACAGTCTTACTTTATTGGGTAGCTAAACTGGTGTTCCCTTCTTGCCTAGAACAAGTCTGAATAAATAAAGCACTAGATGATGCTTTAGGCATCATCGTATTAGAAAATTCTTTTTAATTTTTTTTGAGGGGGAGAGAGACAGAGAGAGGCACAGAGATAGGGACAGATAGGGACAGACAGACAGGAAGAGAGAGAGATGAAAAGCATTAATTCTTTGTTGTGGCATTTTAGTTGTGCATTAATTGCTCCTTCATATGTGCTTTGATTGGGTGGCTACAGATGAGTGAGTGACACCTTGCTCAAGCCAGTAACTCTGGGCTCAAGCCAGCAACCATGGGTTCATGTCCATTATTCCATGCTCAAGACAGAAACCCCACACTCAAGCCAGTAACCCTATGCTCAAGCCAGCAACCCTATGCTCAAACCTGAGACCTTGAAGTTACAAACCTGGGTCCTCTGCATCCCAGTTCAAAGCTCTATCCACTGTGCCACTGCCTGGTCAGGCATAGAACATTTTAATTTACATTATAGAAAATTCAGACTTGAAGAGGTCCCAAGGTCATGTGGCTAGTTTATATGGAACTGACAATAGACATAATAATTGCATCAAGCATAAGGACCAGAATACACGATTGGCAATGAAATGTCTTATGAACAAATAAAGAAATAATTGTTTAGATAACATTAGCAGTACTTCTTTAGCCTAGGTAATATGTTGAAATCCTGAAGTAGTTCTTGAACCTCTAAAACATTATAAGTCTGTGGATATATGCAAATCATATTTTTCCCAGAAGATGGGGTATGCTGTCAACAGATTAATAAATTGATCCGTGACCAAAGAAATGTTAAGAACCCATTGCTTTAGAACAAATAAAATGCATCCCTACAAATTGAACATGTGGCCTTACAGACAGTTGCAGGTTGCCATATGTTCACCCTGCTGTGTATGTGCATGTGCACTCGTGCATGCACTGCATGGGGAAGAGCATTCTTCACACACAGGCACATTATCACAGCTCCTTCAGCTCCCCATGCAGCCATTTAAAATGTGCATATTCATATATATATAGGAGCTTTTTAAAGTCTTTGCTTACTTTTACCCTTTAATAACAAGGGTTAGGTATGACAGAACATTCAATAAATGGCATGTAAGGAACAACTTATTACATTTTAAACTGATACTTTGAGGATAAACATAATACTGTATTCCAAGTCATGTGACAAATGAATAATGATTACTGTAAACAAGAAGTTAAGCTGTACCCTTTGACAAGAAGAATTTTGGTGCAGTGGATAGAGCGACCCAGGTTTGAAACCTTGGTCAAGGCACACATAAGAAAGCAATCAAAGAACAACTAAGGTGCCACAAAGAAGAATTGATGTTTCTCATCTCTCTCCCTTCCTGTTTGTCCCTATCTGTCTCTCTCTCTCTGTCTCTGTCAAAAAAAAAAAGGAAGAAAAATTTTGGTCCTTATCAAGCTTTAAGAACAGACTCCAAAATCCTTTAAATGTCATTTGTAGATTATTTCTATCTGATATACCACAATTTAGCTTTTTACTGAATCATATACTCATGAGCGGAAGAGACTTTATAGGTCATCTAAAATAGCCCCACCACCTTCAGGAGACTTTGTCACAGCATTATTGCCAGTGTGTGAACACAAACTGGCCTGAGTTAGAAATCAGTCTGAACAACAGACAGCCAAGTTGTTCATATGGTTATTTTTACACCACCTCATAAGGTGATTTGAAATATAATTTTCTGGAAAGAAGTAATACAAACATTTATTACATTGTTGATTTGCATAGAATTCCTTCAAAACTAGAATGAATAATTCAAATGAATACTGTCCAAGAGATTGCAATTAAGGGAAAAAAGGTAATTGATATTTTACTATAAGTAGCATGATCATGTATGACAACATTCAAACTAATTGTGTGTTTTAGTGGGAAAGCTGAGATTGGAAACTACTGCTAAGTAGCAAACTGGTAGTTCATTCACAGAGTTAACATGAACTTTGTATTTCACTGTCTTTGCTTATTTGGATACAAAGCTAAACAATGGTTATTAAATGTCGCCAATGTGTTCACTTAATATAACAAAACTCAATACTGTATGTTGGGCAGATAAAATGTATTATGCTCACTTTGTAAATGATAACGCTGCCCACGTGAGGCCCTTGCCCAGGTGATATTAATGTGTGTTGAGAATCCTTGTAGCCTGGGGCTTGGTTTTGGGATTAAGCCTTTCCCACCCTTTTTGATGTGGGGTGGTGCAATCCAATCATGCCTCAGAGAAGTGACTTTGTATTAGAGACTTCTCTATTTTGTATATTGGATTAGAGGTTGTGAAGCTACAATATAAAGTGGGGGCAGAATGGGAGTTTGCTCTCTTGGTTCCTGGGATGATTAGTGTGAGAGAGCAGAGGGAGCAGAGCAGAGAGCGGAAAGAGGCCATGTGGCCAGGAGAAGCAGCCAAGATGGAGGAGTGCTGAGTGAGAGGCCAGTGTGTGCAGTTTGACACTGGAGAAGGAAGGAGATGGGGAACAGAGGTGAATAAGTCTGGTGAGTTAGAAACCTTTGATTCTAGGAAACTCGGATAAGTCAGTAGCTTTGTGAGCACTGAATGTGAGTGGGTTTTGGAGCCCAGTGTATGTTTTACTTGCCCGCCGGGTGTAAGCTAGGATTAAAAATGACAGCCCATCAGTTCTTGGCTCCGTTGTTTCTTTACCAGCTGTCTGAATCCAATGCGAACCTGCATAGGCCAGAAGACTGCTGTGATGGTGGCTCTGGCCGTGGCCACTGGCTTTACACTGTACTTGTTTGCTGAGTTAATGAAGGAAGGAGCAATGGTTATCCAAAACTGCTTTATGGAATCTAATGAAATAAGTATAGCTAATGGCTCTATTTATTTCTTGTCTTGTTCAGTGATTTCCCCACTTTCACAGAAGACATGTGCTTAAGAAAGACACTCTGGTTTGTCTTTACCTTATACTAACACTTCTGAGTGCTGATTGAAACCATTAGATCCAGACCCAAACCTCAGTTGCAGTACTTAGTACTTTCTACCTTATAATTATAAGCTTATAAAAAATTTGAAGCATACAATTATAAAGCATACTTATTGTATGCTAAGGAACCTCTAGAAGGTTAGATTTCTATGGACTTCAACTATGTACATTACCTGATTATCCCTTTCTATTCCCAACCTTAATCCAACTTTGGAAATGAGCATATGAAAACTCAGTATAAAACTTTGGATTCTAAAAGAATAGTAGTCATTCTAATGGCTGAATGTCAGATACAGTACATACCAGTTGGTTTAAGTAATGAAAAATTAACCAGCTAATTACATGTAATTTATTCTCAAACATTGACACATTTATCCAATTGGGTGTGGTCAAATCATGGTAATACAGGTTCTTTTGATTAGGTTCTCCCTTTGGCCTTGTGACCCTGGCCATGTGACTGTGGATAAATTCTTTAAGATCACTGTGTTCTATTCCTCCAGCAGAAAAAGGAGCTAGTTGATTGTCTGATTAACTATCAACTTCCTGCAAATTGAGATTTGAGAACTCAATCAGTGAAATGGAAATAATAATACAAAGACTGTAGTGTCAGCTCAATCACAACCTGTGTGGTTGTTATCTTAAATTGTCATTTCCTAAGTTATACAGTGGAGAGTTACTTCCAAGGGCTTGCCTCTCTCTAACAATCAGAGAATCATGTACTAGGTATTAGGAAAGAGTGCTGAGAAGCCCTTGAATGTGGCCTAACTGATCTTACCAGGAATGCAATATGAAGGAGAACCTAAATGGTCTTGTGTGCTCATTTCTCAGTATTAGACACAATGACCCTTCTTTACATGAGTATACTCTCTTAAACTCTAGGCTCCATGTATGTCTTTTCATTTCTAGGTCCACTGAAACATTTGGTGGAATACTCTGTTGAGGGATCAAACACACACACACACACACACACACACACACACACACACACACGAAAACTTCTTCTGAGAAGCTTGGATGAAGTAGCTGGTTTCATTTCCATACTCAGGAAAGCAACTAGTATGTGGCACAAAACAGCCATTTATTTTTCGACCTTGCAAAATAATCAAAGTTACAACTGTGTGTGCATTTATGTGCATACATCTGTTTGATAGACTTGAACAACATTAAAATGCTCTGAGCCAATATTTTTCTCACCAGTTCCTCTGAGGAGGAGTATAAAGTTTAATGTTAAATTCAGCCCAAACTCAACACAAAGTGTTTCTAAACTACTCTAGAGATTTATAGCCTGAATGTAGCATCTTTCCCTGTTCTTTTACTTCTTTTCTAAATGGAAAAAAATTCTGGTCATAATTTCAGTACTTTTGGGACATTATCAGGACAGAAGTAAAAATAGAACATCATTATAGTGTCAAGTCCTATAGCTAACTGTGACTAATAGCTGCAGTGTCACAGAGGTAATAATCCGATAAAGCCTCTGAGTACTCAGGCCCAAGTCACACCAGCACTAGGAAAGATGTAAGTCTGGTGGCAGCAGCAGATTTCAATCAGCAATTTAGCTTTAAGGATCATGGGACTATCTGTGCCCTCTGAATTTTGTCCCCTTATTTCACATCTTTCTTTTCCCTTGAGTACTTTCCCTCTTTCCTCTGTGGATTCAAGAGTACTCTTCCTTTATCCTTGGAAAACCAAAACAATTAACCCCCATCATTAGTATATTCTAAGCCTTTTCCATCTAAATTGCAATGTTTTCTTCCCCTCAACTTGTTATACAGATTAAGTGAATTCAAATTAGCTTTCTCTCTCTAACTAGATTGTAAGCTCCCTGGAATAAGCATAATTTCTTTACTTTGTTTTTTCATGTACTCTTAAATGTCTGGCCTTATCCTGAATTTATTTCAAGTAGGTGATGTACTCTTTGAATCCTGAGCTACTATTTTCTTTATTGTTTTTATCTCCTAAAGAAAATTGGAAATTTATTACGTAGCCTCTGAGGCCCCTTTCAGTTCTCCATTTTCATGATAGCTCACATTTGTACTTTAATGGTCAAATAGCACACTGCAATGAGACTATAGATAGTTAGAGATCAGCAGACCAGGGATGACTAAGATCAGCATTCTAGGAAGAGGAAATAAGAGCAAAACCCTTGAGATGAGGAACTATTTGGCATGTGTATGGAACAAAAAATAGGCCTAGAGTTTTGGGAGTGGGTAAGGATTCAGAAAAAAGTTTATGTCAGATAAGTTATCAAACAATTCACCAGCACTAAACAGAACTGTGATGAACAGTTGTTACCTTTTAAGTACAGCTGTTTTATTGACAGTCCAGTCCCATAACTACAGGAGAAAGAGAAATGAGGAGAAAGGGGGAAAATTCCATAGTGGAAGGGAGTTTTTCTTTCTTTCTTTAATCTTAATAGGCAATCAAGACTATTTAAGTATCTTTACATACATTATTCCTCTTTTTTTGAGTTATGTTAATCTATTGAATCCTCTGTGAAATCAGATGCACAGCAGACTAGGTAGAGAGTAATTTGTATTGCCCAATCTAAGAGTTCAAGATAAATACATCCCAAAACACAAATACAGCCACATGGAAAAGCAGAAAGGAAAGAATGTATCAACTCAGTATATTAACATAGGCTATCAGAAGCCCTGATCAATAATTTCCAATGCCAGATTTCTATGTAATAAGGGACCAAATTAACACTATTGCATGATACTACAATTATTAAGTGTAGTTTATTTGGTTCAAACAACTTTTTCAAACATGCAGTTCATGGGGAAAATTATCAAAAGTTTTCTTGGTGCTCTGGATACTAGGTAGCATTAAACTGGATGATATTTGTAGTCCTTCTAGCACAAATATAGGATGAATTTATAATTCTATAAATTTACTTCTTTCATAATGGTGACAGTCTCATTGAAAGGCTAACTCCTCAATTCACAAGATTCTATAAAGAAGACAGTCTGGTTACAGCTGGACCTTTGAAGTAACTGCAAGACTAACTTAAGATTTATCAAGCAGCCTCAAAGAAGGCCCCTAAGATTCTCCATAACCTGGTATTCACAACCTTGTGTAATCCCCTCTCCCTGAGATCGGGCTGGATTTACTACTAGCTTTTAACAAAAAGAACATATAAGTGATGGGGTATCACTTGCAATATTGGGTTACCAAAGACCATAGCTTACTTCTTGGGTATCTTCTTTAGTTCTCACTTGTTTTGAGAGAAACCAACTGCCTTATTGTGAGTTGTGTTATGGAAAGGCACAAGTGGCAAAAAAACTGATATCTCTACCCAAGAACTAGGGAGGATCTAAGGACAGCCAACATCCACATGAGTGAGCTTGGAAGCAGGCCTTCTTCTAGTTGAGCCTTAGAGAAAATACAGCTACAGCCAAAAACTTAATCACAGCTTTGTCAAAGACCCTGAGACAAAACCATTCAGTTAAGCCATACCCATATTTCTTACATACAAAAACTTTGAAATAACATTTTTTTTGTTTCAAGCTGCTAAGTTTTGAAACAATTTATATGTATGGAAATATATACAATATAAAATATATTCACATATTGTAAATATATTTTTAAATACAGTATATAAAAAATTTACACAAACATATATATATATATATTGCTCACAAAAATTAGAAGATATTTCAAAAATGAATATGAAACCATAAAATACCCACTAATTTTTGTGAGCACTGTGTATGTGTGTTTATATATATATGCGTGTGTGTGTGTGTGTGTGTGAAACAGTCATCTATTTGAAAAGCACTGACAACAATTTCCTGTAGCCATTTCTCCCTCCACTCCAAACAACAAAAAGCTCATCAAAGTTAATAAACTAATACACAAGTTCTATATTACTAAGAAGCACAATATATGCCAAAGGACTATGCTCCTTCTTCTGTGTTTATTTATTTTCTACAAGAGCGTCAGACCATTAGGAGAAAATCACACTTGACTACGAAATTAAAAG
This sequence comes from Saccopteryx leptura, assembly GCF_036850995.1. Lineage (NCBI taxonomy): Eukaryota > Metazoa > Chordata > Mammalia > Chiroptera > Emballonuridae > Saccopteryx > Saccopteryx leptura. The sequence goes on from NC_089516.1 coordinate 128,494,864, forward strand.
ATTAATCTATAACATTGTTTTGAAGTTTACGTAGCCTAAGGATAATGAACTCTGCAGTAACTATCTTGGGAGAACTAAATTTTAACTTTTGGTTCTGTGCTAAATATAATCAACTAAGATATTTTACATATATTAGTCTATGGGTTAAGCAACCTATTTTCCAGTTTATGGCTAATGAGCTTTTAAAAAGTCTATTTACCATGCAGGTGGATTAACCAGTGAACCAGCATCAAAGACAGAATGGGAGTTAGAAAGGAAAGACCTAATATTAAGATATCCTTTTCACATAAAGAAGGCAGAAGGCTACCTCTGATTGGCCACATGAGGAGTTTTATTTCAATCACCATCTTGGAGTAATCGGCATGAAAACATTTTTATCTCTTTATGAAACATTAAACTGAATGACTACTCCCCTGAATTTAACCTTCCTTATCTCTCATGATTAATCACTTTCTAAAATATTAGAGGAAAACTTTATAGTGATTACATAATTTGATTTTTTCAACCTAGGTTTAGCTCAGGCACTGAAAAAAGCTAAATGACACTACAGAAGCTTAGTCATTTTGACTAAATGTTCCCCTTCCTACTGAGTTTAAGCAGAAAGTACTGCATTTAGGCAAGAAAGCTTAACTTTTACAACAGCAGGGATGTACCAGGAAATTATTATGCTAAGTGAAATAAGCCAGGTAAAGAAAGAAAAATACCATATAATCTCATTTATATGTAGAATCTATGTAATAAAGACAAAAAACTGAAAAACAAAGTGGAAACAGAGGTGGGGTCACAAGGAGCAGAGGGACAGCTGTCAGAGGGAAGGGTGATGAGGGAATGGGATCCAAGAAGGTAAAGAAAGTAGCCAAAATCATATACACATAACACATAGATAAAGACAACCGGTAGCAATGGCCAGATGGAATGGCGGGGTGGAGGTGGGAGGGATGGGAAAAATGGGGGTAGAAAGAGAATTTGCGTGGGGCATGGAGGGGCACAATGCAGTGTGTAGATGGTTTTATAGTGAGTGTGACACTTGAAATCATCAACACAATAAAGTAAAAATTTAAATTAAAAAGATAAAAAACAAGTGAAATACTTGACTTATTTATACAGCCACCACCATTTATATAATACTTATCAATTACAAAGTGTTTTACAAATTGGAAACTGAAAGCATCTACCCAACTTTCACTTCTTAATGCCTACATTAAAGTGATTTAACTCTTTAGCTGTCTTATCAAATATAATTTTACTATTCTACTATATTCATCAATATGACTTAACTAGTGCAGGTAAACTCCTGCTCATGAAGAAAAGCACTGAAAATAACTCTGTTGTTCATTCCAGAAACCTCTGGAAAAATATTCAAATAAACAGCAAACAAACTTCCAGCAGATAGAATTAAAATCAAAGCCCTTGTCTCCAAATCCTCCCCTTGTTGTGTCCACCAAGCATGAACTGTTATATCATGATTATTATCCAATTCTAACCAAGCTCTTCTACTCAGATAGCCACCTTCAAATTCCCAAACCTCACCATTATCCCCATTTTGCCTTTCTCCACTGACATTACTAAGACTCAGTCAAGGCAGTGCTCTTCCTTACCCATAACAATGGACTTAACTTTGCCTTATGTATGGCCAGTAGCTGCGGCCACCATCACAGCTGCCTGGCCAATGCAGGTTGGCATTTAATCTGGACAGATGGTAAGAAATTAAGAACTGGTGGACCATTTTCCTTTATTCTAGATTCGTACCAGACAGTGAGTAAAAACAGACACGTAGGGCACCAAAACCCACTCACACGTTCTTCCGGTTCCACAACCAGGAGATTCTTTCTGGTTTTCCTAGAATCAAGGGCCTAATAGCTTCACTCAGACCCCTCTGCATGCTTCCATTTTTGCTGCCTCCTCTCCTCCACCTGGTCTCTCTGCCCTGCTCCTCTTCCCTACAACATGAGCTCCTCCTCCCTACAAGAACATGATCTCTCTCTAAAATGTCCTTCTAGCTCCTCCTTTTAAAACTTTTCTGTGCGAAAATCCCTCCTCAGCACACATTAGCATAACCAAGCCCCTTCTCAAGCAAGAACACAATCAGCCACCCCATGTGGGCAGCGACCATCTTTAATAAAGTGAGCATGAAACAACTTGTATGCCCAACACCTTAACAACAAGTTATTCTGGGGGTAATAAACAGTGGTTTTAACTTCTGCCCTATTAACACCCCCTTTAAGAAGCTGGGGCACATCTTATACTCTCAATTTTATAATTATAAAAACTAAATTTCAGAGAGGTTGAATAATCTGCCAAATCAAAAAAAAAAAAAAAAAGAGCAGTGGAACAATTAAAATAGATACAGTTCAAAGTAAGAGTTCTTAATATTAAGTATGGGTTTCTAAAAGTCAGCTTGTGCGGATAGATATGTATTTGTGTAAACCAAGAGGGATAAATAAAAATAGAAAAGGAAATACGACAATGCCTACATTATCTTCAAGAGTGTATTATATAAGTAAAAACATTTAAGCTGTTAAAGATCATAAAAGGTGACCAGGATCCAAAGGACCTAAGAATTTATGAGAGACAGAAACTCAACAGTCAGAGTGGGATGACTCTCATCCCCACTCATTGAAGGAGACAAGAGACAAGAAATTATTAAGAAGCACAAAGTATACCGTAAAACCAATTAGGAAATTACATCTTGAGGATTAAGATGAAAAAAAATCTAGATGAATCAAAGAAAAGTCTAGTAATATCAACACAAAATACTAACAGACTTACTGGATGATTTTCTAGTGACAGTGACTATAGGTGAGTTGGCATAAAAGAATTACATTTCCTAAAGGCACGTGGCACAGAAATTTATAGAATTAGGAAAGGCATATCAAAGATGAGGCATGATAAAGTATAGCCTAACAAGAAAAAGATAGTGAAAATCAAAGCTTAAAGTAGATTTTAGATAGCTTAAACGTATTCATGGAAAAGAAACGGGATTTACTGGTAGTTGAAGAATGGATGCTTTTTGGTAGACACAAAATACATCAGTTTCAGAAGGGTCAGTGCACTGAGACCCCACAAACAAGAATATGTTGAGAAAACATAATTCTGGGCCAGAAAATGAGGGAATCAAAGGAAAAAGGCACAGAAACACAGCACACAGAACTACCCCAAAATAAGAAAGAAAAAGAAATTGACCAATTGTAAGAAGTTAAAACTTAGAAATTTAATTGAGTCCTCCTCAACATCAATTAGAGACCACAAGAGGGAAATAAAATATTACTGGCAGCAACCAGAACTGCAGATTAAGATACAGAAGAAAGATATGAAATATGGAAAAGTTGAGGGAAAAGAGTGTCTTGAGGAATATATTAGAATAACCTCACCCTCAAACATCAGTTCATGTACAAAACTCTGTTCCAGATAACTCAACTCTCTAAACAAATGAGAAATCGGGAGACCACCTATACCCAGAGCCATTTTTTACAGACCCAAGAAAAGTACACAAGAGACAGTGGCAGTAAAGCCTACACCAGCTCAGAAATACAGCATTCATAGTGAAAATGATAAAAAGATGTCTCTATCACTAATTTCTCAACTTTGACAACAGGTAGTACTCTCTCACATAAGAAAAATGGGCACTGGTATTTGCTTCTTCACTACCCTGAGGATCCTTAAAGCTCTATAATTTTTAGGTGCACTTCCCCATGTACTGAAGCTTTGGATACACAATCCAATCTAATTCTAAACCACTATTTTTCCATTAAGCTCAAGGTTCTTGAAAATGTAGAGGCCTTAAATAGCAACTTAGAACAGGGACAGAGTCCAGTGACCTGAGGCAAAGGCCACAGTGGTGTCACTGACAGAAAGAACTGAAGTCAGTACTGTGCTGAATGCAGCGCAATAGGTATAATATTAGCAATTCTGATTAATAGGTGGGGACATTTGAGCTACTTCCCTTGCCCTTTAATCTACTCTACAGAAGTTCCCTTTCCTGACTTACTCCTTCTCCCTGCTTCTATTTGTGTGTATCAATAAATACCCATAAGGACTGGAGATCAGGACCATCTCATGAAACTTGTATAAGGGATCATGAGGTGGTCTCTCCTAGGTCCCCCAGTGCATGCCATGTGGTCTCCAAGTAGTCATTGTTTCCATAACAGGAAAGAAATAAATCAAATATATAAACTAATTCTGAGAATTGAAAGGTTGTAAGATGATAGTTCTCCTTACAAATGGGCTGATTATGAAATTGCTTGTTGAGTTACCCCAGCTCATATACTTTCCTTTCACTCCTTTTTTATTTTATTTTTAATTTATTGGGGTGATGTGGGTCAAATAAGATTGCAAATATTATGTATATGTTTTCTTGCTTATAGTTTGCATTGGGTGTGGGGGACAGGCTGTAAGCAGGCAGAATCCTTATAGCCTAAGGCAGCAGTTCTCAACCTGTGGGTCGCGACCCTGGTGGGGGTCGAACGACCAAAACACAGGGGTCACCTAAAGCCGTCGGAAAATACATATTAGGCGACCCCTGTGTTTTGGTCGTTCGACCCCCACCGGGGTCGCGACCCACAGGTTGAGAACCGCTGGCCTAAGGTTTAGTTTTAAGACTAAGCCTTTCACACCATATAAATGCCAAGATCTTTTCAAAACTAAGCTTTTCCCCACACCCTTGACTGTTGCATGATGTGTAGTGGTGCACTCTTATTAGGAATTCCATTTATGCCTTAGATAAGTGGCTTTGTATCAGAGATTTCCTTGTTTGTATATTGGATTAAAGGTTTTGATTTCTACTCTATAAAATGGGGCAGAGGAGCCCATGCTGTAGGAAAGCAGAGAAAGGCTGGGTGGAGGAGAGGAGAGGATAGGATAAGCAGCCAAGATGGCGGAGTGCTGAAGGAGAAGCCAGTTAGTGCAGAGTTTGTGTAGAGAGGAGATGGAAAACAGAGGTGAATAAGGCTGGTGAGCTAGAAACCTCTGATTCTAGGAGTACTCGGATGAGTCAGTGGCTTTGGGAGCCCTGAATGAAAAGGGAAGTGTTTTCCCACTGTGTGTATTTCTCGCCCGCCGGGTGCAAGCTAGGATTAAAGCTAATAGCCCACCAGTTCTTAGCTCCATTGTTTCATTACCATCTGTCCGAATCTAATGGGAACCTGCATGGGCCAGGTGGCTGTGATGGTGGCCGCGGCTAATGGCTTTACACCAAGTGAGGTCTCTTTCCATCACCATTTATCACCCCTCTACCCTCTTTTATCTCCCCCACCCCCTGTCCTTCTGGTACTCATCTTGCTGTTGTCTGTGTCTATGAATTTTGTGATTAGTGGGGTCTTTTTGGTTTTTTGCTTAGTCCCTTCACTCCTTTACATATTGCCTAATTTGGAAAGTCTCCTGGCCTTTTGTGTACTCATAAAAGGTATTCATGTGCCTAAGATTTTAAGTAATCACTTTTCCAGGTTGAAAAACTGTCACTGAGAAATTAGTATTTAGAATATCTACAGTGGAGCCCAAATATTCTTCTGCATTTTGGTGAATACAATAGCTTTTCAATAATAATTATTCTCAGACTCTAGATGATAAAAAGATGATGATGAACTCTAATTACCATTCTTTCTTTTTTTTCTTAAAGGACTTTATTAATTTTTCAGAGAGGAGAGAGAGAGAGAGGGAAAGAGTAAGAGAGAGCGAGAGAGAGAAGGGGGGAGGAGCGGGAAGCAACAACTCCTATATGTGCCTTGACCAGGCAAGCTCAGGGTTTCGAAACGGCGACCTCAGTGTTCCAGGTTGACACTTTATCCACTGCACAACCACAGGTCAGGCATACCATCCTTTCTTCATGTATCAAAAACAATCAGTTTTTTTGTCACTTTAATAACAGACTGAGAAAGATGATAGTATTAAGAGCATACCAGCTCCTTGCCCAAGTGTTTAAAAAATTGACCATTGATGAAATACATACTCAAGTGAAGCATTTAAAGAAATTGATACATCTCAAGCTGAGATAGCCTTCAAGGATACTAAAATTTAAAGTGTCATCTACACTAATATCTTTGCCCATTAAAAATCATCTTTATCTATTATTCATTATTAGTTCAATCAAACCCCAAGTCAGAAGGTAGAAAAACACATGAAAAAAAATCAAGTGTCAACAGGGCTAGAGACATTTATTTATTTATTTATTTATTTATTTATTTTTAATTTTTTTTTTTTAACAGGGACAGAGAGAGAGTCAGAGAGAGGGATAGATAGGGACAGACAGACAGGAATGGAGAGAGATGAGAAGCATCAATCATCAGTTTTTCCTTGCAACACCTTTGTTGTTCATTGATTGCTTTCTCATATGTGCCTTGAGCGGGGGCCTTCCGCAGTGTTGGGCAGATAAAATGTATTATGCTCACTTTTTTAAAAAGGCCATCGCCCAGGTGATATTAATGTGTGTTGGAGATCATTGTAACCTGGGGCTTGGTTTTGGGATTAAGCCTTTCCCACCCTTTTTACTGTAGGGCGGTACAATCCAATCATGCCTCAGAGAAGTGACTTTGTATTAGAGACTACCCTATTTTGTATATTGGATTAAAGGTTGTGAAGCTACACTATAAAATGGGGGCAGAATGGGACTTGGCTCTTGGTCCCTGAGGTTAGCATGAGAGAGCGGAGAGAGTAGAGCCAGCAGCTAAAGGAGGCCATGTGGAGGAGGCCAGGAGAAGCAGCCAAGATGGCGGAGTGCTGAGTGAGATGCCAGTTTGTGTAGAGTTTGTATCTGGGATAAGGAAGGAGATGGGGAACTGAGGAGAAGAAGGCTGGTGAGCTAGAAACCTTTGATTCTAGGAAACTCGGATAAGTCAGTGGCTTTGTGAGCACTGAGTGTGACTGGGTTTTGGAGCCCAGTGTGTATTTTTACTTGCCCGCCGGGTGCAAGGTAGGATTAAAGGCTATGGCCCATCAGTTTTTGGCTCCGCTGTTTCTTTACCGACTGTCCGAATCCAATGCGAACCTGCATGGGCTGGGCTGCTGTGATAGTGGCCCCGGCCCTGCCTGCTGGATTTACACGCAGACCAAGTAACTCCTTGCTGGAGCCAGCGACCTTGGGTCCAAGCTGGTGAGCTTTTTGCTCAAGCCAGATGAGCCTGTGCTCAAGCTGGCAACCTTGGGGTCTCGAACCTGAGTCCTTCTGCATCCCAGTCGGATGCTCTATCCACTGTGCCACCGCCTGGTCAGGCCATTTCTTTTCAATGCTTGTATTCTGAAGCTGAAACTTATAAACAGATTGTTAGTCAAATAAGTTTGTAAATATAATATATATGTTTGCTCACTTATAGTTTGCATTGGGTGTGGGAGACAGGCTGTAAGCTGGTAAGGTCTTCATAGCCTAAGGCTTAGTTTTAAGACTAAGCATTTTCCACTCTTTTAATACTAAAATCTTCTCAAAACTAAGCTTTTCCCCACACCCTTGACTGTTGCATGATGGGGGGTGGTGCTCTTTTATGAGGAATCCTATTTATGCCTCAGATAAGTGGCTTTGTATCAGAGACTTCCTTATTTGTATATTGGCTTAAAGACTTTAATTTCTACACCATAAAATAAGGCAGACTGGGGACTCTCTCGCTCAGATTCTTCCATCAGCACTGCAGAGGAGAGGCAGCCAAATGGCAGAGTGCTAAAGGAGAAGCCAGTTTGTGCACAGAGAAAGTGTTGGTCAAATAAGTTTGTAAATATGAAATATAGGTTTGTTCACTTATAGTTTGCATTGGGTTTGGGGAACAGGCTGTAAGCAGGCAGGATTGTTATACCCTAAGACTTAGTTTTAGGAGTAAGCCTTTCCCACCTTAAGTGGTTTTTGTATCAGAGACTTCCTTATTTGTATGTTGGATTAAAGATTTTAATTTCTACACTATAAAATGGGGGCAGACCAGGGGCTTGCTCTTTTGGTTACTGAGATTAGCATTAAAAGAGAGAGCAGAGAGAGAGCAGAGAAAGGCTACGTGGAGGAGGCCAGGAGAAGCAGCCAAGATGGTGGAGTGCTGAAGGAGAAGCCAATTTGTGCAGACAGAAGGAAATGGTGAACAGGGGTGAATGAGACTGGTGAGGCTAGAAACCTTTGATTCTAGGAGAACTCGGATAAGTCAGTAGCTTTCTGAGCACTGAATGAGCGGTGTAAAGCCAATATCCATGGCCACCATCAGAGCCGCTGGGCCCATGTAGCTTCACATTTGATTCGGACAGATGGTAATGAAACAACAGAGCCAAGAACTGGTGGGCCATTACCTTTAATCCTAGCTTGCACTCAGCGGGCAAGTAAAAACACACACTGGGCTCCAAAACCCACTCACTCAGTGCTTACAAAGCTACTGACTTATCCGAGTTTCCTAGAATCAAAGGTATCTACCTTACCAGCCTTACTCACCTCTGTTCCTCATCTCCTTCCTTCTCTCTGCACAAACTAGCTTTTCCTTCAGCACTCTGCCATCTTGGCTGCTTCTCCTGGCCTCCTCCATGTGACCTTCCTCTGCTCTCCTCTCTGCTCTCTCCTCTAATGCTAATCTCAGGAACTGAAAGAGCAAGCTCCCAGTTGGCCCCACTTTATAGTGTAGATTCAAAACCTTTAATCCAATATACAAACAAGGAAGTCTCTGATACAGTCACTTATTTGAGGCATAATGGGATTGCACCACCCCACATCAGAAAGGGTGGGAAAGGCTTAGTCCTAAAGACAAGCCCCAGGCTACAAGGATTCTGCCTGCCCACACATTAATATCACCTGGGCAATGGCTTCCATGTGGGCAGCGCCATCTTTAACAAAGTGAGCATAATATATTTTATCTGCCCAACAAGTGGGTTTTGGAGCCCAGAGTGTATTTTTACTTGCCTACCAGGTGCAAGCTAGAATTAAAGTTAATGGCCTATCAGTTCTTGGCTCCATTGTTTCTTTACCGACTGTCCGAATCCAATGCAAACCTGCATGGGCTGGGCGGCTGTGATGGTGGCTGTGTATACTGGCTTTACATTTGGCGTAGTCTGTGGCAGGATTCGATACAGATGAGTATGGAACCACCACCACCTTTGAGTGGTGGAGTAGAGGACTGGCTGATGTTATGGTTCCCTATGGCTGTCCTTTTGGGGATCGTAGACTGGCTGACATTTACAGCCATGTGTGAGGAAACCGAGAGCTCTGTGGAAGAGGCTGCCAGGGACCTGCAAACCGAACAGTGGAAGGAACTGGAGCAAATGTAGGAGAGAGAGATGCTGACCTGACCCTGGAGCTGGAGCAAGCACTGGAGAAGGTGGCCGACCAGGTTTGCGAGATTTGCCTGGAAATGGAGCAGCTGCTGGAGGAGGATTCACAGGTTCATGAGTTGCAGATTGCCCTGGATGTTGTGGAAAGCAAGCAGGGTGGGAGGCTGGGGCTGAGGCCGGATCTGGGGCTGCAAGGGCTGCGGAGCAGAAGGCAGCAGCAGCAGGGGGCTCGAGCCTGGCAGAGCGAGCTGGTGTTTTCATTTCTTCTTTGGAGGATGAGGAGAATCGGGCTGGAGTTGTGATCTGCAGATCTCCAGAAGGTGAAAGCCCAGAATCAAGGAGTTCCTACTATGCTCCTGGTAGGTCTGCGATTTGGGGGACATAGGATGGATGCTATCATGCTCTCTGGAGCAGAGATGGAAATGCTGACTGACATTGCCATGTGCTCCTCCTTGGGACAGTGTAAGACCTGCCAGGATGGCACGAATGAGGGGGGAGTCTGAGGCCCCATGTGCGTGGACTGATTTCCTGGACTATGACCAGAATGGGCACTGGCTCCTTTGTTGGATGGACTTACAGATTTTGGACAATGTGAAATACCATGATGGGGGTAGGGGGTGACTTTGCTAGAGGCCCTTCCCCTGCCCCAGGAAGCTTTTCCCATGACTAGAAAGAAGGCCGAGGACATTTTGTGCTTTTGGCAAAGTGCTCAGAGACTGATGAAATGTACCTTTGTAATTGTTGAAATTGTATGATTTGTCATGTTGTTGTAATTTCTGTAATGTGCCTAATTTGCTTGCACAGGGATGCCGGTGGGGTAGATTGTGGGTAGTAAAGTGAGCATAGGGGTGGATTGTTGGGCAAATAAAATATATTATGCTCACTTTGTTAAAGATAGTGCTGCCCACGTGGAAGCCCATCTCCCAGGTGATGATATTAGTTGCCATTATGCTTGGAATGAACGTAATTATATTAATGTGTGTTGGGGGCAGGCTGTGGGCAGGCAGTATCCTTGTAGCCTGGGGCTTGGTTTTAAGACTAATTCTTTCCCACCCTTTTTGATATGGGGTGGTACAATCCCATAATGCCTTAGATAAGTGACTTTGTATTAGAGACTTCTCTATTTTGTATATTGGATTAAAGGTTTTGGTTTCTACACTATAAAGTGGGGCAGACCAAGAGCTTGCTCTCTCAGTTCCTGAGATTAGCATTAGAGCGGAGAGCAGAGAAAGGCTACGTGGAGGAGAGGAGAGGCAGCCAAGATGGTGGAGTTCTTAAGGAGAAGCCAGTTTGTCCAGAGTTTGTGCAGAGAGAAGGAGATGGAGAACAAAGGTGAATAAGGCTCATGGGGCCTTTGATTCTAGGAAGGCTTGGAAGAGTCAGTGGCTTTGGGATGGAAAGGGAAGTGTTTTCCTGCTGTTTGTATTTTCTCTTCTGCCAGGTATGAGCTAGGATTAAATGTAATAACCCAACAGTTCTTGGCTCTGTTGTGTCATTACCATTTGTCTGAATAAAATGCGAACTTGCATGAGCCAAGTGGCTGTGTTGGTGGCCACGGCTACTGGCTTTACATTCAGTAACTAAGGGGCTTTCTTTTCTGGATCATATTTGACTCATTAGAATACCATAAAAAATATAAATCCCCCAAAATACCTACATGTAATGAGTAAAATTTATCACTAAATAAGATAGTAGGATCAATGTACTGATTAGAGAGCACCTCATTTTCATAAAATACCATTATATCTCTTGATTCTGCTACATGTAAGAAATAATTAAAAAGTATATATAGCAGGAACAGAGAAAACACTTTTCAGGATGAGGGTATTACTTATGTCATTAAGATGCAGTTCAAGTCAAATGCTACCCAGAACTGCCTACAACATCAAACTTACAACTAAATTACAGAACAACCATCACTAAACATACCTGAAATCAAGCTGAACAGAAGTCCTGTAACTAAGGGCATAAAGAAGAAGCCACATCCAGACTAGTAAAAGGTGTGAGGACAGGAAACAGGTGGATTTCACACAAAGGTGAGGTAATTAAAAATAGGGAGAAATATATCAGATACAGAAGTCTCCCCTTAGAAGTGAGGGGGTTCCAGCCCAGAATTCTGATGCTAGGTAGAAAAATCTCCGTAACTTCTGGCTGTAAAAACAGCAAGGGTTGTGGCTGATTGAGATGGAGTCTGATGAAGTCCCAAGTGCTCTTCTTAAGGTGCTGGTACATGGATTTACTCATACTTACTTTGAGCTCCAGCATTGAGGCAGCAGCTTGAGAAGCACCAGAAACATAGGGGAAGAACTGAATTATCTGGTTTCAGTGCAAGGGATGGAGGGCCAACTTTCCCCCAGACAGAAGTGTTGGCAGAGACCATTGTCTTTTGCTGAGCCCTTCTCCTACAGAGCAAGCAGGTATGTAGAATATCTGAATCTTTATCAATTGGGGTAACACTTTTACCCTGTTCTGGTGCTTCCCTGAGACCCTATCTCACCCAATTTGTTGGCCCATCCAATCATGTTCCTTTGGCTTTTTGATAAAAACTTCTTCTTTTGGTTCATGCTCATACTTTCCTAAAATCTCTCAAGCAAGCAGCATCTTGCCTCTGTGTACTCTCTGTCTCTTGCTAAGTGGCCCCAGACCTGACACTAGTAGCACCTAGACTCAGTTTGCATCTTGGCCTTTCCTGAACCTCCCATCCCAGCACAAGTAGCAACTCTCTGCAGATCACTCTGTAGATCCTGAAAGGTGGCCCTGAGCAGGGCACAGGTGATGGCTGACCTTGTACCTCCCAAGAAGCTCCAGATACAGTGCACCCAGTAGAAAGCTTCAGGCCATGCCAGATTAGAACCCAGCCACCTCCAAGAGTGATGCTGAAGGGGTAGACTCAGAGACACCAAAGCCCTACTGAAGCAAGTCCTACTTTGCGGAGTTATCCATTGCAAAGCAGCTACTCCGCTTCAGTCACAATTGCTGCCAACTTAAGGTTCAGTCTCTCCCAGTGATGTGCCAGCAGCCATCAAAGCTCAATAACAAATAGACAAAGACTTGACTTGGGCTTGGTGAACACACAATATGGTATATAGAGATATGTTGTAAAATCGGGCACCTGAAACCTGTGTCATTACAATAAATTAAATAAACAAAGTCAATAAGTAGATTTTAAAAAGGCTCAACTACAAAAGAACAGTATACACAGCCCACAGAGGAGGCGCACCTGATCACACAGCTCAAGTGACTAGTGAGGCTGTGCCATGGGTCCTACAGGACACCTACTATAGAAGTCCACTCGACCAAGTTCCAAAGACATAGTAGTTCTACCTAATATATAAATACAAACACCAGGAGGCTGCCAAAATTATGAGAGGAAGAAACAGGTGCCAAATGAAAGAACAGGAGAAATCTCCAGAAAAGGAACTAAATGAAATAGAGGCAAGAAAACTACCATATAAAGAGTTCAAAACAATAGTTATAAGGATGTTCAAGGAACTTAGAACTTCAATAGCATTAAAAAAAGGTAAATCATGAAAAAGAACCAGTTAGAAATGAAGGTTACACTAACAGAATTGACAAATAAATTGCAAAGCATCAACAGAAAAAGAGGCAGAGAATAAAATTATCAATTTAGAATATAATGAATTAGAAAACAATCAGAAAAACAAAAAAGAAAAAAGAATCCAAAAAATGAAGCTAGTGTAAGGAGCCTATGGGACAACTTCTGACATACCAGTGTTGTATCATGGAGGTGCCAGAAAGAGAACAGAGAAAGAAATGGAAACGTTTTGAAAAAATAATGACATAAAACTTTCTCAAACCAAGGAAAGAATTACACATACAAGGTGAGGAAGTCGAGTCTCAAACACAATGACCCCAAAGAAGCTCACACCAGGACACATCACAATTTAAATGCAAATGGTTTTCTGAAAAACAGCAAAAAAAGCAGTTACCATATTTCCCCATGAATAAGAAGCTCCTGTGTATAAGACACACCTTAATTTGGGGGCCCAAAATTTGAAAATAAAATGTATTACATGAAGTTATATTGAACTCAGTTTTATTCATTGTAAAATTCATACAACTCCTCATCACTGTCAAAACTCTCATCCATTAACTTGTCCTCATCTGTGTCTGATGATGAATCACTGTGTTCATATATTGCCTTGCCCTCAGTTCCACCCATGGCATTTGAAATGTCACACTTCTTAAATGAATTGACAATGATCTCAATCTTGATATTATCCCAGGATCTTTTCATCCAGGTACAAACTTCTCCTATAGTTGGTTTCTTCACTCTTCCTGCTGATGTCAAATTGTCCCCAGAAGACTTTATCCATTGGTTCCATTCGTCTCTCATGGCAGCTTTGAAGGGTTTGTTAATGTTGACACCAAGTGTTTGGAGCTGGGATGTCAAGCCTCCAGGTATGATGGCAAGTTTTGTTTTTTTTCTATGCAGCAATCTTCTTTGCATTTTTCGTTATGTGTGCCCTGAACTGATCAAGCACCAACAGGGCAGGTTTGTGTAAGAGCCCACCTGACCTCCTCCTCCAAACTTTCTCAAGCCAGATCTTCATCCCAGCCTGATCCATACAACCCTTGTCATGAACATGGACAATCACTCTTCGAGAAATTTCTTTTTTTTGGTATTGTTTTGCGTTTGAAAATCAGCATAGGAGGCAACTTAGTTCCATTGGATCAATAAGCTAGAAGAATTGTATAATGGCTCTTTTCATGTCCAATTGTCTTTATAGTTACAGTTTTCACCTCCTTCTCATCAACAGTTCTGTTACTTGGGACATTAAATTGAAGGGGAACTTCATCCATATTTGCAATCTGTTCCAACTCAAACTGATGTGTCTTTCGATATTGAATGACAAAATGATGAAATTCAAGGACCTTCTGCTTATAGCTTTCAGGCATCTTTTGGACAAGTCTAGTGCATGTACGCATGCTTAGTCCATTCTGTTTCATGAATCTGAAGTACCAATTATGTCCTCATTTGAAATCAGTAACTTCTTTTTCGTCAGCAATTCTTGTTGCCTCATGGTGAATCATCTTTGTGGACACAGGAATTCCAATTGCCCTTTGCTCTTCAATCCATACCTTCAATTTCCTCTCTAAATCAGGACATTTTGCTGACTTGCCTCTCATGGACTTCTGCTGTTGCATTTTCAGTAGGGTTTCTTCTTCCCATAGCCAATCTTGGATTGATTTCTTAGTTGGAGGAGGGCCAAACTTATGTTCAGCAACACAATTTCCATTCATTTTTGCAAACTGGATCACTTTTACCTTGAATTCAGCACAGTGCAACAATCCTTTCTGAACCATCTCTGGGCAGAACATGGCAAAACATAACCTACTATAATATACCCATAACAACTGTGAAACAATGAATGCAAAGACAATAAGCGCAAAAAAAGTGGAAAATGCAAGTAAAAAAATCTACAACAATGATCCTGACCAGGTGGTTGTGCAGTGGATAGAACGTCAAACCGGATTGTGGAGGACCCAGGTTCGAAACCTCAAGGTTGCTGGCTTGAGTGCGGACTCATCTGGTTTGAGCAAGGCTCATCAACTTGAACCCAAGGTTACTGACTTGAGCAAGCGGTCACTCAGTCTACTGTAGGTCAGGGCACATATGAGAAAACAATCAACGAACAACTAAGGAGCTGCAACAAAGAATTGATGTTTCTCATCTCTCTCCCTTCCTGTCTGTCTGTCCCTATATGTCCCTCTCCCTGACTCTCTCTGTCTCTGTCACACACAAAAAAAACTACAACAATGAGTACAAAAACAAGCACCAAAAAAAGATGAAAGTGCAAATAAAACAAAACAAACAAAAAATTACAACTACTATATAAGACACACCAAGCATTTAGAACCCAAATTTTTTTTGAAAAAGAGTGCATCTTATACATGGGGAAATACAGTAGTCACCTAAAAGGGAGCTTCCATAAGACTTCCAGCTGACTTTTCAATAGAAACTCTGCAGGCCAGAAGGTCATAGCAAGAAATATTTAAAGTGATGAAAAGCAAAGACCTACAGCCAGGATTACAATACCAAGAAAAATGATCATTTAGCATTGAAAGACAGATAAAGAGCTCCCAAACAAGAAAAAGCTAAAGGAGTTCATCAACACTAAACCAGTATTACAAATAATGTTAAAGGGTTGAAGAAGACAGAGAATGAGAGGGAGGAAGAGAAAGAAAACGAGGAGGTGAAGATGAAGAAAGAGGAGAAAAGATAACAAAATATGAATAATAAAATGGCAGTAAATAACATCTATCAACAATTACTTTAAATACAGATAGTTTAAATGTCCCAATCAAAAGACATAGTTTGGCTGAATGCATAACAAACAAGACCCTTACCTAGGCTATCTAGGGTAGCAATACTTACACCAGACAAAACAGTCTTTAAAACAAAGAATGTAAGAAGAGACAAAGAAGGACTCTGGGCTCCACTTCTGGGTATTATCCAAAGAAACCCAAAACACTAAATTGAGATGACATATAGATTCATATGTTTATTGCAGCATTATTTACAATAACCAAAATATGAAAGCAAGTTAAGTGTCCATCAGTAGATGAATGGATAAAGAAGTGGTGCATATATACAATAAAATATGATTTAGCCATAAAAAGGAATAAAATCTTGCCTTTTGCAACAACATGGATACACCTAGGGATATTGTGCTGCGTGAAATAAGTCAGAGAAAGACAAATACCATATGATTAAACTTATATGTGGAATCTAAAAAAACAAAATAAACAAGCAAAACAAAAACGGACTTATAGATACAGGGAACATGTTGATGGTTGCCAGTTGGGAGGGTGTTGGGAGATCAGTGAAAAAGGTAAAAAGATTTAAAGGTACAAATTGGTAGTTACAGAATAGTCACAAGGGTGTACAGACAGTACAGTATAGAGAATATAGTCAATAACGTTGTAATAAATATATATGGTGTTAGATTGGTACTAGATTTATCAGGGGATTATTTCATAAGTTATATAAATGTCTAATCACAGAGTTGTACACCTGAAACTAATATAATATTGTACATTAATTATAATTTAAAAAGAAAAAGAAAAAAGATACAACAAATTATCTTCAACTCTGGATATATATATACAAACATTTTATATACACACATATTATATATAAACATATATACATTATATGTGTGTAATGAATCCAGTCAAACCACCAATAGGCAACATTTGAAAATTAAACAAAATTGATTCCTAGACTCAAGATAAAGTTCAAGGTGAGGGGGAGAAGCTGTGGCATAGACTCAGATGAACAAAAAATTATTACCAGCTCCTCTGAAATACCAATAACAACACTTTTGGGAAAAGCATATTTTTTATGAAATTTCATAAACATTGCCCCTGTAGTCCCTTGACATTTCCAAACTGCATGTGCAAATGGAGGACAGGTTTATAGAATAGCTAAAAAGAGAGACTATAACAATATGTAGCTGGAAAGTCTTTTATAATCTACTAGGTAAGTAAGTGTACATGACTTTGTTCAAAAGTCCAAGGGAACAAATGGATTTTGAATTTTTCTATGATGGTTGCCAGCCATGGCTCAAACAGCTAAGAGCTAGTTTCTTAGCATAGATATTTAAATTAAACAAGC
The DNA here is from genome assembly GCF_036850995.1 of Saccopteryx leptura. Lineage (NCBI taxonomy): Eukaryota > Metazoa > Chordata > Mammalia > Chiroptera > Emballonuridae > Saccopteryx > Saccopteryx leptura. Next base: position 128,511,725 of record NC_089516.1, read on the forward strand.
ACCTCTCACATTCAAGGCTTCTAACTGTATCTAATTAACACAATGCAAGCTTTGAAAATTTTCACCTGTGGCCATTTTGTTTGCTTTTTGAACCAAAATTATTAATTATTTAAAAACACTTGTTTTTTGTGATTCTCATATATCCTTACCTCCACAAGATCCTGAGAGGAGCAGACATTTATCATTTCAGGTGGAAAGAGTAAAACTGGATCTGCTAGAAAGAGATCAAATTTAGAGAAGTCACTCTCTGAGCAGCAGGCTACATATGTCCCTTTTTGCACTATGAACAATTCTTCTCTCTTTACTCTTTTCCCACCATACTTCAAACTGACAGCTCTTACCCTGCCTCCTCTAATGAAGTGTTTTCCCATACGTTAATCACTGTGTCATCAGTTAGAGAATATACCCAAACAAGGAGAACAGAGCCTCTACTCTTAACTCTAGATGAAATGCTCCAGCAGAAGTGCACAGTTCTGGAGAAAACAATCAATGAACAACTAAGGAGTCACAATGAAGAATTGATGCTTCTCATCTCTCTCCCAGTCTGCCTGTCCCTATCTGTCCCTCTCTCTGACTCTCTCTCTGTCCTTGAAAAAAAAAGTGCACAGTTCTGCTATTTGGGGATCTATCAGTCATGAGGCTCTCCCAAGGCTACAGAAAGTTCTTACGCAATAGAGTGACCTGGATATTCTGCCTGATTCAGCCACAGGGTGGCAACATCAGCAACTCCTCTTAAACCTTGGACAGAACTTCTTAAATTGTCTGTGTACACACACAGACAAATTAGCAATGCATCTTGTACCTTTTGACACCTGACCTAGACATGAAGTCCTTCACTAGGAAGCAATTTATTTCTAGAATGAATTCTAGACACTGAGACTGCAAATATAAACATGACAGAAAAAGTTTCTCTCTCTCTCTCTCTCTCTCTCTCTCTCTCTCTCTCTTCCCCTCCCTCCTTCCCTCCCTCTGTTTCTCATGTTTGTAATCCCATGGGCCAAACCTATAATTAGTGAGCAATGAATCATACAAATAAATTTCAATGATTCCTCAGGATTGTGGTCTTTTCACTATTCCTACATTTGCTGTAACTTTTTTAAATGTTGCACTGTAAAATGCTTTTTATAGTATTAGAATTAAGAAAAAATGAGAATGTTTAAAATCACTCTCCAGTTTCCATATAAATAAGAAGTATGAAAACACATTTAATCCAAATATGAGTTTGGGGTAGAAAACCAAATCAATAATTTATAGCCCAATAAAACTTCAAATAATTAGTAATCATTCACAGAGTAGACCTCCTGTGAGTCACGGCACAAAGGACTGAACTCTTCAGGATTCAAGAAGCCAAGCTCCACTTTAAGTTCTGAACTGTGTCACTTTTACTTTCCCTAGGTTTCTGAATTCTGGGAATATCCATCCAAATATATATTAACGTTTTGAATTCCTCTGCATTGTGACTAGGTTTAATATGCTAATATTTAGTAAAATTACCTGCCAAACAGTTCATTTAGAACTGCCTCATACTTCCCCAAATTAAGACCCACAATAATAGCACTGAATAGTGGGGCCAAATGTATGTGGAAGGGGAAGGAAGCAGCCAAGTTACAGTTAAGTTTCACATCTTTTTTTGGACTAGAAAGTAAGTTAAAGTTGCCATCATATTACTTGATAAAGAAACTTGGCTGGCACAACTTTATCAAGTGATTTTGGACTTTTTTTTTCTAAATACCTCCCACCACAATTTTTCACTTCATGGGAAGTAGCAATGACTTCCTCCCCACCATTTAGGGCCTTGAAGAAATTTATCCAATTACAAAGAAAAATCAAAAGGCTTTTAAATATCAATGTGTGGCCTTGGCCAGCTATCTCAGTGGTAGAGCACTGGCCCAGTGTATGAATGTCCCAGGTTCAATTCCTGCTCAGAGCATACAAGAGAAACAACAATCTGCTTCTCCACCCCCTTCTCTCTCTCTCTTCCCCACCTGAACCCTTGACTTGATTGGTTCAAGTGAGATGGCTCTGGGTGCTGAGGATGGCTCCATAAAGCTCTGCTTCAGGTGCTAAAAATAGCTCGGTTATGGAGCAATGGAGTAACAGCCCCAGATGGGCATAGCATCACCCCATAAGGCAATTGCTAGGTGGATCCTGGTGGGGTGCATGTGGGAGTCTATCTCTCTGCCTTCCTTCCTCTTACTTAATAAAAAATAAAAATAATAAAATACGCAATGTGTTTTGTAACAGCTAGACATTTAATTGCAAATCAGAAAGAAATGTGTCTTTTTTACCTTGTGTGGGTGAGCTTTAGGTTCCATGATCCTAACAGAACATAACTTATGCTAATATAAAAGTAGACTAACCAAATATTTCTTTTGAGACTAAAGGTTAAAACTTTCTTTGAGAACATATTAGAATAGCACATATTTGTTTTTAGCATTTTTTTCATTTAACATCGTCAATGTTTTTACCTAATCTTAAATGAATTAATCACAGTGCAGAAGTGACATGTTATAAACAAGAAAAAAATTGTCTACAACTGCTAATTAACAGACATCTTCTAGCCCACAAAGCTTGACAAATCCTAGAATGTCCAACTGGGGGCTAACTCATGACAGCCTCCGTGTAAGCTGTACAAGTTGTCCAGAACAGAAACCAGAAACAGCTCAAAACACAAAAAAATATCAGGTCCAGCAAAATAATAGAAACATGGTTGCCAAAGAGAAGCCAGTGTAACCTATGAAAAATTTTCTGTACATAAGAAAGAAAAGAAAATAATTAATGGAAAGGGACAGAGATGGGGCTAACCCAAACATTATAGTCTGTGCATTCAAGAATAGGAGACTAATTCCTTAAGTACCTTCTGAGTATTGAGTGCATTACAAAGGTTATCACACTTAATTCTCATAAAATCCCTCATAGCAAGTGATGATTCTTGTTTTGCAGATAAGAAAACTAAAACTCGGAGTGACGTCACAGAAATGGCGCTGTGAGCAGCACGTCCGACAGATCTCCCCAAAATATCAACAAATTTATCAACTAGAAACAGAAAAATTTATCCTTGGAGCATTCTGGAGTTCCACACAAACTGAAAGTGAAAGGACTGTTATCACTTGAATCTGAGAGACGAGTCAGAGCTAAGGGTGTGGAGGAAGCTAACTACCGCACGGACATTCATTCAAGCCGAGGAGGGAGTACGCCTGTGGTGAGTCAACCCACGCGTGCAACTGCCCGCCCACACTCGGGGAGGGCAGCCTGGGCGCTGCGAGCAGCCGCTGGCATGTGGTGAGAAACCGTGCGCGCGCCCCATGCCTCAGTCCGGTCGCAGAGCGAGCTCCCTTGCACCGCCAGCGTCCCCAGCAGCCCGCGCACTGCGAGTGAGAGTCCCCAGCCACCGGTGCCCAGAGCACCTCATTCGCTCGCATGAGAGCGGGAGGGGCGCCAAGGCTGCTTTCGTACTCTGGAGATTCTCTCCGTGGGTGGGGCACCTCACCCAGCCATTCAAGCTAACAATCAAGCATTGGGGGAGGGGCGTGCGGGCAGCCTGAAATAGTTTCTGGAGCACAGCTGCGGATCCAATCACTGAAATTAGCTTAACCCACGAAATCTGCACACCCACGGGGCTCTAATTGATAAAATCTCTCTCAGTTCAGCGATCCAAGACAAGAGGCGTGACATTTTTTGGTGCCTCTCACTAAAGGGGCGGGGGCAACTTCAGATTGACAGAGCCTCCATATTCAGGGATATATGCTAACAAGAGGGACTTGGCAGATATTAAGATCTATACAGCAAGCAGCGACTAGTGCCTCTTCTTCCCAGCCAAAACAGGCTACAAAGTGTGGAAAGCCTGGGTTGAGTGGTCTAACTGAATGCTAGGCGCTGAACAGTCACCTTGACAACAATTGACTCCCAGCCCCACCTGATTACACTGGAGGCTCTGACTGCCAGGGCCTTACCCAGAGCCTTGCGCTGAGTGGGGATAGAGTGGGGATTTCCCAGCTCTTTGAGCTTCTTACTCCCTAGGCAGAAGCAGTAACAGCCTTATAGCTGGATCACCAGGCTGCTAATTCAGGAAGGGGAGACTAGGAGAGAGACTCCAGGAAAGCAAACTCTCTCATTGTTGGACCCTGCAAACGCCAACAAGCCTTGACTACCAGCGAGACTAAAGCCAATTATATGACATTGCCATAGAATCACATCAACTGCAAATCCCTACCTAAGCGTGACACAGGGGCAGAGCCTGGGGTACCGAGTCACCGACCAGGAAGAGGGAGAGAAAAGAAAAAGGAAGAAGTTAACCTCTCAAAATCAAGAAAAATCCACAGACTTTATAACTTGTTCCACTAATTTTTTGTTGTTGTTGTTTCTTTCTTCTATCTTATTGCCTTTATTATTATTATTTCTATTTCCCCCACCTCGGTCCTTTTATTCTCTGCCCATCTTATGCTTCCCTTATCTTGAACTACACTACTCATGACTGTTATATTTTATTTCTTTTCTTCATCCTCACTCTCCTTTAGGGTTACACTCCAAAACCCTTAACTCTTACTCTCTCCCCTTTTGTTTTTTTTTCTTTTCCTTTTTTTCTTCCTTTGTTTTTCTCTTTTACTTATTTTTTCCTTGCTATTGGTTTCTTCTTTTCTCCTTTTACTTTTCCTCCCATTCAATCCTCAATCACGAACAAATTATTTAATTTGGGACTCAAGTTTTTTTTGGTTTTTTTTTTTTTTGCTTTTGTTTTTGGTTTTCTTTTGTTTGTTTGTTTTTGTGGCATTTTGGGTACTTTTTACGTTGCTTTTTAACTCACTAGCATTCCGCCCAACCCAAGGTCTCCATTGTATTTAGTCTTCGCTCCACTTAATACAACAGATTTTTACTTATTATTTCTTTTTTTTTCTTCTTTATTATTTTTTTCTCCTTTTTTCTGTTTCCCTCTTATCCCTCTCATTATATCTCTTAGTCAACTATCACTTACAAGCAAATCATTTTATGCTTGTCTAAGATTTTCTCCTTTTTTTTTTTTGCATTTAGTAGGTCCTTTACTCCCTTTTTTGCCCCTTGAACACTTCACCCCAAATCAGGCCCTCCGTTATAGGCAGTTTTTGTTCCATTTAGCATAATATAATTCACAGGTAATCATGATATTTCCCTGAGGAGGGGAGAGGAGGGGAAGAGAAGAAAGAAAAAAGGGGGAAATAATAAATTATTACTGTTTTTTTGTGTGGGGTGCTTTTATTTTATTTTATTTTATTTTTACTTTTTACTCTTTATTAATTCCAATTAGTGCTATCAACAAGACGACCCTCAGATGCCAGTAAGAAAGAGGAAATTGAATATTACGGATACAAAAGATAGAGAGGTAACACAGATGTGGAAAAATCTATGGAGAAAAGATTTAACATACTGGAAGCCTTGGAGCTAAATGACAGAGAATTTAAAATAGAAATCTTAAAAATACTCAGAGATCTACAAGAAAACACAGAAAGGCAATTTAGGGAGATCAGAAAACAACTCAACAAACACAAAGAATATATTACCAAGGAAATTGAAAGTATAAAAACAAATCAAACAGAAATGAAAAACTCAATTCACGAGCTGAAAAACGAGGTAACAAGCTTAGCTAATAGAACAGCCCAGATAGAAGATAGGATTAGTGAAATAGAAGACAAGCAACTTGAGGCACAACAGAGAGAAGAAGAAAGAGACTCAAAAATAATAAAAAACGAGAAAGCCCTACAGGAATTGTCTGACTCCATCAGAAAGAATAACATAAGAATAATAGGTATATCAGAGGGAGAAGAGAAAGAAAATGGAATGGAGAATATACTCAAACAAATAATAGACGAGAACTTCCCAAGCCTGTGGAAAGAAATAAAGCCTCAAATTCCAGAAGGAAACAGAACACCGACTTTTCTTAACCCCAACAAACCCACTCCAAGGCACATTATAATGAAGATGACACAAACCAATGACAAAGAAAAAAATTCTCAAGGCAGCCAGGGAAAAGAAGAGTACAACATATAAAGGAAGGCCTATTAGATTATCATCAGATTTCTCAGCAGAAACTCTATAAGCTAGAAGAGAGTGGACCCCAATATTTAAAGCCCTGAAAGAGAGGAACTTTCAGCCAAGAATACTATACCCATCAAAGCTATCCTTCAAGTACGAAGGAGATATAAAAACATGCACAAATACAGAAAAGATGAGACAATTTATCATCAGAAAGCCCCCACTCCAGGAAATACTAAAGGGGGTTTTCCAACCAGATTCAAAGAACAAAACAAAACAAAACCACAAGTAACAGCTCCACCAAGAACACAATAAAACCAAACTTAAACTGTGACAACAAAAGAAAAAAAGGGGGGAGAGGATGGAGATTAACAGTAGCAAAGGACGATGGACTACAGAAATACTCATAAGATAGGGTACTACAATGAATATGGTAGGTACCCTTTTCATTACTTAATGGTAACCACCCTTGAAAAAACCACCACAAAAACACTTGCCTTAAAAAAGGTAGCAACAGAGGAAGGAAGTATGGAATACAAACAAACAAAAACAAATGATAGAAAAACAAAAGAGAAGAATCAAACAAGATACAAAACTAACAGAAAGCAATTTATAAAATGGCAATAGGGAACCCACAAGTGTCAATAATTGCACTAAATGTAAATGGATTAAACTTACTAATAAAAAGACACAGAGTAGCAGAATGGATTAAAAAAGAAAATCCAACTATATGCTGCCTACAAGAAACACATCTAAGCAACAAGGATAAAAACAAATTCAAAGTGAAAGGCTGGAAAACAATACTCCAAGCAAAGAACACCCCAAAAAAAGCAGGTGTAGCAACTCATATCTAATAATGCTGACTACAAGACAGAAAAAGTACTCAGAGACAAAAATGGTCATTTCATAATGAATAAGGGGACACTGAATCAAGAAGACATAACAATCCTTAATATAGATGCACCAAACAAAGGAGCACCAAAATATATAAGACAGCTACTTATTGACCTTAAAACAAAAAGTGACAAAAATACAATCATACTTGGAGATCTCAATACACCACTGACAGCTCTCAATCGATCATCCAAACAGAGAATCAATAAAGATATAGTGGCCTTAAAAGAAAAAATAGATCACCTGGATATGATAGACATCTACAGGACACTTCATCCCAAAGTCACAGAGTATACATTTTTCTCTAGTGTACATGGAACATTCTCAAGAATTGACCATATGTTGGGCCACAAAGACAATATAAGAAAATTTAGAAAAATTGAAATTTTACCAAGCATATTCTCTGATCATAAAGCCTTGAAACTAGAATTCAACTGCAAAAAAGAGGGGGAAAAACCCACAAAAATGTGGAAACTAAACAACATACTTCTAAAAAATGAATGGATCAAAGAAGAAATAAGCGCATAGATCAAAAGATATATACAGACAAATGAAAATGACAATACGACATATCAGAATCTCTGGGATGCAGCAAAAGCAGTAATAAGAGGAAAGTTCATATCACTTCAGGCCTATATGAACAAACAAGAGAGAGCCGAAGTAAACCACTTAACTTCACACCTTAAGGAACTAGAAAAAGAAGAACAAAGACAACCCAAAACCAGCTGAAGAATGGAGATAATAAAAATCAGAGCAGAAATAAATGAATTAGAGAACAGAAAAACTATAGAAAAAATCAATAAAACAAGGAGCTGGTTCTTTGAAAAGATCAACAAAATTGACAAACCCTTGGCAAGACTCACCAAGGAAAAAAGGCACAGGACTCAAATAAATAAAATCCTAAATGAAAGAGGAGAGATCACCACAGACATCATAGATATACAAAGAATTATTGTAGAATACTATGAAAAACTATATGCCACCAAATACAACAATCTAGAAGAAATGGATAAATTCCTAGAACAATACAACCTTCCTAGACTGAGTCATGAAGAAGTGGAAAGCCTAAACAGACCAATCAGCAGGGAGGAAATAGAAAAAACTAATAAAAACCTCCCCAAAAATAAAAGTCCAGGCCCAGACGGTTATACTAGAGAATTCTATCAAACATTCAAAGAAGACTTGGTTCCTATTCTACTCAAAGTCTTCCAAAAAATTGAAGAAGAAGCAATACTTCCAAACACATTTTATGAGGCTAACATAACCCTCATACCAAAACCAGGCAAGGATGGCACAAAAAAAGAAAACTACAGACCAATATCTCTAATGAATACAGGTGCTAAAATACTAAACAAAATACTGGCAAATCGACTACAACAAATTATTAAAAAAATAATACATCATGATCAAGTGGGATTCATCCCAGAATCTCAAGGATGGTTCAACATACGTAAAATGGTTAACGTAATACACCATATCAACAAAACAAAGAACAAAAAGCACATGATCTTATCAATAGATGCAGAAAAAGCTTTTGATAAAATACAACACAATTTTATGTTTAAGACTCTCAACAAAATGGGTATAGAAGGAAAATATCTCAACATGATAAAGGCCATATATGATAGACCATCAGCCAACATCATATTAAATGGCATAAAACTGAGGAGTTTCCACCTTAAATCAGGAACAAGACAAGGTTGTCCACTCTCTCCACTCTTATTTAACGTGGTGCTAGAAGTTCTGGCCAGAGCAATCAGACAAGACAAAGAAATAAAAGGCATCCATATCAGAAAAGAAGAAGTAAAGGTATCACTTTTTGCAGATGATATGATCCTATACATCGAAAACCCGAAGGACTCCACAAGAAGATTACTAGAAACAATAAACCAATATAGTAAGGTCGCAGGATACAAAATTAACATACAAAAGTCCATAGCCTTTCTATATGTCAACAATGAAATATTAGAAAACGAACTCAAAATAATAATCCCCTTCACGATTGCAACAACAACAAAAAAATACCTAGGAATAAACATAACAAAGAATGTAAAGGACCTATATAATGAAAACTACAAGGCATTGTTAAGAGAAATAGAAAAAGACACAATGAGATGGAAAAATATTTCTTGTTCTTGGATAGGAAGAATAAATATAATTAAAATGGCCATATTACCCAAAGCAATATATAAATTTAATGCAATTCCCATCAAAATTCCTATGACATTTTTTAAAGAAATGGAACAAAAAATCATCAGATTTATATGGAACTATAAAAAACCCCGAATAGCCAAAGCAATCCTAAGGAAAAAGAATGAAGCTGGGGGCATTACAATACCTGACTTTAAACTATATTATAGGGCCACGATAATCAAAACAGCATGGTATTGGCAGAAAAATAGACACTCAGACCAATGGAACAGAATAGAAAGCCCAGAAATAAAACCACATATATATGGTCAAATAATCTTTGATAAAGGAGCCAACAACACAGAATGGATAAAAGAAAGCCTCTTCAACAAATGGTGTTGGGAAAACTGGAAAGCCACATGCAAAAGAATGAAACTCGACTACAGCCTGTCCCCGTGTACTAAAATTAATTCAAAATGGATCAAAGACCTAAATATAAGACCTGAAACAATAAAGTACATAGAAGAAGACATAGGTACTAAACTCATGGACCTGAGTTTTAAAGAACATTTTATGAACTTGACTCCAATGGCAAGAGAAGTGAAGGCAAAGATAAATGAATGGGACTACATCAGAATAAAAAGTTTTTGCTCAGCAAGAGAAACTGATATAAGAATAAACAGACAGCCAACTAAATGGGAAATGTTATTTTCAAACAACAGCTCAGATAAGGGCCTAATATCCAAAATTTACAAAGAACTCATAAAACTCAACAACAAACAAACAAACTATCCAATAAAAAAATGGGAAGAGGACATGAACAGACACTTCTCCCATGAAGAAATACAAATGGTCAACAGATATATGAAAAGATGCTCAGCTTCATTAGTTATTAGAGAAATGCAAGTCAAAACTACAATGAGATATCACCTCACCCCTGTTAGATTAGCTATTATCAACAAGACGGGTAATAGCAAATGTTGAAGAGGCTGCGGAGAAAAGGGAACTCTCATCCACTGTTGGTGGGACTGTAAAATAGTACAACCATTATGGAGGAAAGTATGGTGGTTCCTCAAAAAACTGCAAATAGAACTACCTTATGACCCAGCAATCCCTCTACTGGGTATATACCCCAAAACTTCAGAAACATTGATACATAAAGACACATGTAGCCCCATGTTCATTGCAGCACTGTTCACAGTGGCCAAGACATGGAAACAACCAAAAAGCCCTTCAATAGAAGACTGGATAAAGAAGATGTGGCACATATACACTATGGAATACTACTCAGCCATAAGAAATGATGACATCAGATCATTTACAGCAAAATGGTGGGATCTTGATAACATTATACGGAGTGAAATAAGTAAATCAGAAAAAAACAAGAACTACGATTCCATACATTGGTGGAACATAAAAACGAGACTAAGAGACATGGACAAGAGTGTGGTGGTTACCAGGGGTGGGGGGAGGGAAGATGCAGGAGGGAGGGAGTTAGAGAGTTAGGGGGAGGGGTGGGGCACAGAGAACTAGATAGTGGGTGACGGAGGACATTCTGACTCTGGGTGAGGGGTATGCATCTTAATTTAATGACAAGATAACCTAGACATGTTTTCTTTGAATATATGTACCCTGATTTATTAATGTCATCCCATTTACATTAATAAAAATTTATTTAAAAAATAAAAAATAAAAATAAATAAAAAAGAAAAAGAAAACTAAAGCTCAAAAAATTATTTATGAACTAAGGATTGACAGTTACTCGCAAAATCAGGTTTGAACTGAGGCCTGATTCCGAAGCAACCCAGCAAGTTATATAGCACCAAGGATTAAAGCTACACAATGTAGTCATTTCTTCTACAAATGATAATAAGTACAACTAATAAGGCTTACTATTACATGACTTCAGAGAAAGACAACATTCCAAAACATATATCAAAGTGAGCAACATCAAATGTATAAACTATTGAATAGTTAGAAAATCCAACCCTCTGACAATTGGTATACCGATGTTCTGAAAATTTGAATCCCAAGTCAATAAAAAAACCTAATCACTAATCAGAAAGGAATCATATATGGAGTCACAAGAGACCCTGAATAGCCACAGAATTCTTGAGAAGAACAAATTTGTAGGAATCACACCACCTGGCATCAAAGTATACCATAGGGCTATAGTAATTGAAAGAGCATGGTACTGGCATAAAACAGACATATAAATCAATGGAACAGAACAAAGAGCCCAGAAATAAACTCACACATATAAGGCTAATTAATATTTGACACAGGAGGCAACAACATACAATGGAATAAAGACACTCTATTCAATAAATGGTGTTGACAAAAATGGACAGATTTGTGCAAAAAATGAAACTAAACCACTTTTTACACTATATAAAAAAATAAACTCAAAATGGAATAAAGACTTATATGTAACACTCAAAACCATAAAATTCTTATAAGAAAATATAGGCAGCAAATATCCGATGTTTCTCTTAGTTTTGTAATGTAACCTGAGAGTTCCATAATGACAAGTCCAGATAAATTTTTGAGGAGTTTATTAATTAGCGGGCTAGCTACATGATCCCAAATCATGTAGAAAGTCCCTACAGTTCTGAGCCTGCTTTTAGACAAAATCAAGTACTGGTTGGGGTGGGTAAGGAGGAGCTTGTGATCCCTTTTTACAGAGGTATACATTACTCTCATGATTTTAGGGTGAATCTGAGTATAGGAATTATTAATTAAGGTACATAAATATTGTTTTCTAAGGTTTTCAGATAAGTTCTATCTTCTTTGCTCTGTGTGGCAAGTGGCCCCAGGCACCCTTCCAGAGAATTCTAGGAATCAGCTAAACTATGACTAGATGACCCAGCTGCCCTTGTAAACCAGGAAGTTCTTGCATTCTTCTCTTTCCTTTCTCCACAGAAAGAAGAGGGTAAGAGGCCTGACTTTTCCTCTTTAAAATGGTGTTGCTAATGCTATGTTTTACAGTTCTTTGTCACCTTATCACATTAGTAATATTTTTCTGATATATCTCCTCTGCAAGGAAAACAAATAAGACTACATCAAACTTAAAAGTTTTTGCACAATGTAAAACCAGTAGCAACACCACTATCATAGCCGCCTGGCCCTTGCAGATTTGCATTGGATTCAGACAATAATGAAACAACAGAGCCAAGAACTCGTGGGCTGTTACATTTAATCCTAGCTTGCACCTGGCAGGCAAGTAAAAACACACACTGGGCTCCAAAACCCACTCATTCAGAGCTCACAAAGCTACTGACTTATCCGAGTTTCCTAGAATCAAAGGTTTCTAGCTCACTAGCCTCATTCTCCTTTGTTCCCCATCTCCTTCTCTCTACACAAACTCTGCACTAACTGGCTTCTCTTTCAGCATTCCACCATCGTGGCTGCCTCTCCTCTCCTCTATGCAGCCTTTCTCTGCTCTCCAACCTGCTCTCTGCTCTAATGCTAATCTCAGGAACCGAGAGAGGAAGCTCCCAGTCTGCTCCCATTTTATAGTGTAAAAATACAAACCTTTAATCCAATATACAAATAAAGAAGTCTCTAATACAAAGTCACTTATCTGAGGCATGATGGGATTGCACCACCCCACATCAAAAAGGGTGGGAAAGGCTTAGTCCTAAAACCAAGCCACAGGCTACAAGGATCCTGCCTGCCTACAGCCTGCCCCAACACACATTAATATAATCACACCCATTTCAAGCAAGAAGGGCAACTAATATCACCTGGGCGATGGGCTCCCATGTGGGCAATGCCATCTTTAACAAAGTGAGAATAATATATTTTATCTGCCCAACACACAGCAAAGAATATTATCAACAAAAGGAAAGACAACCCCCTGAATGAGAGAACATACTCACCAATGATACATCTAATAAGGGGGTTTTAAGGCTGGTGGCCATGGCCATGCAAGTTCACATTGGGTTCAGGCAGACAATAAAGTAACTCTGGAGCTGGAAAATGGTAGGTCATTCCATTTACTAGAGTCTCTCTATGGTGAAAGATCAAGTAAGCAGGGAAAACCTCTTCTCTCCCTCAAGACTCACAAGCAAAACAAGCCTGAGGGAGAAACCCCTCCTCTGGCAAACAATAGCAAACAATCACCATTCCCAATGGCCATATGCAATCCGCAATCTACATTCTGCTGCCCTGAGGGCAAGCACCAATCAGGCAAAGTGTAAGGCAAACAAACCTAACATATTTTTTGCCCAACAGGTTTAATATCCAAAAATATAAAGAACTTATACAACTCAACACAAGAAAGACAACCCAATTGAAAAATGGGCAAAGGAGTTGAATAGACAGTTCTCCAAAGAGGACATACAGATGTCCAATAGACATATGAAAAGATGTTCACTGTCAATAATCATCAAGTAAATGCAAATTAAAACCACAATGAGATAGCACCTATTATACCTGTGAGAATGGCTATCATCAATAAAGCAACAAACATCAAGTGTTGGTGAGGATGTGGAGAAAAGACAACCTTTGAGCTCTGTTGGTGGGAATAAAATTTGGAGCATCTACTATGGAAAACAGTATGGAGGGTCCTCAAAAAATTAAAAATGGAACTTCCTTATGACATAACCATTTTGCTTCTCTTATATATCCAAAGAAACCCCAAAACGCTAATTCTAAAGAATATATGCACCCCATGTTCAATGCAGCATTTACAATACCCAAGTAATGTAGTTTTCATTATATAGGTCCTTTACATTCTTTGTTATTTTATTTTTTTTGTTGCAACCATGAAAGGGATTATTTTTTTTTGAGTTCTGTTGAGCAGATAAAATATATTATGCTCTCTTTGTTAAAGATGGCACTGCCCACGTAGAAGCCCGTCACCCAGGTGATATTAGTTGCCCTTCTTGCTTGGAATGGGTGTGATTATATTAATGTGTGTTGGGGTGGGCTGTGGGCATGCAGGATCCCTGTAACCTGGGGCTTGGTTTTAAAACTAAGCCTTTCCCACCCTTTTTGATGTGGGGTGGTGCACTCTTATGAGGAATCCCATCATGCCTCAGATAAGGGACTTTGTATTAGAGACTTCCCAATTTGTATATTGTATTAAAGGTTTGGATTTCTACACTATAAAGTGGGCAGACCAGGAGCTTGCTCTCTCTCAATTCCTGAGATTAGCATTAGAGCAGAGAGCAGAGATCAGAGAGCAGAGAAAGGCCACCTGGAGGAGGCCTGGAAAGGCAACCAAGATGGTGGAGTGCTGAAAGAGAAGCCAGTTAGTGCAGAGTTTGTGTAGAGAGAAGGAGATGGGGAACAAAGGAGAATGAGGCTAGTGAGCTAGAAACCTTTGATTCTAGGAAACTCGGATAAATCATTAGCTTTTTGAATGCTGAATGAGTGGGTTTTGGAACCCAGTGTGTGTTTTTATTTGCCTGCTGGATGCAAGCTAGGATTAAAGATGATGGCCCACCAGTTCTTGGCTCTGTTGTTTCATTACTATCTGTCTGAATCCAATGAGAATCTGCACAGGCCAGGCGGCTGTGATGATGGCCATGAATACTGGCTTTACATTTGGTGTAGTCAGCAGGATTCGATACAGATTGGCAAGGAGCCACCACCACCTTTGAGTGGTGGCCTAGAGGACTGGCTGCTGTTATGGTTCCCTATGGCTGTCCTTTTGGGGTCCGTAGGCTGGCTAACTTTTATAGCCATGTGAGAGGAAACTGAGAGCTCTGTGGAAGAGGCTGCCCAGGACCTGCAAACCAAGCAGTGGAAAGAGCTGGAGCAAACATGGGAGAAAGAGATGCTGGCCCTGGAGCTGAAGGAAACACTGGAGAAAGCCAACCAGATTCACAAGATTTATTTGGAAATGGAGCAGATGCTGGAGAAGGAATCACAGGTTGGTGAGTTGCAGCTTGCTCTGGACATTGTGGAGAGCCAGCAGCAGCAGGAGGCCAGAGCTGAGGCTGAGGCTGAGGTCAGGTCCGGAGCTGCAAGGTCTGCAGAGCAGAAGGCTGCAGCAGCCCGGGGCTTGAGCCCGGCAGTGGGAGCTGGTGTTTTCAGTTCCTCTTTGGAGGATGAGGAGAATCGGGCTGGAGTTGCAATCCGCAGTCTCCAGAAGATGAGAGCCCAGCTGGAAGGAGCACCTACTATGGCCCTGGTAGGTCTGCAAAGTTGGGACATAGGGGTGAATGCCATCATGCTCTCTGGAGCAGAAATGGAAATGCTGACTGTCATTTCCACGTGCTCCTCTTTGGGACAGTGTAAGACCTGCATGGATGGCAGGGTTGAGAAAGGTGTCTGATGCCCCATGTGCGTGGACTGATTTCCTGGACTACAACTGGAGTGGGCACTGGCTCCTTTGTTGGATGGACTTACAGATTTTGGACAATGTGAAATACCGTGGTGGGGGTGGGGAGTGGCTTTGCTGGAGGCCCTTTCCCTGCCCCGGGAAGTTTTTCCCATGACTATAAAGAAGGCCGAGGACATTTTGTGCTTTTGGCAAAGTACTCAGAGACGGGTGAAATATACCTTTGTAACTTTTGAAATTGTATGATTTGTCATGTTGTAATTTGTGTAATGTGCCTAATTGGCTTGCACAGGGATGCAGGTGATGTAGATTGTGGGTAGTAAAGTGAGCATACAGGTGTATTGTTGGGCAGATAAAATATATTATGCTCACTTTGTTAAAGATGGTGCTGCCCATGTGGAAGCCTGTGGCCCAGGTGATTGCTTGGAATGGGCGTGATCATATTAATGTGTGTTGGGGAGGGCTGTGGGCAGGCAGGATCCTTATAGCCTAGGGTTTGGTTTTAGGACTAAGCCTTTCCCACCTTTTTTGATGTGGGGTGGTGCACTCTCATGAGGAATCCCATTATGCCTCAGATAAGTGACTTTGTATTAGAGACTTCCCTATTTGTATATTGGATTAAAGTTTGGATTTCTACATTATAAAGTGGGGTAGACTGGGAGCTTATTCTCTCTCAGTTCCTGAGATTAGCATTAGAGGAGAGAGCAGAGAGCAGAGAAAGGCCATGTGGAGGAGAGAAGAGAGGCAGCCAAGATGGTGAAGTACTGAAAGAGAAGCCAGTTAGTACAGAGTTTGTGCAGAGAGAAGAAGATGGGGAACAAAGGAGAATAAGGTTAGTGAGCTAGAAACCTTTGATTCTAGGATACTCAGATAGGTCAGTAGCTTTGTGAGCACTGCATAAGTGCGTTTTGGAGCCCAGTGTGTGTTTTTACTTGCCTGCTGGGTTCAAGCTAGTATTCAAGATTATGGCCCACCAGTTTGTGGCTCTGTTGTTTCATTACTGTCTCTCTGAATCCAATAAGAACCTGCACAGTCCAGGTGGCTGTGATGATGGCCGTGGATACTGGCTTTACAAGTTTGTTTTCTGATGTTTCATTGTTGGCAGTGTTAAGGGAAATCAAAAAAGATACAATGGAATGGAAAAATCTTCCTTGTTTTTGGATAGGAAGAATATATATAGTCAAAATAACTATAATACCCAAAGCAATATAAAAATTTAATGCAATTCCCATCAAAATTCCAATAACATTTTTTAAAGAAATGGAACAAAAAATTATCAGGTTTATATTGAAGTATAAAAAAACCTGAATTGCCAAAGCAATCTTAAAGAAAAAGAATGAAGCTGGGGGCATTACAATACCTGACTTCAAATTATATTATAGAGCCACGGCAATCAAAACAGCATGGTATTGGCAGAAAAATAGACACTCAGACCAATGGAACAGAGTAGAAAGCCCATAAATAAAACCACATATATATGGTCAAATAATTTTTGATAAAGGGGCCAACAACACAGAATGGAGAAAAGAAAGTCTCTTCAACAAATGGTGCTGGGAAAACTGGAAAGCCACATGCAAAAGAATGAAACTGGACTACAGTTTGTCCTCTTGTACTAAAATTAATTCAAAATGGATCAAAGACCTAAATATAAGACCTGAAACAATAAATTACATAGAAGACAACATAGGTACTAAACTCGTGGACTTTGGAAGGCAACTATGCTCACCACTATACCACCAATGCTGCGCTTGGACCTTGGTTATAAAGAACACTTTAAAATTTGACTCCAAAGGCAAGGGAAGTGAAGGCAAAAATAAATGTATGGGACTACATCAGACTAAGAAGTTTTTGCACAGCAAGAGAAACTGACAACAAAATGAACAGACAGCCAACCAAATGGGAGATGATATTTTCAAACAACAGCTCAGATAAGGGCCTAATATCCAAAATATACAACGAACTCATAAAACTCAACAACAAAAAAATAAACAATTCAATAAAAAAAATGGAAAGAGGACATGAACAGACACTTCTCCCAGGAAGAAATACAAATGGTTAAAAGATATATGAAAAGATGCTTATCTTCATTAGCTATTAGAGAAATGCAAATCAAAACTACAGTGTGGTACCACCTCACACCTGTAAGATTAGCTATTATCAACAAGACCGGTAATAACAAGTGTTGGAGAGGCTGTGGAGAAAAAGGAACCCTCATCCACTGTTGGTGGGAATGTAAAGTAGTACAACCATTATGGAAGAAAGTATGGTGGTTCCTCAAAAAACTGAAAATAGAAGTACCTTATGACCCAGCAATCCCTCTACTGGGTATATACCCCCCAGATTCAAACACATTGGTACATAAGGACACATGCAACCCCATGTTCATTGCAGTATTGTTCACAGTGGCCAAGACATGGAAACAACCTAAAAGCCCTTCAATAGATGACTGGATAAAGAAGATGTATCACATATATACTATGGAATACTACTCAGCCATAAGAAATGATGACATTGGATCATTTACAATAACATGGACGGACCTTGATAACTTTATATGGAGTGAAATAAGTAAATCAGAAAAAAACTAAGAACTATATGATTCCATACATAGGTGGGACATAAAAATGAGAGTCATGGAAATGGACAAGAGTGTGGTGATTACTAGGGGGAGGGGAGGAGAGGGAGGAAGGAAGGGGCACAATGAAAATCAGATAGAAGGTGACAGAAGACAATTTGACTTTGGGTGATGGGAATGCAACATAATCTAATGTCAAAATAACCTGGAGATGTTTTCTCTGAACATACGTACCCTGATTTATCAATGTCACCCCATTAAAATTAATAAGAAAAAATACCCAAGATATGGAAGCAACTCAAGTGCTCATAAATTGATAATTGGATTATAAGTGGTGATGCATATATACAATGGTAGGTTACTCGGCCATACAAAAAGAATGAAATATTACCAATTTGGAAGAGTATGCATGGACTCAGAGGGTATTGTATATGTAAAATAAGTCAGTTCAAGAGAGACAAATACCATATAATTTCATTTACATGTATAATCTAAATAACTATATAAATGAACAAACAAAACAAAAACAGTCATAGATACGAAGAACAGACTTATGGTTGGCAGAAGGGATGTGGGGCTGGGTGAAAAAAGTAAAGTACATATTGGCAGTTAAAAAGTAGTCACAGGGCTTGACCAGGCGGTGGTGCAGTAGATCAGTGGTCCCCAACCTTTTTTGGGCCACAGACCGGTTTAATGTCAGAAAATATTTTTACAGACCAGCCTTGAAGGTGGGATGAATAAATGCACAAAATAAAATTATGCGGCCAGTGTAAAAACTATGGTATTTTTAAATATAATTGTCGAACTTACAAGACAAGCATCAAGAGTGAGTCTTAGATGGACATAACAGAGGGAATCTGGTCATTTTTTAAAAATTAAACATCGTTCAGACTTAAATATAAATAAAATGGAAATAATGTAAGTTATTTATTCTTTCTCTGCGGACCAGTACCAAATGGCCCACGGACCAGTACCAGTCCACGGCCCAGTGTTTGGGGACCACTGCAGTAGATAGAACATTGGACTGGGATGCTGAGGACCCAGGTTTGAGGCCCTGAGGTCACCAGCCTGAGGGCAGGCTCATTTGGTTTGAGAAAAAGCTCATCAGCTTGAGCCCAGGTTCTCTGGCTTGAGCAAGGGGTCACTCTGTCAGCTGTAGCCACCCCTCCTGTCAAAGCACTTATGAGAAAGCAATCAATGAACAACTAAGGTGTTAAAACAAAGAATTGATGCTTCTCATCTCTCTCCCTTCTTGTCTGTTTTTCACTATCTGTCCCTCTCTATGTCTTTCTCTGTCTCTGTCACAAAATGAAAAAGAATTATTTACTGATTTTACAGAAAGAGGAAAGATAGGGGTGGGAAGTGAAATGAATCAACTCATAGCTGCTTCACTTAAGCTGTTCATTGATTGCTTGTTGTATGCGCCTTGACAGGACAAGCTCAGGACTTTGAACCAGCGAACTCAGCATTACAGGTTGACAATCTATCCACTGTTTCACCACAAACCAGGTGAAGAATTCTATTTTATATACAATTAAAAATATATTTTGTGGCATTATTTACAATGGCTAACATATGGAAGCAACTTAAGTGTCCAGTGATAGATAAATGATGTGTACAATGGAATATTACTCAGAAACAAAAAAAGAAATTCTGTCATTTGCAACAATATGTATGGACCTAGAAGATATTGCACTACGTAAAATAATTCAGACAGAAAAAAACAAATATCACATGATTTCATGTATATGTGTAATTTAAAATATCAAAACAAATGAACAAACAAAATAGAAATTATATATTTCATTATATATTTATTTATTCTTTAGCAGCTAGCTGTGTCTTTTTAGGGCTTCTAAACAATAGAGTGCCCAGGGCTCAGGCCTTGAGACTCTTATCTGTCTATCCTTACCCGTGTATTGACTTTATATGTTAAGTATTACATACAGGACCTGGTTGGCCTATCTGTATATTAAATAAAATATATAATAAACATAGTTGTTTAGAGTGTCCTCCTAACATGCAGAGATTTTGTGTTTGATCCCCAGTCCGGGCACACATAAGAATCAACTAATGACAGCAGGAATACTTGGAGCAACAAGTAAATGTTTCTCTCTCTGTGTCTTTCTTTCTCTTTCTCTCTTCTTTTCCCTTCCTCTCTCTCTAAAAATCAATAAAAACTATTTCTAAAATATATATGTTTGCATGTACATGTGTGTATATATCTATATATGTATACACAAACATTGAACAAGCTAGAACAATACTTAACACACAGTAACTAATGAAAAAATGGTATTCATTTTTACCTAAATGAATGATTATGGATAAAGTATCTGGCTCAAAATAAGTGCCAGAAAGTTTATTCATTATTTTCTGGGTCTTAGTTTGGCTCTCATGTATTTATGTACAGTTTTCTTCCCTGCTTATGCTCCTGAATTACCTTCATTTCTCTCTGGAACATCCTCCACTCTCTCCCATTTTCATTTAATCTTTGCAACCTTGGCTTTCCTAATAAAGATACTGGAATAGGCATGCACTTCTTTGCATCTGCCTTCTGGGCTTTGTTTAACACTAGACACATATCATGCTCCATGATTAGCCCTTTGCTGCCCTCATCTGGCCTATTCTAAGGGCTGTTACTGTTGACTAGATGCTCACTGTATAGCAGAGGTTCAATCAGCTCTGACCTATCTCTGACAAGGAAGTCACAGAAAAGATTTCCTGACCAATTGAATCTAATGCACCCCTTATTTTGGAAAATAAGGATAAAGAGGCAATGACAAGCTCAATTTGAATCCACCAAAAGAGAAAATTAGATGACTTCAAAACACTCTCAGAATTGTTCAGGATTATTCAGGTCTACAGTATATCAGCATTATATGGGAAGAAAGGAAAAATCATATAGAAATCCTAGGCCTCATATAATTGTCTTTTTGAGCTCAGTTTGGCTCTAGATCTCTAAACGCTGAGATATACCTATCTCCTAACTCTCTTTCTGAATATTAATGTTCTTTGCCTCTTGTGGAATCACATGCTATTCTAAAGGAGAGACAGCACTGTCCTGGTTACTGAATATTTTGTGACTTGCTAAGGGAAATTTATTTTCTTGGAGGGGGATAGCCTGAACCATCTCGTCAACAACTATCAAAAGAACAAGCATAAACTGGTGGGAGTTGGGGAGTGGGTGAATGGGTAAGGAGGGTCCAAGGCAAAGAGAAGACATAAAAAGAACACCAGCTCTTCATACCTTAAGACTCACAGTAGCCTGTCCCAGAGTTTCTCAAGGGGTCAAATATAAATATTTTTTCTAGTTGTTGGTTTGTTAAACAAATATGTATTTATAGAGTAAAAAAATAAAAGTTGGTTATTCTGGGAAAAAATTAGAACAACCCTTAACTACCTATTGTAAAAAAAGTGCATGTGTGTTTGCATGTGTTGAGTGTAGGGAGCGGGGTGACTGGAAAAAGACAATATTGATCCCCAAAACAGAAAGTAAATACAAAATAGAAAAATATAGATACATCTCATCTCTGAATATTGATAAAAACACTCTAAAATCTCAGGAAATAAAATCCATCTTCACCTGAATTAAAATATCAACAAATTATAATCAAGTGGAATTTATTTTTCTTAGAACAAAACTATTTAATTTAAGATAAAATATTAAATTAATATAATTCCATATAATTTTTTGTGACAGAGACAGAAAGAGAGACAGATAAGGACAAACAGAAAGGGAGAGAGATAAGAAGCATCAATTCTTTGTTGCAGCTCCTTAGTTGTTCATTGATTGCTTTCTCATATGTGCCTTGACCAAGAGGTTACAGCAGAGCCAGTGACCACTTGCTCAAGCCAGTGAGCTTGAACTCAGCCAGCGACCTTGGGCTTAAGCCAGCAACCATGGGGTCATGTCTATGATCTCATACTCAAGCCAGCAACCCAGCGCTCATGCTGGTGAGCCTGTGCTCAAACTGGCAACCTCAGGCCTTCAAACCTGAGTCCGCTGCTTCCCAGTCTGTTGTTCTATCCACTGTGCCACTGCCTAGTCAGGCTTTCACATATTAATAAATAAAAAAGTATATGTTTATCTCAATAAATACTGAAATAGATAAATGATAAAATTTATCAATACCTGAGTTTTTGATGCTACATAAAATATGAAATAGATAATTGCTTAAACCTATGTCAAACAAAAGGTTATTAATTCTGAAACAATAGAAGCATTTCTGTTCAAAACAAGAATAAGGCAAGAAAAATACTGTTGACTATTATTTAACATTGTTCTAGAAATATTAGACATTACATTTAGAGAAAAGACTAGGGTATATAAAGGAGGAAAAATGATAAATTATTATCAACACGTACAATAATTATATACAATTGAAAAACAGAGGCCTGACCTGTGGTGGTGCAGTGGATAAAATATCAACCTGGAAACCTGAGGTTGCCTGTTCAAAACCCCAAGCTTGGCTGGTCAGGTCACACATGGGAGTTCATGCTTCCTGCTCCTTTCTGACCCCCTTCTCTTTGTCTCTCACACACTCTCTCTCTTCTCTCTAAAATTAATAAATTAAAAAATTAAAATAAAAACAGAGAAATAACTTATTAGAAGATAATTTAAAAGGTAACTGTTTAGAATTGTTAATGAGAATTTGATAACACATATTAATATACATTCAATGTAAAATATATCACATTTATATAAGTAATAATAAAGATTAATTTCCTAAAAATAAACTTATCAAGATATGTAAAAGGTCTACATGAAAAACCAAAAATCAAAATCAGAAATCTTTGTTGATAAACATAAAAAAAGACCAGTAAATGAAAAGACATACAGGCATACCTTGTTTTATTGTACTTTGCATTGTTGCACCTTATAGATGTTATGCTTATTACAAATTGAAAGCAAAGTCCTCTACCAGCAAAAAGATTGCAACTTACTTAATTTTGTTACTTGCTTTACTGTGGTGGCCTGGAAACAAACCCACAATATCTTTGTGATATGCCTGTACCTTATTCTTGTATAAAATGGTATAAATGGTTTTTAAAAATCAATTCTAGTAATCTAAATATTCAATGTAATTTCAACAAATATATTAATATAATATTTTACTTTGAAACTTGAATACATAACATCAAAATTCATCTAGAAAATAAGCATTAGAAACTGCCAGAACCATTTTGAACAAGAAATTAGAAGGCCTATCACCTTTACATATTAAAATGTATGCAAAGAAATATTCAATAGTAATAAGAGCTGTTACTGTAACAAGATAAGACTAAAAACTTAATGGAACATGAAAAATAGTCTCCAAATAGGCCCAAATGTACATTGAACAAATGGACTATTATGTAGTTTCAAATGTGAGGGAGAAAGATGATCTATTGAATAGATTTCCTAGGACAACAGGCTCGCTATTTGGTGTGAGCATAGGAATGATAGCTAAATCCTTATCTTATTTTTCATAAATAAATAAATAAATAAATAAATAAATAAATATAATAAAAGAAGAACAAGTGTAAATTAATACTGGGTCATTCTTAGGACAGTTCTTAGCATAAAATGACATCTAATCTTGTGACCCAGAAACCATTTCATATCCTAAGAGCTAGATGAATTAGTGAGACAAAGTCTAGAAAATAGTAGCTCACTACAGCATTAAAATGCAGGTTCTGACCTTTTCTATGTAACTACTAAACTGCCTTTGCATTCTAATATGTGATATCTGGAGATGAAATATATGTCCTTTTAACTAATTGACTAGAAACAAAGTTATAAAAAGAAAACGCAAACACAAACTGGTAATCTTACTCTCTGATGTTATAATTATTTTATTTACCTCAACTCTTGACAGTGAGAGAGAATCTGTTGCCTCCTCAAAGTTTGCATCTCTTTGAACATTCTCACCCATGGTTCTCTGAGGAACCTAGCTATGTTCTGAAGAGCATGTGCCAGGATGCCCAGAGACTTTACTTTCAGTTCCAGCTGTGCACCTAACAACTCAGTCACCTTGACCTCAGTTTCCCCAGGTACACATTGAAGGAGTTGAACTAGCTGATCTATCTACAGTCGCCTTTGAGATCAAACATTCTATAACTTTAGTGTTTTTTTTTTTAAATTATTTTTCATTTTAGAGAAAGGAGAGAGAGAGAGAAAGAGAGAAGGAAGGAGGAGCAGGTAACACCAACTCTCATATGTGTCTTGACCAGGCAAGCCCAGAGCATTGAACCGGTGACCTCAGCATTCCAGGTCGATGCTTTATCCACTGCGCCACCACAAATAAAGCCTATAACTTTAGGTTTTAGTTCTTGTTTCCTTTTTTTCAGTCCCCTTCAATTAGGGTCTTTGTTAGAGCATCAATTAGATTTACTAAGAGAATCTTGTTGTAAACACTTTGGTCCTTCCTAAGTGGCTGCATTCAAACAGCTACAATTACCTACACATTTTAAAGACTCCTTGTTGGTTCCTGATTCTTCCTTGTAAGCCACGCATCTCAGGCCTTAAGGCTCTTTTCTATATAGACCCAGTGGTGGGATTCAGCCAGTTCACACTGGTTCAGCAGAACTGATACCTAAGTTTTTGTTGAGTTTGGTGAACTGGTTGTTAAAATGGCAATTGTAACCAGGGTTCTCTCTAAGCTGGGCACCTGGGCAGCTGCCCGATATGGAAATCACAAATTTACATTCCTCACTCTTTTTTAACATTCATCTTCACAACAGTGTATTCTAAGCACCCGAAGTAATGTTAATTATGTCTATCGGTGAAAAAAATTGCCAGTAAGAAAGAAAGCCCATCAAGAAGCAATAAAGAATATCTTTTTTTATCTTATTTTTATTAATTTTAATGCAGTGACATTGATAAATCAGGGTACATATGTTCCGAGAAAACATCTCCAGATTATTTTGACCTTTGATTATGCTGCATACCCCTCACGCAAAGTAAAATCATCCTCCGTCACCTTCTATCTGGTTTTCTTTGTGCCCCTACCCTCCCCCCACTCCCTCCCTCTCCTTCCTTGCCCCCTCCCCACCCCTCCGCCCCACCCCCTGTTACCATCACATTCTTGTTCATGTATCTGAGTCTCATTTTTATGTCCCATCTATGCATGGGTTCATATAGTTCTTAGTTTTTTCTAATTTACTTATTTTACTCCGTATAATGTTATCAAGGTCCATCCATGTTATTGTAAATGATCCGATGTCATCATTTCTTATGGCTGAGTTGTATTTCATAGTATATATGAACCAAAGCTTTTTAATCCACTCGTCCACTGAAGGACACTTGGGCTGTTTCCAGATCTTCGCTATTGTGAACAATGCTGCTATAAACATGGGTGTGCATTTCTCCTTTTGGAACCGTTCTATGGTGTCCTTGGGGTATATTCCTAAAAGTGGGATGGCTGGGTCAAAAGGCAGTTCAATTTTCAATTTTTTGAGGAATCTCCATACTCTTTTCCACAGTGGCTGCACCAGTCTGCATTCCCACCAGCAATGCAGGAGGGTTCCCTTCTCTCCACATCTTTGCCAGCACTTATTCTGTGTTGTTTTGTTGATGAGTGCCATTCTAACCCGTGTGAAGTGATATCTCATTGTGGTTTTAATTTGCATTTCTCTAATGATTAATGATGTTGAACATGTTTTCATATACCTATTGGCCATCTGTATGTCCTCTTTGGAGAAGTGTCTATTCATTTCTTTTGCCCATTTTTGGATTGGATTGTTTGTCTTCCTGGTGTTGAGATTTACAAGTTCTTTATAAATTTTGGTTATTAACCCCTTATCAGAAGTACTGTCAAATATGTTCTCCCATTGTGCAGTTTGCCTTTTTATTCTGTTCTTATTGTCTTTGGCTGTGCAAAAGCTTTTTAGTTTGATATAGTCCCATTTGTTTATCCTGTCTTTTATTTCCCTTGCCCATGGAGATAAATCAGCAAATATATCGCTGCTAGAGATGTCGGAGAGCTTACTGCCTATGTTTTCTTCTAAGATGCTTATGGTTTCATGCCTTACATTTAAGTCTTTTATCCATTTTGAGTTTATTTTTGTGAATGGTGTAAGTTGGTGGTCTAGTTTCATTTTTTTGCAGGTTGCTGTCCAATTTTCCCAAAATCATTTGTTGAAGAGGCTGTCTTTACTCCATTTTATGCCCTTACCTCCTTTGTCAAATATCAGTTGTCCATAGAGCTGTGGGTTTATTTCTGGGTTCTCCGTTCTATTCCATTAATCTATGTGCCTGTTCTTATGCCAGTACCAGGCTGTTTTGAGTACAATGGCCTTGTAGTATAGCTTGATATCAGGAAGTGTGATACCTCCCACTTTATTCTTCTTTTTTAAGATTGCTGAGGCTATTCGTGTTCTCTTTTGGTTCCATATAAATTTTTGGAATATATGATCTATATCTTTAAAGTATGTCATTGGTATTTTAATTGGTATTGCATTGAATTTATAAATTACTTTGGGTAATATAGATATTTTAATGATGTTTATTCTTCCTAACCATGAGCATGGTATATGCTTCCACTTGTTTGTATCTTCCTTGATTTCTTTTATCAATGTTTTATAATTTTCTGAGTATAAGTCTTTAGTCTCCTTGGTTAAATGTACTCCTAGGTACTTTATTTTTTTGGTTGTAATAGTGAAGGGGATTCTTTCCTTAAATTCTCTTTCTGACTGTTCATTTTTGGTGTATAAAAATGCCTCTGATTCCTGAGTATTAATTTTATATCCTGCCCCTTTGCTGAATTCATTTATCAGGTCCAGTAGTTTTTTGACTGAGACTTTAGGATATTCTATATACAATATCATATCATCTGCAAATAATGATACCTTTACTTCTTCTTTTCCAACTTGAATGCCTGTATTTTTTCTTCTTGTCTGATTGCTGTGGCTAGGACTTCCAGGACTATGTTGAATAAGAGTGGTGAAAGGGGGCACCCCTGCCTTGTTCCTGATCTTAAGGGGATTGCTTTTAATTTTTTCCCATTGAGTATGATGTTGGCTGTGGGTTTCTCATAGATGGCCTTTATCATGTTGAGCTATGTTCCCTGTAGTCCCACTTTGCTGAGAGTTTTGATCGTGAATGGGTGCTGGATTTTATCAAATGCTTTTTCTGCATCTATTGAAATTATCTTGTGGTTTTTCTCCTTCCTTTTGTTTATGTGATGAATTACATTGATAGATTTGCGAATATTGTACCAGCCTTGCCTCCCCAGAATAAATCCCACTAGATCATGTTGTATGATTTTTTCATATATTGCTGGATCCAGTTTGCTAATATTTTGTTGAGGATTTTAGCACCTATATTCATCAGGGATATTGGCCTATAATTTTCGTTCTTTGTGTTGTCTTTACCTGATTTTTGAATCAGAATTATGCTCGCTTCATAAAAGGAGCTTGGAAGTCTTTCATTCTCTTGAATTTTTTGCAATAGCTTGAGTAGGATAGGAGTTAGTTCTCCTTTGAATATTTGGTAGAATTCACTTGTGAAGCCATCTGGCACAGGACTTTTCTTTGTTGGAAATTTTTTGATAACTGTTTTGATCTCCTTTGTTGTAATCGGTCTGTTTAGGTTTTCTGATTCTTCCAGATTGATTTTTGGAAGATTGTATGTTTCAAGGAATTTGTCCATTTCATCTATGTTGTCTAGTTTTTTGGCATACAATTCTTCATAGTATTGATATTTTCTTACAATCCTTTGTATTTCTGTTGTGTCAGTTATTTCTCCCCTCTCATTTCTAATTTTATTCATTTGAGTCCTCTCTCTCTTTTTCTTGTTGAGTCTAGTTAAAGGTTCATCAATCTTGTTTACCTTTTCAAAAAACCAGCTCCTAGTTTCATTAATCCTCTCTATTGGTTTTTTTTAGACTCTATGTCATTTATTTCTGCTCTGATCTTTATTATTTCCTTTCTTCTACTACATTTAGGCTTTACTTGCTGTTCTTTTTCTAGTTCTTTCAGATGCAGGGTTAAGTTGTTTATTTGAGCTTTTTCTACCTTCTTAAAGTGTGCCTGTAGTGCTATGAACTTCCCTCTCAGTACTGCTTTTGCTGTGTCCCATAAATTTTGAGTTGTATGCTCGTTATCATTCATTTCTAGGAATTTTTAAATTTCTTCTTTGATATCATTCTTAGTCCATTCGTTATTTAACAACCTGCTATTTAGTTTTCATATGTTTGAAAATTTTTGAGCTTTTCTGTTGTGGTTGATTTATACAATAGTTTCATGCCATTGTGATCAGAGAACGTGTTTGATATTATTTCAATCTTCTTAAATTTGTTGAGACCACTTTTGTGCCCTAACATGTGGTCTATCCTAGAGAATGTACCATGAGCACTTGAAAAGAATGTATATTCTGCTGCTTTAGGATGAAAGGCTCTGAAGATATCTATTAAATCAAGTTGATCTAGTGTGTCCAATAAGTCTGCTGTTTCTTTGTTAATTTTCTTTCTTGAGGATCTATCTAGTGATGTTAGTGGGGTATTAAAATCCCCTACTATTATAGTGTTGCTGTTGATCTCGCTCTTTATATCCATCAAAGTCTGTTTTATATATTTAGGTGCTCCTGTATTAGGTGCGTAGATATTTATAATAGTTATATCTTCCTGTTGGATTGCTCCCTTTATCATTATGTAGGGGCCTTCTTTATCTCTTACAATATTCTTTGTTTTAAAGTCCATTTTGTCTGATATAAGTATTGCTACCTCAGCTTCTTTTTCATTTCCATTTGCATGAAATGTTTTTTTCCATTTTTTTACCTTCAACCTATGTGCATCTTTTGTTTTAAGGTGTGTCTCTTGTTGACAGCATATGTACGGGTCCTGTTTTCTTATCCATGCAGCTACCCTATGTCTTTTGATTGGATCATTTAATCCATTTACATTTAAGGTTATTATTGACATGTAGTTGTTTATTGACATTTTGTTCTTTAGAGTTGTATTCCTCTTTTGCTATATTATTTTCCTACTTTGATCTGTTTAAACCATGCCCCTTAACATTTCCTGCAGCATTGGTTTGGTTGTAATAAATTTCTTGAGGTGTTTTTTTTTTGTTTTTGTTTTTTTTGTCTGGGAAACTTTTTATTTCTCCTTCAATTTTAAATGATAGCCTTGCTGGATAAAGTAGTCTTGGTTGTAGGTTCTTCTTCTGCATTACTTGGAATATTTCTTGCCATTTCCTTCTGGCTTCAAGTGTTTTTGTTGAGAAGTCTGATGTCATTTTTATGGGGGCTCCTTTGTAGGTGAAAGCCTTTTTACCTCTTGCAGCTTTTAATATTTTCTCTTTATCACTTAGCTTTGGCATTTTAATTATGATGTGTCTTGGTGTGGTTTCTTTGGGTTTCTTTTTAGTGGAGTTCTCTGTGCTTCTTGAATTTATGAGAGTTTCTCTTGCATTAATTTAGGGAAGTTTTCAGCTATGATACGATTGAATAAAGCCTCTATCCCTTGTTCTTTCTCTTCTTGTTCAGGAACCCGTTTGATGAGGATGTTATTTCTCTTTATGTTGTCACAGAGCTCTCTAAGAGTTTCCTCAGACTTTTTGAGTCTCTTTTCTTTTTTCTTCTGTGCTTTCATGCCTTCATTCCAGTTGTCCTCCAACTCGCTGATTTGATCCTCAGCTCTATCCATTCTGTTTTTAATTCCTTCCATTTTGGTCTTCATTTCTGATATTGCATTTGTCATCTTCGACCAATTCTTTTTTAATATTTCAATATCCTTTTTATACTTGCTATTTCTTTATTTAGGTGTTCATGATGACCATCCATTGTTGTTCTAAGATCCCTAAGCATCCTTACAATCATTATTGAGTCTAGCCTTGTTGTTGTCTGCCTCCAGTTTTTACTTGTTTTGTTTCTAAGTCTTCTTGGGTTGGCATCAGCTATTATTTGTAGTCCACTTTAGGATTTGGGCTGCTTTGAAGTCTTGATTTGTTTGTTTTCTTAACAGGTGATTGTCTTGTTTGCTGATCTCAGCAGGGGGCTTATTTGAAACTGTATCCAGGAATGCGGTGGGTGTGACCTGAGGCTCTGAAGTCCTCTTCTACCAGTTAATCTCTCTGGGGGCGGGTTGCTTTCTCAGCTTCATTAGGAAGAGGTGTATCTCAGATCTCCATGGAGACCTGAGTTACTGCCCCTCCTCCCCACTTCTTGTTTTCAGCTGTGTCTTGTTGCACTGATTGGAGCTGGAGAGATGTCTGTATCTCTGTGACCTGGAAGTACTTTTGTATTTTGCTTTGTGGATGATCAGCCCCTCCCCTAGTTATGGCCGCCTCCAGCACTGAATGAGTTAGCTTTTCATGTCATCACCTCTATTCCTCTCCCCCTCACCATTTGTCTTTCTCTCTTTTTAGAAGACAAGTGGGCCCTTTCAACACACCTTGTTCCCTGGTCACCAGGCAAGTGGCTCTGAGCAGTATTTACTGCTCTTTTCCTTAGAGTGAGAGCCCAGCCTCACCCTCCCCCCGTTCCTGTAAGCAGGGGAGATTCAGGTGCTCTCTACCAGGTTTGTTGTGGCTTCTTCTTTGCTCTTTGGTTTTTGAATGTGTTCTTGTAGTCCAGCTTTGGTTTTTCATGCTGATTGTTCACAAATTAGTTTATAATCCAGTTCAGTGGTGTGACCTGGGAGTCTGTGCGTCTGCCTACTCTGCTGCCATCTTCAGGTCCCAGAATATCTTAAATAACAGTTTTATTGTTTTTGATCAGGTATTACTTAATATTTTATTAGTATTTTAAAACTTTTATAGTCTAGTTTTGTGTACCTCTTATTGTTCTTATTTAAGTATTAAATGCATGAAAAGATAAACTACCTTTCAGTATATCTTTTTTTATACTTAAAATAGTCATTAAAGCAGAGAATTGGTTGTTCAATTTCTTGAATCCCACCACTCTATCCACCATTGCCTCTTTGGCTTTCATGACTTAAATTCCACCTAGAGTTCCATAATGTATCTCCCTAGCCCAGAACTTCCCACACACTATAGTCACATATACTAAACTACATACTAGACATCTCTTTTTCATTTTCTAATAGGCATTTCACACTTAACATCCAAAACACCTTCCTTACCTTTTGTTCAAAACTAGCTTCTTTATCCGTTTTTCTTTCTTAATAAGCAGAAACTCCATACTTACAGTTGCTCAGGCCAAAATTTTGGAGGCATCTTTGACTTCACTTTCTCTTTAACCAATCCACTGGCAAATCTTACAGTTACTACCTTCAAAATACTATAAACAAAATAGCATCACTTCTCAACATACACACTGCTACCACCTTGATCCAAATGACTATCATCTCTCACCTAAATCATTTCAGTAAATTCTTAATTAATCTTCCTGTCACTGTTCTTAAGGCTCTGTAATAAATTCTCACTCCAGAAAACAGTGATTTTGTTAAAAATGTTATATTATAGTAAGCTTTAGGCTTTAATCTTCTAAAACAAGAATCTTTACAATGACCTGTATGAACCTAAACAATACCCTTGCCTATTATCTTTGTAATCTTTTCTCCTACTCTTGCTCTCTTTAGCACCATTCCAAACAATGAACTTTTTTATTTATTGTTTCTCAAACATTCTAAAGCATACTCTTGTCTCAAGACCGTTGTGTTTGTTATTTCTTCCTGGGTGTAAAGATCTTTCCTAAGTATCCACATAGCTTATTGCCAGCCTGGCAACCTTCAGGTCTTTAATCAATTACCATCCTATTGTAGACATTTCTCTGTAACCTAATTTAAAATTACATATATATCCTGCCCAAAACACCATTCCTTTTTCTATATATTTTCTATGACACTTTTTACCTCCTACACACAATGTATTTTCCTTATTTGTTAATTGTCTGTCTCTCTTCTTTAGAATGTAAGTTCTATGAGAACAAGGATTCCTCTCTGTTTTTCCAGTGCCCAGAAGACTGCCCAGCACATAGTAGGTGCACAATTAACATTTGTTAAATAAATAAGTGAACTATCCCCATTGAACAGATGGCTCAGAGTATCCTCTCCTTATTAGGAAATTATAAAACAGCTTTAGTAAAATGCATTAGCCTCTGAATAAAAACTGTAAAATGCTGCTTAGATACAGAAATAATTACTTCATTATTTCATCAATGTACAAGGAACACATTCAAACTTCTAATCACAGAGTGATGAAAGAGTAATGATCATTCAATTCTTGAATAAGTGTAAATAGAAAATAAATAATTGTAGTGTAAATAAAATCAGGATGCAATAACCTGCATCACAGGTTTGTTTTATCTAATCTTTTAGGTCTGTCATTTTCAGGAAATGTCCTTTTAAGATAAAGAATTAGGTCAGAGAGACAGGACAAATGAAGACATAGTTGGTCCCAAGGCTTGCACTGAATAAGGACAGTATTTAACTACCTTTTTATTGTGGATCTTTTACTTTACAGTACAATTTTTAATTATTTATTTGCAACAATGAATCAGCTATGCATTTTCTCCTTCACCTTGAAAAACCTTTTGATTGAGAATAAAGATGATATTAGAGTAATGATGATGTGAGAGATACTCCTGATCTCTCCTCTTAAAATTTCAAGAAATTGAACAGCTATAATGCAGAAAAGAAACCATAGCTGGGCTCAGAAGCATGCTTGAAAGATTTACTCATTGAGTAAACTAAAGATTGGAAGGGTTGAGAAGGGGAGGTGGAAGATAAAATGTACTTGTGGTCTTTAGAGAGACGAGAAGCCTGGACTGTATGGGATTTTGCCTGCTGGGACCCTGGACAGAGAAGAAGCCTGGAGTGACTGGGTCTCCCTCCACAGGGAAAAGGAGAGAGAATGAGGAGCAGAAGGGGAGATACTAAACAAAACTGGTGGCAGAATGAAGGATCACAGCCAGTGATCCCACAATATACCTTCATTTTACTCTCAGCTCAGACACATAGGAAACCAAAATGCAGATACCCAGCCTCCCAAATCCAGCCTCCTTTGCCTCATGGGGAAGTAAGAGTGGCAGAGAAAGATACCACTGTTAACTCTCCATAGCCATTGTCTCTCATGAAGAACAGAAGTGCCCCGTGTCTGGTCCCCTGGTCTGTTGGGACATAAAGAAGAGCACCCAAAGCCTTGAAATCAACACTGTTAAAACCATAAAGCCATAAAATCCTCACAGCACACCCCACCCACCAACACAACAGCAGCCCTACCTACATCATTGCCACAACAACATCTCAGCAGAGGTCAGCCCCAGAATTTCAAAAAGAGCTAAAACTTGTAATAGAGCACCACTGACTAGAAAGAAAACTGAGCAATCTCTCAAATCTGAAATATTTTCCCTTTTTTTCTCTTTTGAACTTTATTTTTATTTTTATATTTTTCTAGAAGTTTTGTTTATTTTTAATTTTGGGGGGGGTTTTGCTCTTTGTTTTTTGTGTATTTTATTTTACTTGTCATCATTTTTTTAATTTTGTATTTTTATTTTTTTAATTTTTATTTTTTTAGTTGTTTTTTTGTTAACATTCTTAACAATACCACTCTCAAATGCCATCAAAGAAGAAGAAATTGAATACCATGGCTACACAAGACAGAGACATAGTTCAGAAAGAAAATAAAAAATCTCCAGTAAAAAAATCTCAATCACATGGAAACCTTTCAGTTAAGTGATAGAGAACAGAAAATTCAAATTCTGAACATACTCAATGACATGTCAGAAACAGCAATAAGCAACTTAATAAGCTCAGAAAACAAAATGAATACTTCACCAAGGAGATTGAAACTTTAGAGAACAGATGAAAAGCTCAATACATGAATTGAAAACTGAGATAGTAAGTATAGCTAATAGAAGAGGTTAGATAGAGGAAAGAATCAGTGACATCGAAGACAGGCAACCACGGATGCTACAAAGAGAAGAAGAATCTCAAGAATTAAAAATAAATAAATAAATAAATAAGAAAGCTGTACATGAATTGTCTGACTTGGCCAGAAAGAGCAATATAAGAATAATGGGTATAACAGAAGAAGAGAGGGAGAAGTGAATGGAGAACCTATTTAAACAAATAATTAATGAGACATTCCCAAGCCTCTAGAAAAAGTTCCAGCCTAAAATCCAAGAAATAAATGGGACACCAAGTTACCACAATCCAAACAGAACTACTCCAAGGCAAATTGTAATGAAATTGTCACAAATCAATGACAAAGAAAGAATCTTAAGGAAGCTAGGGAAAAAAGAATATACCATAAAGGAAGGTCATTAGGTTATCATCATACATTATCAGAAACTCTACAAGCCAGAAGTGGGTGGACCCAAACATTTAAAGCATTGAAAGAGAAGAACTACTAACCAAGAATACTATAACCATTAAAGACAACATTTAAATATGAAGTAGAAATAAAAACTTTTACAAACATAGACAAATTGAGGAAAATTTTCACCAGAAAACCCACATTGTAGGAAATAGTAAAGGGGGTTATCTGACCAGATACAAAGAACAAAACAAAATAAAACTACAAGTAAAAGCTCTAACAAGGTCACAAGAAAAACAAAAATAATCTGTCACAGCAATAACATAAAAAGGAGATAATAAATATCAGCAGCAGCAAATAAGGATGGAGTGCAGAAGCACCTATAAGATAATGGACTCCTGAAAATACAACAATCTTTCTCCTAAAAACCTAATGATAACCACCCACAAAAATACCACTACTGGAACATATAGCTTAAAACAACAACAACAAAAAAAAACACACGGGTAAAACGTATGGAACACCACCAAACAAAAACAATTGACAGAAAAACAACATGGAAGAACCAAACGAGACACAGAGCTATCAGAAAGCAATATATAAAATAGCTATAGGAAATCCTCTAGTGTCAATAATTACCCTAATCTATTGGTGGAACTCATCAATAAAGAGAAACAGAATAGCAGATTGGATCAAAAAGCCAAACCCAACCATATGCTGCCTTCAAGAGACACATCTAAACTTCAAAGACAAAAGTAGATTCAAAGTGAAAGGTTGAAAGATAATTTTCGAAGCAAATAATATATGAGGAAAAGCAGGTTAGCCATATTTATATCAGGGAATGCTGACTTCAAGACAACATAGATAACCAGAGACAAAGATGATAATTTCATAATAATAAAGGGGACATTGTATCAAGAAGACATAACACTTCTAAATATATATGCACCAAATCAGGGAGCACCAAAATATATAAGACATCTACTAACCAATCTAAAAAAAGAAAGACAAAAACACAATCATACTTGGAGATTAACACACCATTAATGGCTGTAGATTGATCATCCAAACAGAAAATCAATAAAGAAATATCGGCCTTGAATGACACATTAGACCTAAGGGACATAATAGCCATTTATAGGAGATTTCATCCCAGAACTCCAGAGTACATATTTTTCTCCAGTGTACATGAAACATTCTCAAGAATAGACCATATGTTGGGCAACAAAACTAACATTAACAAATTCAGGAAGATTGAAATTATACCAAGCATATTCTCTGACAATAAGGCTTTGAAATTAGAATTTAACTGCAAAAAAGAAGAAAAGAAACCCACAAAAATGTGAAAATTAAACAACACACTTCTTAAAAAATGACTAGGTTAAAAAAGAAATAGGCTTGACCTGTGATGTCACAGTGGATAAAGCATTGACCTGGAACACTGAGGTCGCCAGTTCGAAAACCTGGGCTTGCCTGGTCAAGGCAACTTTGGAACTTGATGCTTCCTGCTCCTCCCCCCTTCTCTCTCTCTCTCTCTCTCTCTCTCTCTTTCTCTTTCTCACTCTCCTCTTTTTCTAAAAAAATGAAAAAATAAATAAATAGAAAAAAAAAAGAAATAAAAGCAAACATCAAAAGATATATACAGACAAACAAAAATGACAACCTGACATTCTGTGATGCAGAAAAAGCAGTAATAAGAGGGAAGCTTATATCATTACAGGCTTATATCAAGAAACAAGAGACATTCCAAGTAAACAACTTAACATCATCTCTTAAAGAACTAGAAAAAGAAGAAAAAAAGCAACCCAAAGTCAGCAGAAAAAAAAGAAATAGTAAAAACTAGAGAAAAACTAAATGTAATAGAGAACAAAAAAAACGGAAAACTAATACCACAAATAGCTAATTCTTTGAAAAGACCAATAAAATTGACAAACCTTTGTCTAGACTTACTAAGAAAAAAAGAAAAAGACTCATAAATAGAAGCGCCCATCTGCTTCTCCACCCCTCCCCCTCTCCTTCCTCTCTGTCTCTCTCTTCCCCTCCTGCAGCCAAGGCTCCATTGGAGCAAAGATGGCCCGGGCGCTGAGGATGGCTCCTTGACCTCTGCCCCAGGTGCTAGAGTGGCTCTGTTGCGACCCCCCCGGAGGGGCAGAGCATCGCCCCCTGGTGGGCAGAGCGTCGCCCCCTGGTGGGCATGCCAGGTGGATCCCGGTCGGGCACATGCGGGAGTCTGTCTGACTGTCTCTCCCCATTTCCAGCTTCAGAAAAATACAAAAAAAAAAGAGAAAAAAAAGACTCATAAATAAAACCCAAAGTGAAAGAAGAGAAATTACCACAGATATCATAAATACATAAGAGATCATACTAGAATACTATAAAAGATTATATGCCACAAATTTTACTAATTTAGAAGAAATGAATAAGTTCCTAAAATCTTTATAGACAGCCACTTCCCAGGACCAAACTGGATTTAAATTTAATTTAATAACAATCATCTTGTGCCTGACCAGGCAGTGGCAGAGTTGATAGAGTGTTGGACTGGGATACAGAGGACCCAGGTTTGAAACCCCAAGGTCACCAGCTTCAGCACTGGTCCACCAGTTTGAGTGTGAGGTTGCTGGCTTTAGTGTTGGATTATAGACCTGACCCCATGATCGCTGGCTTGAATTAAGTCCAAAGGTCACTGGCTTGAAACTCAAGGTCGCTGCCTTAAGCAAGGAGTCACTTCCTCTGCTGGAGCCCCTCAGTCAAGGCACATATGAGGAAGCAATCAATGAACAACTAGAATGCCACAATGAAAAAGTGATGCTTCTCATCTCTCTCCCTTTCTGTCTGTCTGTCCCTCTTCCTGTCTCTCTTTGTGTTTGTCACAAAGAAAAGAACAATCATTTTGAAAAACCAACTTTGGACTAAACAAAGAGAAGTCCATAACCAAGGATTACATAAAAAGCCACTCTGAGACTGGTAAGAAGGGAGGAGACATGGAAAGGGCTGCCCCGCTCCCAGGAGTGAGTGGTGGCTGAGAGTCTGAAGGGATTCTCACTGTGGGGAGGGTTATCCTGAGAAGGGAGGGTTCTGATGCCCAGGCCCAACACCTTATCTTAGAGCCTCAGAGCCTAGAAGGGTCACCAAGACAGCATTTGGTGGTGAGAAGAGCTGAGGTTTCTGTCTGTAAGAAAAAGACGGGAGTTCTTGGAGACACAGGCTCCATCTTAAAGGGCCAGTGCAAAAAATCTTATTTATAGCCACCTACCTGGGGTTCTTGCAGGGGAGAGCTAAGAGAACTAGAATTGTGTAGAGAAGGCTGAAGTTGGTGGCCCAGGGCGAGACAAGATGGGGGATGGCTACTGGAACTTCTATGCTGAGTCTTTCTCCAGTGCTACTGTTGCCATTTTCTTGGGTGGATCAGTCCCCTGTGCATGTTATCAACCTGGTGAAAAGTAGCAGCTCTGCTCTCAAGAGTCTCTCTTGCCCTATTTATGGAGATGGGTTCATTCTGAGAAGCCAGGAAACAGGGGGCATATCAGTGACTCAGATTTCTGGTTTTGAGGCTGGAGTTTTCCCCCGCCTGCTCTTGAATCTATGACTGGTGCTTCTGCCTCACAGGAGACTCAATAGAAACTGTCTGGACTGTAGGCAGACCACACCTCTGGGACTCAAAGGCCACACTCACCAGACTTTTGGGTCTACACCCTACTGATGTTCTGTGAAAAAAAGTCTGGATAGACTGACACTTGGAGCCAAGGGGTAGAGCCACCCCCCACCATTTCCAAACCCTAAATTGCCACAGGCTGTCTACTCTACCAGAGGTTTTATTTTAGTGGCTGAGCCCTTCAAGCAACCAGCACACAGAGACTGCAGGTGGCAGGGTCTCAGGTAACCTTGCCTTATTTTGCCATTTCCTGAGGCCTAGAAGTGGATAAAAGCCAGCCTAGGTGTGCAGGTTGGTATTTTCAGATACACCTGGCCCCAGCAGAGGCAGCCAAAAACCCTGGATTACTTATAGCTCCAAGGAGGTTGCTGAGGGAGAGTCACAGGCAGTGTCTCCTGCTGATCTGCACCAAGTTTCCTCCAGGGAGGCCCAAGGCCAGCACATCCAAAGGCCAGCTGCAAAAAGTATTGATTCAGGACCTAAGGGTCCTTGCTGGTGGCATGTCCTAATGGAAGTTTTGTCAGACATTAGGATCAGGTAAGGTGAGTTTTTCTTTCTGTGATCACCCACCTTTGCAGAGGCTCATGCACATTAGACAGGGTTGACTTTACAGTTAGCCTGCCCAAGTACTGGATATACTGCCCCACTGGGCTAGGCTCCACAGGGAGAAGGGAGAGAGGTTTGGAGCATGAACATTCAAAGTGTGAGTCCCTGGAAAACTATTTTTGAGTCTGGTTGAAGGTCATAGCCACTTTCTGTGGAGACAAAATAAGTCCCAGAGGTAGACTCCCTCAGTCTTCCTCCATGAGACCAGGGGCTCACCAGCTGGAAGAACTTCTGCAAAGAGGATTGTTGGCTACAACCAGTGTGAATCTGCTGCTCACCTCAATGGGGAGAAATACAATGAAAGTATCCAGCAGTATTTGAGGAATTAGGATCTGGAGTAAAAGCCACTTTCCCTATACTGAGCTCTTGATCGAGAGAACCCTGAAGTACAGAGTTCCACTAAGTTTATTTTCCCAACCTCAGCTTCTCTAATGACCAAGCTTGAAACCTATAAAGGAGTTGTTAGGGTGAAGCCAGTTCAAGTCCATACTACAATCTTTCTACAAAAGACTCTGTGAGAAGACCACACAGATGCAAGAGGAAGTGGAGAAGCTAAATAGTGGAGAAAAACCTTACAGAGCTTGGGGCTTTTATGGAGCTGCTGCCATCTCTAGGCAGGAAGAAGCTGATCCTTACACACAGGTTGGCCCCTTCCAGGAACAGAAACATAGACACAAACAGTGAGCAGAGCATGTAGCTTCAGACAGATAACCCATGGCAGGTTGCAAACAATGGCTGATGCCAACCCAAGAAGACCCAGAACCAGCACAACCAGTAGTGGGTTGTAGACAGCACCAATGCTGGACTCAGCTAATGACACAAGTAGCATGCATAAAGGAGGAGTCCAGCAGGCATCAGATGCTGTGGAGAATAAATAAGCCCAACACTGCACAGTAACTAATACATATGATAAAAGTTGACCCTTAAATCCTGACCAGGTGGTGGCGCAGTGCATAGAGCTTCAGAGTGGGACCTAGAGGACCCAGTTTCAAAGCCTCAAGGTTGCTGGCTTGAGCAAGAGGTCAGTCACTCTGCTGTATCCCCCATCAAGGCACATATGAGTAAGCAATCAATGAACAACTAAGGTGCTGCCACAAAGAATTGATGTTTCTCATCTCTCTCCCTTTCTATCTGTCTGTCCCTCCTTCTTTTTCTCTTTGTCTCTGTCACACACAAAAAAAAGTTGACCCTTAGAGTCAGTCAGCCTGAAGGGATAACCACACTCACAAAACGACCAATGGCATTCAATACTAACACAGAACAGGAGGGTAAATACCACCCTCAAGAAGCATTCCTAGAGCAAGAAATTCAGGTGGCCTGGAGATCAGTACAACTGAGCTCATCATCCTTATAAAGACATGACAACAAATTTCAAAGTCAGAGAAGAGCTACCTAATACACAGACAAAATGGGCAGACATAGAAATATGACCAAAATGAATCAACAAGAGAAATCCCCAGAAAAAGAACTAAATTATATGGAAGTAACCAAACTACCAGAGACAGAGTTTAAAATAATGATTTTTAGGATGTTTAAGGATCTTAGAGTAAGAATGAATAGTCAGAATGAGAAGTTAAAGAGATAGCAAGCATTAAAAAGGACATTGAAATTATAAAAAAGAATCAGACAGAAATGACAAATACAATATCAGAAATGAAGACTGTACTAGAAGGAATCAACATCAGACTGGATGAAGCAGGGGATTAAATCAGCCATTTAGAAGACAAGATAATCATAAGCAGAGAATTAGATCAGCAAAAAGAAAAGAGGCTCCAAAAAAAAAAAACTCTAAAAGAGCTCTGCGACAACATGAAGAGAATCAACATCTGCATCATATTGGTTCCTGAAGGAGAAGAGGATAAACAAGGGATAGAGAAATTGTTTGAAGAATTCATATCCAAAAATTTCCACAAATTGATGAAGAAAAAAGTCACACAAGTTCAGGAAACACAGAGAGTCCCATTAAAGTGGAACCCAAGGAGGCCTACAATAAGACACATCATACATAAAGTGCCAAAGTTAAGAAACAAAGAAAAAATACTAAAAGCTGCAAGTGAAAAGCAGTTAATTACCTACAGGAGAGCTCCCATAAGGTGGACGTCTGACTTTTCATCAGAAACATTTCAGGCCAGAAGGGAATGGCAAGAAATATTCAGTGATGCAAAACAAGAACCTACAACCAAGATTACTTTATGCAGCAAGGCCATCACTTAAAATTTAAGGAGAAATAAAAACCTTCCCACACACAAAGATATATTCAAGAAATTAATTACAACCAAACCAGTACCGCAAAAAATGTTATGAGAACTGCAAAAGAAAGCTCAAATAAACAACCTAACCCTGCACCTAAAAGAACTACAGACAAAGCAACAAATAAAGCCCAGAGGAAATAGAAGTAAAGAAATGACAAAGTCATAGAGGCTAAAAGAAAAAAACTTTAAAAAATTAATGAAACTAAGAATTAATTTTTTAAAAAGGTAAACAAGATTGATGAACCTTTAACAAGACTCAACAAGAAAAAGAGGGAGGACTCAAATAAATAAAATTAGAAATG
The DNA here is from genome assembly GCF_036850995.1 of Saccopteryx leptura. NCBI lineage: Eukaryota > Metazoa > Chordata > Mammalia > Chiroptera > Emballonuridae > Saccopteryx > Saccopteryx leptura. Next base: position 128,552,637 of record NC_089516.1, read on the forward strand.
AAAGTGGAAAATTATCAACTGACACCACAGAAATATAAAGGATTTTAAGAAATACTATGAAGATCTATATGCCAAAAAATTGGACAAACTAGTTGAAATGAATAAATTCTTAGAAACATATAATCTTCTAAAACTCAATCTGTAGGCCCTGGCCGGTTGGCTCAGTGGTAGAGCATCGGCCTGGTGTGCAGAAGTCCCAGGTTCAATTCCCCGCCAGGGCACACAGAAGAAGCGCCCATCTGCTTCTCCACCCCTCCCCCTCTCCTTCCTCTCTGTCTCTCTCTTCCCCTCCCGCAGCAGAGGCTCCACTGGAGCAAAGATGGCCTGGGTGCTGGGGATGGCTCCTCGGCCTCTGCCCCAGGTGCTAGAGTGACTCTGGTCGCAAAAGAGTGACGCCCTGGAGGGGCAGAGCATCGCCCCCTGGTGGGCGTGCCAGGTGGATCCCGATCAGGCACATGCGGGAGTCTGTCTGACTGTCTCTCCCCATTTCTGGCTTCAGAAAATACAGAAAAAAAAAAGAAAGAAGAAAAATAAAACTCAATCTGGAAGAATCAGAAAACCTAAACAGAACGATTACAGCAAATGAAATCAAAACAGTTATTAAAAAAACTCCCAGCAAATAACAGTCCTGGACTGAATGGCTTCACAAACGAATTTTACCAAACATTCAAGAGAGAAATAACACCTATCCTTCTCAAGCTATTCGAAAAAATTCAAAGGAAGGTAAGACTTCCTAGCTCATTTTATGAAGCAATCATTATCCTCATTCCAAAACCAGGTAAAGACACTACAATGAAAAAAAGCTATAGGCCAATACCCCTGATGAACATAGACACTAAAATTCTCAACAAAATATTAGCATACTGGATCCAGCAATACTTCAAAAAGATCATGCTTCATGTTTTGACCTGTGGTGGCACAGTGCATAAAGCATCAACCTGGAATGCTGAGGTCACCTATTTGAAACGTTGGGCTTGCCTGGTGAAGGCTCATATGGGATTTGATTCTTCCTGCCCATCCTCCCACTCTTCTTTCTCTCTTTTTATCTCTCCCCCCCTCTGCTTTCTAAAATAAATAAATTAAAAAAATTATACATCATGATCAACTGGGATTTATTCTGGGGAGACAAGGCTGGCACAATATTCACAAATCAATAAATGTGATTCATCACATACACAAAATGAAGGATAAAAATCATATGATAATATCAATAGATGCAGAAAAAGCATTTGATAAAATTTAGCTATCATTTATAATCAAAACTCTCAGCAAAATGGGAATACAGAGAACATGCCTCAACTTAAGAAAGACCATCTATGAAAAACCAACAAGAACATCATACTCAATGGACAAAAATTAAAATCAATCCCCTTAATATCTAGAACAAGACAGCATTGCCCCCTTTTACCACTTTTATTCAATATAAAAATCTTGGAAGAAAACATATGTGGTAATCTCTTTGATATCTCTCATAGGAATAATTTTACCAATATATCTCCATGGGCAAGTGAAATAAAGGACAAAATAAACAAATGGAACTGTATCAAACTAAAAAGCAGAAGACTGCTGGGCTCAGGGAAGGAAAACTGGAAGGGGCGAGATGAGTTCAGTAAGCCATGGGCCTTTTTGGGAAAACCCAGGAGAGGCCACCCAAAGAGCTGGTCAATGAGTATTCATTGAAGATAAGAAAGGAAATGAGGTTGTTGACAGGCAAATAAGAGATATTCAAAGAGAAGAAGAAAAAGTAAAACATCTGTGAATGATGCTTGCCAATTAGGGGCCAGAAAGAAGTCTATGTGGTTCTGGCCAAAGAGACAATCAGGTCAAAGAAGGCTGTCAGCAAGCTCTATGCATCCAAAGCTCACATGAACTCTGTGCTCATGGGGATGAAGAACCAGCTGGCGGTTTTGCGAATGGCTGGTTCCCTGAAGAAGAGCACCTAAGTGATGAAGGCCATACAGAGATACCAGAAATCCATGCCACCATGCGAGAGCTGTCCAAAGAGATGATGAAGGCTGAGATAATAGAAGAGATGTTAGAGGACACTTTTGAAAGCATGGAAGAAACACCAGAAACAGAAATAGACAAAATTTTCTGTTTGAAATTACAGCAGGGACCTTGGGCAAAGTGACTGATGCCCTTTCAGAACTTGAACCTCCAGAAGTGACAGCCACCTCAGTGGATAAGGAAGAGAAAGATGCCCTGAAGGCCATACAGTTCCAGCTGGCCATGCTCAGTGGCTAGGGGCCACCACCCAGGCCCTCTAGCTTTTTCACAACCTGTCTACCCACTGTGCACCTACTCTGCTCAAATGGCACTCTGTTCTGTATCTCTTCCACTACAGCTCTGCGATGAAGCTTCACATTCTAGAGAAGGATTTCCGCACTCTTGGCAGAACTTTGGGGATCTCAACAGAATTGCTCCTGAGAGATGGTGTAACAAATGCATCATTTTCAGGAGTATAAACAGAAGTATCTTTTTGGAGGGAAGGCAAAAAATTTGGTCTTCTTGCAAAACACTTCTGAAAATATTGCCAGAATATTGAGGACTCCAAATTTTTGTGGTCTGTAAAACACTATATAAATGAATTTTAATAAATTTATGCTTTTTAAAAAAAGAAAGAAGCAAAAAACACCATTAAGAAAATAAAAAGACAACACACACAATGGGAGAACATATTCATTGATATGTCTGATGGCAGATTAATAACCAAAATTTATAAAGAACTTCTAAAACTCAATACCAGGAAGAAAAACCATCCAATTTAAAAATGGACAAAGGGGTCTTGGCTGGTTGATTCAACAGTAGAACGCCAGCCCAGCATGTGGAATCCTGGGTTCAATTTCCAGTTAGGGTACCAAGGAGAAGCAACCATCTGCTTTTCAAAACTTCCCCCTTTTCTCTCTCTATCTCTCTCTATCTCTCTCTCCCTCCCTCCCACAGCTACATCTCAAATTGTTATAACAAAGTTGGCCTGCAGTGCTGAGGATGGCTCCATGGCCTTGTTTCAGGCACTAAGATAGCTCAGTTGCAGAGCAATGGAGCAGCAGCCTCAGATGGGCAGACCATTGCCCTGGTAGGGGGCTTGCCAGGTGAATCCTGGTTAGGATGCATGCAGGAGTTTGGCTCTGTGCCTCCCCAACTCTCAATAATAATAAGAGAACTGGACAAAGAAACTCAATAGACACATCTCCAAAGAGGACATACAGATGGCCAACAGGCATATGAAAAAAAAAAATGTTCAACATCATTAATCATCAGAGAAATGCAAATTAAAACCACAAGGAGATACCACCTCACACTTGTCAGAATGACTCTCGTTAGCTAATTAAAACACAACAAGTATAGAAAAAGAGAACCTTCCTGCATTGCTGGTGGGAATGCAGAATTGTGCAGCCACTGTGAAAGACAGTATGTCATTTCCTCAAAAACTTAAAAATGAAACTGCCTTTTGACTAAGCTACCCCACCTTTACTAATATATCCTAAAAATTTCAAAACACTAATTCAAAAGAAGATATCAACCCCATGATCATTGCAGCATTATTTAAAATAGCCAAGATTTGGAAACAGCCCAAGTGTCCATTAGTGGATGAATGGATAAAAAAACTGCGGTGCATATACACAATGGAATACTATGCAGCCAAGAAAAAGAAGGAAATCTCACCTTTTGCAATGGCATGGATGGACTTGTAGATTATTATGCTAAGTGAAATAAACTATAAACCAGTTTATTTTCAGTTAAATTTACTAAAAATAGTAAATTTTTTAATTTAGAAAATTATTTTTTAATTTAGAAAGTTAAATTTAATGGGGTAACATTGATCATCGTGATGCATAGGTTTCCAGTAAACATCTCTAACATTTGAACCATTGATTGCATTGTGTGCCCATAACCCAAAATAAATCACTCTCCAACACCGAATACTAGTCCCTCTTTACTCCCCTCCCCCACTGCCCCTTCACTTCAAAGACATGGAAACAACCAAAGTGTCTTTTGGTAGAGGATTGGATAAAGAAGATGTGGTACATGTAGTCAATGGAATACTAACTACTCAGCCATAAGAAATGATGACATTGGATCATTTACAACAACATGGATGAACCTTGAGTTCATTATATTGAATGAAATAAGTAAATCAGAAAAAAACTAAGAACTATATGATTTCACACATAAGTGAGATATAGTTATAATACAGGCAGAGAAATACAAATATTATATGATCTCACTTATATGTAGAATCTAATTAACAACGTGAATTGAGAAACAGAATAGAGGCAGAGGCAGGGTCAAAGGGAACAGAGAGACAGCTGTCAGAGGAAAGGGGGATGATGGGATACAATTAGAGAAGGTGAAGGGTTTAGTAAAATATATACTGTATACATAACAGATAGATACAGATAACAGAACAGTAATTCCCAGAGAGAAGGGAGGAGGCAGTCAAGGGAGGGAGCAAAGGGGGTTTAATGGGGCTCGTTGTTGGGGAGTGAGGAAGTTATATTGAGTGGGAAATTATAATCCATGTTATACAATAAATTTGACACTTTAATTTTAAAAATAAAAAATACACAGGAGATAACAGGTACTAAACCCATGGACCTTGACTGTAGAGAAAAATTTATGAATTTGACCCCAAAGGCAAAGGGAGTAAAAGCTAAAATAAATGAATTGGACTACATCAAACTAGAAAGCTTCTTCACAGTAAAAGAACTGACAACAAAACAGATAGGCTGTCAGTTAAATGGGAGATGATATTCCCAAACAACAGCTCTGATAAGGAGTTAATATCCAAAATATATAAAGAAATCACAAAGCTCAACAACAAACAAGTAAATAATCTAATTAAATAGGGGGAGAAGACATGAACAGATACTTCTCCCAACTTAATATACAATTGGTCAAACAAATATATAAAAAAAGTTCATCTTTACAAGCTATTAGAGAAATGCAAATTAAATCTACAATGAGATACCACCTCACACCTGTTAGATTAACTATTATCAACAAGACACGTAATAAGTTTTAGAGATGTTGTGGAGAAAAAGGAACCCTCATCACTTCGGTGGGAATGTAAACTGATAAAGCCATTATGGAAGAAAGTGTGTTGGTTCCTCAAAAAACTAAGAAAAACAACTACCACATGACCCAGCAACCTCTCTACTGGGTATCTGTCTAAAAATCTCAAAAACATTGGTACATAATGACACATGCACCCCCATGTTTACCACAGCACTATTCACAGTGGCAAAGACATGGAAACAACCAAAGGGTCTTTTGGTAGAGGATTGGATAAAGAAGATGTGGTACATGTATTCAATGGAATACTACTCAGCCATAAGAAATGATGACATTGGATCATTTACAACAACATGGATGAACCTTGAGTTCATTATATTGAATGAAATAAGTAAATCAGTGTTGGGCAGATAAAATGTATTATGCTCACTTTGTTAAAGAGGCCGTTGCCCAGGTGATATTAATGTGTTGAGAATCCTTGTAGCCTGGGGCTTGGTTTTGGGATTAAGCCTTTCCCACCCTTTTTGATGTAGGGCGGTACAATCCAATCATGCCTCAGAAAGTGACTTTGTATTAGAGACTTCCCTATTTTGTATATTGGATTAAGGGTTTTGAATCTACACTATAAAATAGGGGTAGAACGGGAGCTTGGGCTCTGGGTTCCTGAGATTATCATTAGAAGAGAGAGAGAGGAGAGCAGAGAAAGGCCACGTGGAGGAGGCCAGGAGAAGCAGCCAAGATGGCGGAGTGCTGAATGAGATGCCAGTTTGTGTAGAGTTTGTATCTGGGATAAGGAAGGAGATGGGGAACAGAGGTGAATAAGTCTGGTGAGCTAGAAACCTTTGATTCTAGGAAACTCGGATAAGTCAGTGGCTTTGTGAGCACTGAATGTGACTGGGTTTTGGAGCCCAGTGTGTATTTTTACTTGCCCGCCAGGTGCAAGCTAGAATTAAAGACTATGGCCCCTCAGATTTTGGCTCCGCTGTTTCTTTACCAACTGACTGAATCCAATGCGAACCTGCATGGACCGGGCTGCTATGATAGTGGGCCTGGACCTGACTACTGGCTTTACAATCAGAAAAAAACTAAGAACTATATGATTTCACACATAAGTGAGATATAAAACTGAGACTCATGTACATGATAAAAGTGAAGTGAAGGGGAGGTGGGGGAGGGGAGTAAAGAGGGACTAGTATTCAGTGTTGGAGAGTGATTTATTTTGAGTGATGGGCATACAATGCAATCAATGATTCAAATGTTAGAGATGTTTACTGGAAACCTATGTATCACGATGATCAGTGTTACCCCATTAAATTTAACTTTCTAAATTAAAAAATAATTTTCTAAATTAAAAAATTTACTATTTTCAAAAGCTAACTGTTTACAGCATTTGAAAATTCTGACTATTTTCCCCATCCAAGTACAATTATTATTATCCAAGTTCAGTAATTAACTGAATGAACAATAATTGGTGATTAGGATTGGGTTTTCCATGAAAAGGTTTTTCCTTTAGGGGAGATCCATAAAATATTGTTTCCATTTCCCTTCATGAATCTTAGTTGCTGGATGCTGATTTAAACTTTTAGGCAGGTAGATGTTGTTGATAAAGAGATCTCTCATCTGGCTTGTCACAGAATTTAGTGTCAGATGATACTTTCTAACTGGGTGTGCATTAATTCTGCAAGATAGTGGATTATGTTTGTGCAATGATATATTCAAGACAATGAAACAGTAAATTGAGATCTCCTTAACACTGGGGCAAGAAAGAATTATCTAGTCTTATCAAATATAAAGTCAGTATATTGATGTTTCAGAGTTTTCACACCAAAAAGCATTTAAACCCTGAAACAGGGAGGAGAACCTAGTTGACATTTGAAACCAATGCCTGGCACCAGCTGGAAGCACTGACTTTAGAATAAAAAAATGAAGAATTACACTTCACACTTACTATAATATTTATGTAGGATTCGTACATACATGTCTTTTTTAATAGGCTTCATGTCCCTGCTCATACCCAAATCAGAACAGAAAATAACATGATGCAAAGTCAAGGAAAATCAATCACAGCATCCAAAGTAATGGCACAAAAAAACATACATTGCCTTCTGTAGCTGTCTGTCTGTTTACATAAAAATATTCCCACATCTATTGGCAAGCAAGCTTTTTTTTTTTTTTTTGTATTTTTCTGAAGCTGGAAACAGGGAGAGACAGTCAGACAGACTCCCGCATGCCCCCGACCAGGATCCACCGGCACGCCCACCAGGGGCGACGCTCTGCCCACCAGGGGCCGATGCTTTGCCCCTCTGGGGCGTCACTCTGCCGCAACCAGAGCCACTCTAGCGCCTGGGGCAGAGGCCAAGGAGCCATCCCCAGCGCCCGGGCCATCTTTGCTCCAATGGAGCCTTGGCTGCGGGAGGGGAAGAGAGAGACAGAGAGGAAGGAGGGGGGGGTGGAGAAGCAAATGGGCACTTCTCCTATGTGCCCTGGCCGGGAATCGAACCCAGGTCCCCCGCACGCCAGGCTGACGCTCTACCGCTGAGCCAACCGGCCAGGGCAAGCTTTTTCAAAAATTGAATTTATTTGCTAATAAAATTATGTAGGTTTCAAGTGTACAATTCTATAATACTTCATCTGTATAAGCTATTGTACATACTTTTTTGCTAATTGTTAATAATTCAAAATGCAATTAGGAACTAGTTATATAGTCTTCAAATTACCACTCTGCACATCTGCTTAAAACATTAAAGTCTTAAAAAGATAACTTCTATAGATATGAGGAATAGAACTATGTACTACTAATATTAAAGTGCCATTATTTTTTCTCAGATATCTCAAATCTATTACAAGATAATAGATTGTATTTCCTTCTGAGTATGTTTTTGTCAACACGCTTTCAAGTTAATAGTGCACATGAACCTCACATGATGACTAAATGTTTCAATATCTGTTGCCTGTTGCCATATAACAAACAACTTTAAAACTTCATGGCTTAAAACATCAATTTATTATTTGTTATGTGGGTTGATTGGATGATTCCTTTATGTCACATGCTATTGATTGTGTTTCTGAGACAGCTGCAAGGTCCAAGACAGGCTTATGCACAGGATTGTCAACTGGTGCTGGCTCTTGACTGGGAGCTCCACTGAGGCTGCTGGGCCCTTGATATTCCTTCATGTGAGCCTCTCTGAACTTTCTTGGGCTTTCTTCCAGTACAATGGCTAGGTTCTAAAAAGTGCTCCATTAGTAAAGACAAAAATTGAAGCTGTCTAAAACTTGAACTGTTACCATCAGTATCGCCTCTTGGCAAGAACAGGTAAGTGGGCCAGTCTAAATTCTTCTCTCAGTGGGAGGGATGGCAAGACCACATTGCAAAAAACCATGTGGGAAGAGAGATAATGTTGCAACCAGCTTTGGAAACATATTCTACTACATTGAAGAAATGTCTTTTAATTTCCCTCTACTGCTGTCCTTTTTATTCTTCGTTTATATTAGATATTTAATCAGATCATCAAGATGTACTAGATTAGAACATAAGTGCACAGATGCTCTGATCCTAATGTACGTGCTATGTCAGTGTAGTTGGGAAACAGGGCCAGGCAATATCCATCTGAGGATTGTTAAAAACTCAAGGGAGAACCTATGATAATGTCTGTTAAAATATGACATCTGTGATTCTAGATTACTATGCAAAACCAACCAACCAAACAAACAAGTTTCCTTGAGTGTCTATGTGCTAGGAACCATTCTGAGTATTTTACATTCATTACTTCATTTAATTTTCACAATATTTTAAGCCCTGTTTGATTGTCTCCACTCTCCAGATGGGCGAGGGCAGTTGGGTGAAAGAGAAGAAGGGATTAAGCAAAGAAATAAAAACCCCATAGACACAGACAACAGTATGATAATTAAATAAAAATAATATTAGGTTAACTTGCCCAACTGTTCATAGCTTTTGAATAACTGGGCTTGGTCCTAAAATTCAGATATGTCCAACTCCAAATGTCCACTATATTCTAGCTATTCAACATGCGGCCCCTCAGAATTCTAATGTCATTAGAAAATTTGGAGCTTGAAGAGACAAAGAGAAGGTCCTTTAAAGTGTAAGGCTCAGGGTAAGATTCCCAATTACTGATGTTTAAAGGAAATAAGGATTCATAGGTCTATAATAAAAGTTGAAAGTGAGAAGCAGCAACTGGGATTATATAAGTTACTGAATGTCAGACTGGCTAGCAAAATTTATAAAAGCTATGATGTGCTTGTAATTAAATGTAACTTGTTTGAAGAAGACAACATGGTTTCCTGAGAATAAATAAAATTAAACTCAACCACCCAAATTATTTTATGGGATGAGAAAGGATATGATCAGTTGATTTAGGAGTGCTTATAGCTTTCCAAAAGTATATTTTTGAAATGACAAATTACAAATCCAGAGACTATATTGAGCTGGAGGTCCCTTCAGCCACTGCACCGGGGGAATTAGAAAGGCTGATATCAAAAGTTTGATTAAGGTCCATATTATTTAAGAAAGTAGGGAGCAAAATCTTATAAAGCTACAAAGTGAAAGCTATTGGATTGTGATGAAAGAAGTCTTCACGTTTGAATGACGCACATTAGATTTTGAATCTTGGTCTGAAACATACAACTTGTGTGACCTTGGGGAAGTCATGTAACCTTTCTGAGGCTCAATTTTAATATAAATAAATGAGAAATATGAATATCTATGTTTCAGTGTAGTTGTATGAAACAAAAGAGAAAATCTACATCATGAGACCTAAGAGGAAGTAAATAAATATTAGTTTATTTTATACTCATACAATTAGTTTATTTATTTTATACTCATACAATGTTTTCTATATGCCAGGCACTATTCTGAATATTTTACAAATTTTAATTTACTTAATCCTAATAACAACTACAAAGGTGTTTGTACTATTATTATCTTCATCTATAGCTGAGAAAATTGAGGTGCAGAGAGGTTGTGTGTCTTGCCCATGGTTACACAGCTAGTGAATGCAAACACTAGGACTGGAGAGTCTAGGTTGAGGGTGTAACAATTATGTTACTTAACCATGATGCTAAGTTAGAATTTTTGAATTCTTTATCATTAAAACCTTCTAGTTATTTATCTAAACAAAAGGAGTTTTCATTGTGCTTTATTTCCACCCTCTCTACTAAATTTAAGCTTCTGAGAACTATTTTGATGTGAGAAGAAAAAGCAGGAAGCATGTTCAAAAACATTAAAAGTTACCTAGTCTCCCAAGGATAATTCATGTAAGCCTCATTGTTAACTAAATAGAGGTGGACTCTCATGTTACTAGACAAGGGACCTGGTCCATTGAGTCTTTCTTGGGCCAACTGGTTATGTGAGGCTTCTTGACTTCTTGTAGGAAAAAATTCACACACAAGTCCGGGTGATTTTGAGAGTATGTTTATTAAGTCTGGGGACAATGAAACAAGGAAGGGTTTAAGTAATAAGAAAAAAACAGTAGAGCCCAGGCAGGGCTATTTTGTTTCTCGCTGGAAATGTTACAAGAAAGAAATAGGCCTCAATGGGCTGCTTTGGTTCACTGGGAACTCAGAGGGTAGAAGAAGCTACAGAAGAGCTTGCACAGAGCTGCCTCAGGTCTCTGGGAACTCAGACAAAAGGGTACATTGGACACGGGTTCAGGAGGTTAGCCTGGGACAAGCTTCTGCTGCCCACTGTTCCCCTGCCTGCAAGTCTCTTGGAGACCTTTCGAATTTAGGAAATACACACCTGTGTGGGAGTTGGGGGGAATAAAAAGGGAAGGGAGAAGGTAAAGCTGTGGATGTATTCCTGGGAGGGAGAGCACCAGGTCCTCTTTTGAGAGTTTTTAAAGGCTGGTAGTAGGGGCGGTAGGGGAATATTTCAATAGAATATTTATTAACTTTTCCCAGGTGTGAATTCTAGGGCCACCTGTGGTTTCCATTAATCAGCAAGCCCCAGGGCAGGGTATCATCAGCGTGTAGGGGAGGAGTGTTGGTCATGGCCCACCTGAGCCTGGAGCCAATATACAACTAAAGCCTAGATGTTATCTCTATGAAAGTGACACTCTGCATTTGGCTGTAAATGGTACAGCCAGTTTTTAGTTATCTGTATTAATTTCCCTATTCTATTTATCAAAGAATTTCTCTAGCTTTTTACTATCCTGCCTCACTCAGAACCTCAGGGTCTCACTCCTGGTGCCGTCATACCCCAGAGTGTTGCATAAAAGTATTCTCAACACACACATCTTCTTTAGTGTCAGCACACTGGGTCAGAGTTTTCATTCTCTCCAATGTGATCATAAAGGACATTAAATTTTATTTAACTCCATTAAATTGTTAATTATTTTCCATAAAAGCTAAAATGCAGTCTCCAAAAGTGGAACAAAGTTGGCAGTTTACCATAATTCTGACTTCTTATTTAACTTAGATAGAAGGGGTTTGAGATTTCAATGCCTGATTTAGCCCTATATCTTTTACTGCACTAGAAATTACCACTCCACAGAAAAGTAATAAAAGGTCAGAATGCACCATGCTTTTTGATGTAGAATTTTATCTGGCAGAGAAATAAAAGGATCACTAAAGATAAAGTTATTATTATCTTTGTGTATAATGAGAAAACTGAGGTGCAGAGAGGTTGTGTGTCTTGCCCATGGTTACACAGCTAGTCCAGTTCAAGTCTACAAGGACATCAACTTCACTCTGTTCTTTCTAGGAGTTGATAACTGTCACTCTTGAATATGTTCTGCTTCATTGTCTTTCTTACTCAGCTCTCTCCCACCATCCACATCAGCCTTACCCCTACATGTTTCTTTTTCTACTTGGAATTTCCAAACATGGAAGGGGCATTTTCCAGTCAAGCAAATAAAGAATGGACAGAAAGGAGATAGTGCCTGCCTGTCACTGCCTAGGGCAGGGAAAGGAAGAAGGATTCAGTCCTTTTTTTTTCTTCCTTTTTTCTTTTTATTTATTTATTTTTTTACAGTGACAGAGAGATAGTCAGAGAGAGGGATAGATAGGGACAGATAGACAAGAACAGAGAGGCTAACAGCAGGATGGCAGCGGAGTAGGCAGATGCACAGACTCCCAGCTCACACCACCGAACTGGATTATAAACTAATTTATGAACAATCACCTACCACCATCTTCCCTTTCCTTCTGGGAATTGCTACCCTGTTGTCTGTTATTGTGTGTTATGTATATATAATTTAGCTAATCATTTCACCTTCTTTAGAATTTCAGAATTTTAAAGATGAAAAGGATCTTAAGAGATCAGCTGGTTTATATCATTTATTTTACAGATAAGGAAATTAAAATCCAGACAAATGAAACAGTGAATTTCCATGCTAAAACACTTTCTATAATGTTATATTTCAATAATTTTGTTCCTAAGCCAGACTAAGTGATTCATTTGTGTTTTCAGTCAGCAAATATTTATTGAGTACTTAGCAAAAGATTGTCATAATGTGTAACTCCAAGAAGCTGTGTAATATAATAGTTCTAAGTCTAAATAATGAGACATTATGGCCTCCATGATCCCCATCTCCTGATGTTCACAACACTGTGTGATCCTTTCACCTATAGTGTTGCCAGGACCAGTGACCACTTCTAACTAAAATAATAAAGCAAAGGCAATAGAATGTTTGTGATTTGGTGTACATAATTAAATAAGATTTTTAACTCTCTTCTTCTTCTTCTTCTTCTTCTTCTTCTCCTTTGTGACAGAGACAGAGGGGGACAGGGAGAGGGACATAAAGGGACATACATACAGGAAGGGAGAGAGATGAGAAGCATCAATTCTTTCTTGTGGCACCTTAGTTGTTCATTGATTGCTATCTCATATGTGCCCTGATATACAGTAGACCGAGTGACCCCTTGCTCAAGCCAGTGACCTTGGGCTGAAGCTGGTGAGCCTTGCTCAAACCAGATGAGCCCATGCTCAAGCTGGCGACCTCAGGGTTTTTGACCTGGGTCCTCCTTATCCTAGTTGGATGCTGTATCCACTTCACCACCGCCTGGTCAGGATAACTCCCATCTTCTGAAAAGAGATGCTCTTCCATGCTGGATTTGAAAGAGAAAACTTCCATGTTGTAAGTTGTCATATGGGGAAGGAACTGAGGATCATCTCTATCTGACAATCAACAACAAACTGAGGTCCTCAGTCTGTCAATCTACAAAGAACTGAATCTTATGAACAGCAATATAAATTTAGAAGAAAATTCTTTCTCCTTCAAACATCAGGTAAATCAAGTCCCAACTGACAATTTGAAACCTCTTGTGAGATCTTAAACAGATGATTCAGCTAAGCTGTGCCCTGACTCCTCTAGCACAAAAACTATGAGATAATATGTATTTGTGCCACGCTGCTATGTTTGTGGTAACATTACTCAGCAATAGATAACTAAAATAGATTTAAAGGTGAATAAAAATGGTTTCTGATTTCTGATTTAAGGATTTTCACAATTGAGTGGGAAGACAAAAAATATTTATATGACATTGTGAGCAAAAGCATAAGGTAAGCAGTATGGGGGAAAACAAGGAAGTTTGGTGTTGTTAGACAGTGATGTTGGGGCATAGATAACAAGAAAGTACATTGAAGAAACAAGAAGTATAGATGTGGGTATTATGTCTATGGGCTTTGGTATCATGGAGATATGAGTTCAAACACCAGCTTTGCTAATTCTTTGTCTTGTGCCATTGGACAAGGAGATTAAGAATTATATGGCTCAGTTTCCCTGTCTGTAAGACAACAATAATAATTGTACTCAGTTTCCAGGTTGTTATGAAGTTTACAATTAAGTGATATCCATAAAACAGTTAGTATGCTACTGGCCAAAGTATGTGTTCAATATATATGTGAGCTATTGATAAAAGTCAGAATATGGAGATTCTGGTAAGAAATGTCAAGGAACTTAATTCTGTAGGCAATCAAGATTTAAGAACAGGAATGATGTTTAAAGGTTTGTGTCATAGAAACATTTACCTGGTGAAGTTGTGAGGAATGATTCAAAGGACATGAGACTGATGTCATGAAGATCAATTAGAAAACTTGTAGTGGTCCAGGAAACGGCTGAGAAATAATTGATCTGGTAGGATGGACATCATAAGTAGATAAGTGGGTATATTATATTTTTCTTGATTAAAACAACAACAACAAACCATGGCATAAATATAGCTTCTATGGTACCTATACATGCCCTTATTAGGGGTCAGATAATATAGCTACTTGATCACTTGGTATTAAAACTCAGAGTGGTCTCCCAGCCTTATCTGTAATCTACTGAGAATATTACTACCTTGGCTATTTTATTTCTGTTGTCCAGTGCCAAGAAAATATTTCAAGATTATTTACTTGTCCCCAATATTGCTTGCATTTATTTTATTCAAAGTTATAGAGCAATTATTCATTTATAAAAATGAAAAAATGCAACCTAAGGTAAATGACTCATTATCATTGCACTAGAGTCAGTGACAACTTACTGTACTTACAACTCACTTGTATTTTCAGGCCAAAAATCCTGGTAAGGATGGTATGAGTCCCGTTGCTATCAGACTGCTCAGGAAACAAATCTTCATCACCCACAGGGCCCCTAATAGAGCTGCAGATTTGTATTTCTTCACCCATCAAAGTTTGAGTTTTATGACAGCCTAACTCATTAGCACACAGCTGCAGATAGAGCCTAACCCTGAAACACACAAAAAATTGCTAAGTTTGTGAAGTTTTTATTCTGTATCCTTTTGGTCCAGCATCCTTTCTGTTGCCTCCTATTTCTTTACCCTCATCCCCACTTTGAGTATCTACTTCCAATAATCTTAAATTCAGCATTCTCATGCTACTCTAAATAATGCTATAGTCAAATTAGGGAGATGCTATCATTAAATTAACTTACATTATGGTGCCAAAGACTGTATATTTTGCTCTTTCCAATGTCATAAACAGCTACTAATTACCAAACCCAACACTTAATGATAAAAAGTAGCAGAACTTCAGAGGAGATTGAGTCCTAATTCCCAGTAGGCCTGGTATGCAGAGGTTAGGCCCTGATTAAGAAGGATCGTAATCCTAAGACTTAAGCTGATAAATCAGTTGATACACTAAAAAATCTTAACTCTCCAGATTCTTCTGAATGTTCTGTGCCTGCAGAAGTTGCCTATTCTCTCCTGGAAAAGCTGGTGCCCTTCTACCATTGCTTGCAAAAAATTAAGAAACTTCTGTCTTATAAGAAAACATGCCTTTTTATCACCTATTAATGTTCCAGATTCAGGTAAACTAATGAGTTTCAAAAAAAACAGGGCAATTAGATCCAGTTCAGAATCCATGACTGGACTCTGAACTGGAGGAAGGAGATACTACAAAGGCAGCACTGGTTGTTACAATTGGAATATTGGCTGGGAATTAGATAAATATACTGTATCAATGTTAAATTATCTAAATTTTGTCACTCTGTTTTGATTATGTAAGAACATCTTTATTCACAGAAATTACACAATTTGGTATTGAAAAATAAAGAGGCATGGTGCTTTCAATTTATTCTCAAATGGTAAACAAGTAATAAAAGTATGAGTATAAAGAAATGAGGAAGATGAAATCAGAGTAATGGCAGCATGAGAGATATTCCTTATCTCTCCCCTTGAAATTTCAACAAATTAAACAAATATAATGCAACAAAGGAACCCCAGCTGTACTTGCAGGTATGCCTGAAAGATCCACACACCGAATGAACCAAAGATGGGACAGGGTGAAAAGCAGGGTGGAAAAGAAAACACATTCATGGTGGATATTGGAAAGGAGAGGAAACAAACCTGGATTGACTGGGCTTTATTTTCCTCTCTGTTGGCCTACGGGGAGGAGGGAATCTCAGGCTCTCTGAATTTTGTCTGAGGGGTATGGAGAAGGAAACTTGGAGTCACTGAGTCTCCTTCTGTCAGAAAGAGTGATGAAATAGAAGGGCAGAGGGGGTGATAAACGAAAGCAGCCAGAGCACTGGGTCATGGCTAGTGTTCCCATAGTCTTCCTGCAGCCTGCATTTGGCAGAGACAGAGAAAGCTAAAGTGCAGCCCCTAGCCTTCCAGATCTTGCCCCCCTCACCTTGCAGTACAGAGTGTGGTAGAGACAAACCCTACAGTTAGCTCTTCAGAACCACTCACTTCCCTGAAAAACAGGGATGCTCCATATCTGGTCCCCTGGTCTGTTAAGACATGAGAAGGAGTGCCAGTGTGCCTGAGCCATTGTTAGACCCATAAAGCCAGAAAGCTGAAGCCATAAAGCCAAAGCCATAAGACCAAAGCCCAAAACCCTCACAACACACCCTACCCACCAATGCAACTGTGGCTCAGCCTACATCAATACAACAGCAATATCTCAGTAGACAGTAAAGATGATCATATAGCTGAAAGCTATAATACAATGACACCTTTTGGAAGAAACCTCTCCAAACTGGAATTTATTTTTCCTTTTTCTTCCCTTTTTGCCTTTTCTTTTTTTCTTATTATTATTTTCCTTTTTTTCTTTTTTCATTTAATTTTTATATTTTTATGCTTATTTTTTGTGGGTGTTTTGATGTTAAGATTTTTGTTTGCTTTTGATTTTTCTATTTTTCTTCATTTTTTTATTTAGACAATTAAATTTAACAGGATGATATTGTTCAACCAGAACACACAAATTTAGAGGAAACATCTCCACATCACCTGGACATTTGATTATGCTGTATACCCATTACTCAAATTCAAATTATCCTCTGTCACCTTATATTTGTATCTCTTTAGGCCCCTCCCCCATACCCCACTCCTTCCCTCTCCTGCCATCCTTTTCCCCTGGAACAACTGCACTCTTATTTATGCCCATAAGTCTCAATTTTGTGTCCTACTTATGTAGGGAATCATACAGTTCTTAGCTTTTCCTTATTTACTTATTTTTACTCAGTACAATGTTATTAAGGTCCATCCATGTTGTTGTAAATTATACTATGCCTTCATTTCTTATGGATGAGTATTATTTCATTGTATATATATTTATCATATCTTCTTTATCCAATCCTTTATTGAAGCACATCTTGATTCAAAATTTCATGTCATTTTTTAAAGAAATGGAACAAAAAATCATCAGGTTTGTATGGAACCATAAAAAAACCCTGAATAGCCAAAATAATCCTATGGAGGGGGGGGAAGCTAGAGGCATTACAGTACTTGACTTCAAATTATACTACAGAGCCACAATAATCAAAACAGTATAATATTGGCAGAAAAATAGACACACAGAACAATGGAACAGAACAGAGAGCCCAAAAATAAAACCACATATATATGGTCAAATCATCTTTGATAGAGGAGCCAAAAACTCACAATGGAGAAAAGAAAGCCTCTTCAATAAATGGTGTTGGGAAAACTGGAAAGCCACATGCAAAAAAATGAAACTCGACTACAGTTTGTCCCCTTGCAGTAAAATTAATTCAAAATGGGTCAAAGACCTAAGTATAAGATCTGAAACAATAAATTAAATAGAATAAAACATAGGTACTAAACTTATGGACCTTGGGCATAGAGAACATTTTATGAATTTAACCCAAAAGGCAAGGGAAGTGAAGGCAAAGATAAATGAATGGGAATACATCAGACTAAGAAGCTTCTGCACAACAAAAGAAACTGACAAAAAACCAAATAGACAGCCAACTAAATGGGAGATGATATTTTAAAACAACAGCTCAGATAAGGACCTAATATCCAAAATATACAAAGAACTCACAAAACTCAACAACAAACAAGAAAACAATCCAATAAAAAAATGGGAAGAGGACATAAACAGGCACTTCTCTCAAGAAGAAATACAAATGTCCAATAGATATATGAAAAGATGCTCATCTTCACTAGCTATTAGATAAATGCAAATCAAAACTACAATGAAATACTACCTTATACCTGTTAGATTAGCTATTATCAACAAGACAGGTAATAACAAGTGCTGAAGAGGCTGTGGAGAAAAAGGAACCCTCATTCACTGTTGGTGGGAATGTAAAGTAGTACAACCATCATGGAAGAAAGTATGGTGGTTCCTCTAAAAATTTAGAATAGAACTATCATATGACCCAGCAATCCTTCTACTGGGTATATACCCCCAAAACTCAAAAACATGGGTACATGAAGACACATGCATCCTCATGTTAATCATAGCATTATTCCCGGTGGCCAAGACATGGAAACAACCAAAATGCACTTAAATAGATTTTTTTCTTTACTTGTCATAACTTTTTAAATTTCTTTGTATTTTTCACCTTAGTTTTTCATATTTTTACTTGTTTCTTTGTTAGGGTTCTTAACAATACCACTCTCAAATGCCATCAAGGATGAAGAAATTAAATACCATGACTACACAAGACAGAGACATAGTTCAGAAAGAAAATTGAAAATGTCCAGAAGAAATCTCAATTACATGGAAGCTTTGGAGTTATATGACAGAGAATTCAGAATTTAAGTTCTGTAAGTATGCAAGAAGTGAGAACACAGCAATAGGCAACTTAATGACCCCAAAACAAATTAATAAGCAAAACAAATACCTGACCAAGGAGACTGAAACTTTAAAAACAGAGAGGAAGAACTCAATACATGAATTGAAACCTGAGGTAGCAAGTTTAGCAAATAGAACAAGCCAGATAGAAAAAAATAATAAGGAATCATTGAAGTCAAGCAACTAGAGATGCTACAGAGAGAAGAGGCAAGAGATTCACAAATTTAAAAACATGAGATAGCTCTACAAGAATTGTCTGACTCCACCAGAAAAAGCAATTTAAGAATAATGGGTACATCAGAAGAAGAGAGGGAGAGAAGAATGGAGAGCCTATTCAAACAAATAACTGAGTGTTTCCCAAGCCCATGGAAAGAGTTAAAGACTCAAATCCAAGAAGCACACTGAACTCCAAGTTACCTCAACCCAAACAGACCTACTCCAAAGCACATTGTAATAAAACTGTCAAAAATCAATGACAAAGAAAGAATCTTCAAGGCAGCTAGGGAAATGAAGAATATACATATAAAGGAAATTTCATTGGGTTATCATCAGACTTCTCAGCAGAAACTCTACAAGCCAGAATAGCAAACTCACACATTCAAAGAATTGAAAGAGAGGAATTACCAGCCAAGAATGCTATATTCATCAAAGTTATCCTTCAAATATGAAGTAGAAATGAAAACTTTTATAGATACAGAGAAGCTGAGGGAATTTATCACCAGAAAGCCCCAGTGCAGGAAATACTTAAGGGCGTTATTTGACTGGACAAAGAGAAAAAAAAAAAATTAAAACTGCAAGTAAAAGCTTCAACAATGTCACAATATAAAAACAAGGAAAAGATCAATAAAATCAACAAACCATGGCCTAAACTCACTAAGGAAAAAAGAGAAAGGACTCATTAAAACAAAATTCAAAATGAAAGAGGAGAAATTACCACAGACATAATAGATATAAAGAGGATTATAGTAGAATATAATGAAAGATTATATGCCACCAATTCAACAACCTAACGAAAATGGATAAATTGCTAGAACTATACAACCTTCCTAGACTGAGTCATGAAGAAATAGAAAACCTAAATAGAGTGACGTCATGGAAATGGCGCCGTGAGCAGCGCGTCTGACAGATCTCCCCAAAATCTCAACAAATTTATCAACTAGAAACAGAAAAATTTATCCTCGGAGCATTCCGGAGTTCCACACACACTGAAAGTGAAAGGACTGTTATCACTTGAATCTGAGAGACGGTGTGGAGGAAGCTAACTACCGCACGGACGTTCATTCAAGCCGAGGAGGGAGTACGCCTGTGGTGAGTCAAACCATGTGTGCAAATGCCCGCCCACACTCGGGGAGCGGGAGCCTGGGCGCTGCGAGTGGCCGCCGGCATGCCCTGAGAAACCGTATGCGTGCCCCATGCCACGGTCCGGTCGCAGAGCGAACTCCCTTGCACCGCCAGCGTCCCCAGTGGCCCGCGCTCTGCGAGTGAGAGTCCCCAGCCACCAGCGTGCCCTGAGAAAGCGTGCGCGTGCCCTGTTCTGCGGTCTGGTCGCAGAGCGAGCTCCCTTGCACTGCCAGTGTCCCCAGTGGCCCGCGCACTGCAAGTGAGAGTCCCCAGCCATAGGTGTGCCCTGAGAGACTGCGCGCACGTACCCCATGCCGCGGTCTGGAAGGGGCGCCAAGGTTGTCTTTCCTATTTGGGAGATACTCTCCATGGGCGGGGCACCTCACCCAGCCATTCAAGCTAACAATCAAGCATTGGGGGAGGGGCATGCAGGCAGCCTGAAATACTTTCTGGAGCACAGCTGTGGATCCAATCACTGAAATTAGCTTAACCCACGAAATCTGCACACCCACGGGGCTCTAATTGATAGGATCTCTCTCAGTTCAGCGATCCAAGACAAGAGGCGTGATATTTTTCGGTGCCTCTCGCTAAAGGGGTGGGAGCAACTTCTGATTGACACAGCCTCCATATTCAGGGATATATGCTAACAAGAGGGACTTGGCAGATATTAAGATCTATACAGCAAGCAGCGACTAGTGCCTCTTCTTCCCAGCCAAAACAGGCTACAAAGTGTGGAAAGCCTGGGTTGAGTGGTCCAACTGAATGCTAGGCGCTGAACAGTCACCTTGACAACAATTGACTCCCAGCCCCACCTGATTACGCTGGAGGCTCTGACTGCCAGAGCGTTACCCAGAGCCTTGCGCTGAGTGGGGATAGAGTGGGGATTTCCCAGCTCTTTGAGCCTCTTACTCCCCAGACAGAAGCAGTGGCAGCCTCATAACTGGATCACCAGGCTGCTAATTCAGGAAGGGGAGACTAGGAGAGAGACTCCAGGAAAGCAAACTCTCTCATTGTTGGACCCTGCAAACGCCAGCAAGCCTTGAATACCAGTGAGACTAAAGCCAATTATATGACATTGCCATAGAATCCCATCAACTGCAAATCCCTACCTAAGTGGGACACAGGGGAAGAGCCTGGGGTACAGAGTCACCGACCAGGAAGAGGGAGAGAAAAGAAAAAGGAAGAAGTTAACCTCTCAAAATCAAGAAAAATCCACAGACTTTATAACTTGTTCCACTATTTTTTGTTGTTGTTGTTTGTTTCTTCTATCTTATTGCTTTTATTATTATTTCTATTTCCTCCACCTCGGTCCTTTTATTCTCGGCCGATCTTATGCTTCCCTTTTCTTGAACTACACTACCCATGAGTGTTACATTTTATTTCTTTTCTTCATCCTTACTTTCCTTTAGGGTTACACTCCAAAACCCTTAACTCTCATTCTCTCCCCTTTTGTTTCTTTTTTCTTTTTTCTTTTCCTTTTTTTTCTTCCTTCATTTCTCTCTTTTTCTTATTTTTTCCTTTCTATTCATTTCTTCTTTTCTCCTTTTACTTTTCCTCCCACTCAATCCTCAATCAGGAACAAATTATTTAATTTGGGAATCAAGGTTTTTTTGTTTTTTTTTGTGGTTTTTTTCTGCTTTTGTTTTTGGTTTTCCTTTGTTTGTTTGTTTTTTGTGGCATTTTGGGTACTTTTTACATTGCTTTTTAACTCACTAGCATTCCTCCCAACCCAAGGTCTCCATTGTATTTACTCTTTGCTCCACTTAATACAACGGATTTTTAATTATCATTTTTATTTTTATTTTTTTCTTTATTAATTATTATTATTTTTTCTCTCCTTTTTTCTGTTTTCCTCTTATCCCTCTCATTATATCTCTTAGTCGAAAATCACTTATAAGCAAATCATTTTATGCTTGTCTAAGACTTCCTCCTTTTTTTTTTTTGCATTTAGTAGATCCCTACTCCCTTTTTTGCCCCTTGAACTCTTCACCCCAAATCAGGCCCTCCATTATAGGCAGTTTTTGTTCCATTTAGCATAATATAATTCACAGGTCATCACAATATTTCCCTAAGGAGGGGAAGAGAAGAAAGAAAAAAGGGAAAAATAATAAATTATTACTGTTTTTTTTGTGGGGTGTTTTCCTTTTTCTTTTTCCTTATTATTCTTTATTAATTCTAATTAATACTATCAACAAGACCACACTCAGATGCCAATAAGAAAAAGGATATCGAATATTATGGATACAAAAGATAGAGAGGTAACACAAATAGATGTGGAGAAATCTATAGAGAAAAGATTTAACATTGGAAGCCTTGAAACCAAATGACAGAGAATTTAAAATAGAAACCTTAAAAATACTCAGAGATATACAAGAAAACACAGAAAGGCAATTTAGCAAGATCAGAAAACAACTCAACAATCACAAAGAATATATTAACAAGGAAATTGAAACTATAAAAACAAATCAAACAGACATGAAAAACTCAATTCATGAGCTGAAAAATGAGGTAACAAGCTTAGCTAATAGAACAGCCCAGATAGAAGATAGGATTAGTGAAATAGAAGACAAGCAACTTGAGGCACAACAGAGAGAAGAAGAAAGAGACTCAAAAATAATAAAAAACGAGAAAGCCCTACAGCAATTGTCTGACTCCATAAGTAAGAATGACATAAGAATAATAGGTATATCAGAGGGAGAAGAGAAAGAAAGTGGAATGGAGAATATACTCAAACAAATAATAGACGAGAACTACCCAAGCCTGTGGAAAGAACTAAAGCCTCAAATTCCAGAAGAGAACAGAACACCGAGTTTCTTAACCCCAACAAACCCACTCCAAGGCACATCATAATGAAGATGACACAAACCAATGACAAAGAAAAAATTCTCAAGGCAGCCAGGGAAAAGAATAATACAACATATAAAGGAAGGCCTATTAGATTATCATCAGATTTCTCAGCAGACACTCTACAAGCTAGAAGAGAGTGGACCCCAATATTTAAAGCCCTGAAAGAGAGGAACTTTCAGCCAAGAATACTATACCCATCAAAGCTATCCTTCAAGTACGAAGGAGATATAAAAACATGCACAAATACAGAAAAGATGAGACAATTTATCAACAGAAAGCCCCCACTCCAGGAAATACTAAAGGGGGGTTTCCAATCAGATTCAAAGAACAAAAGAAAACAAAACCAAAAGTAACAACTCCACCAAGAAAACAATAAAACCAAACTTAATCTGTGACAACAAAAGGAAGAAAAGGGGGGAAAGGATGAAGATTAACAGTAGTAAAGGACAACGAAGTGCAGAAATACGCATAAGATAGGGTACTACAATGAATATGGTAGGTACCCTTTTCATTACTTAATGGTAACCACCCTTGAAAAAACCACCACAAAAACACTTGCCTTAAAAAAGGTAGCAACAGAGGAAAGAAGTATGGAATACAAACAAACAAAAACAAATGATAGAAAAACAAAAGAGAAGAATCAAACAAGATACAAAACTAACAGAAAGCAATTTATAAAATGGCAATAGGAAACCCACAAGTATCAATAATTACACTAAATGTAAATGGATTAAACTTACCAATAAAAAGACACAGAGTAGCAGAATGGATTAAAAAAGAAAATCCAACTGTATGCTGCCAACAAGAAACACATCTAAGCAACAAGGATAAAAACAAATTCGAAGTGAAAGGCTGGAAAACAATACTCCAAGCAAACAACACCCAAAAAGCAGGTGTAGCAATACTTATATCTAATAGTGCTGACTACAAGACAGAAAAAGTACTCAGAGACAAAAATGGTCATTTCATAATGATTAAGGGGACACTGAATCAAGAAGACATAACAATCCTTAATATATATGCACCAAACCAAGGAGCACCAAAATATATAAGACAGCTACTTATTGACCTTAAAACAAAAACTGACAAAAATACAATCATACTTGGAGACCTCAATACACCACTGACGGCTCTAGATCGGTCGTCCAAACAGAGAATCAAAAGAGATATAGTGGCCTTAAACGAAATACTAGAACACCTGGATATGATAGATATTTACAGGACACTTCATCCCAAAGCGACAGAGTATACATTTTTCTCTAGTGTACATGGAACATTCTCAAGAATTGACCATATGTTGGGACACAAAGACAATATCAGCAAATTAAAAAAAAACTGAAATTGTACCAAGCATATTCTCTGATCATAAAGCCTTGAAACTAGAATTCAACTGTAAAAAAGAGGGGGGAAAACCCACAAAATTGTGGAAACTAAACAACATACTTCTAAAAAATGAATGGATCAAAGAAGAAATAAGCGCAGAGTTCAAAAGATATATACAGACAAATGAAAATGACAATACGACATATCAGAATATCTGGGATGCAGCAAAAGCAGTAATAAGAGGAAAGTTCATATCACTTCAGGCCTATATGAACAAACAAGAGAGAGCCCAAGTAAACCACTTAACTTCACACCTTAAGGAACTAGAAAAAGACAACCCAAAACCAGCTGAAGAATGGAGATAATAAAAACCAGAGCAGAAATAAATGAAATAGAGAACAGAAAAACTATAGAAAAAATTAATAGAACAAGGAGCTGGTTCTTTGAAAAGATCAACAAAATTGACAAACCCTTGGCAAGACTCACCAAGGAAAAAAGGCACAGGACTCAAATAAATAAAATCCAAAATGAAAGAGTAGAGGTCACCACAGACATCATAGATATACAAAGAATTATTGTAGAATATTATGAAAACCTATATGCCACCAAATACAACAATCTAGAAGAAATGGATAAATTCCTAGAACAATACAACCTTCCTAGACTGAGTCATGAAGAAGCAGAAAGCCTAAAGAGACCAATCAGCAGGGAGGAAATAGAAAAAACTATTAAAAACCTCCCCAAAAATAAAAGTCCAGGCCCAGACGGTTATACTAGTGAATTCTATCAAACATTCAAAGAAGACTTGGTTCCTATTCTACTCAAAGTCTTCCAAAAAATTGAAGAAGAAGCAATACTTCCAAACACATTTTATGAGGCCAACATAACCCTCATACCAAAACCTGGCAAGGATGGCACAAAGAAAGAAAACTACAGACCAATATCTCTAATGAATACAGATGCTAAAGTACTAAACAAAATACTGGCAAATAGAATACAACAACATATTAAAAAAATAATACATCATGATCAAGTGGGATTCATCCCAGAATCTCAAGGATGGTTCAACATACGTAAAACAGTTAACGTAATACACCATATCAACAAAACAAAGAACAAAAACCACATGATCTTATCAATAGACACAGAAAAGGCTTTCGATAAAATACAACACAATTTTATGTTTAAGACTCTCAACAAAATGGATATAGAAGGAAAATATCTCAACATGATAAAGGCCATATATGATGGACCATCAGCCAACATCATATTAAATGGCACTAAACTGAAGGCTTTCCCCCTTAAATTAGGAACAAGACAGGGTTGTCCACTCTCTCCTCTCTTATTTAACGTGGTGCTAGAAGTTCTGGCCAGAGCAATCAGACAAGACAAAGAAATAAAAGGCATCCATATCGGAAAAGAAGAAATAAAGGTATCACTTTTTGCAGATGATATGATCCTATACATCGAAAACCCGAAGGACTCCACAAAAAGATTACAAGAAACAACAAACCAATACAGTAAGGTCGCAGGGTACAAAATTAACATTAAAAAGTCCATACCCTTTCTATATGCCAACAATGAAATATTAGAAAATGAACTCAAAAAAATAATCCCCTTCACAATTGCAACAAAAAAAAATAAAATACCTAGGAATAAACATAACAAAGAATGTGAAGGACCTATATAACGAAAACTATAAGGCATTACTAAGAGAAATAGAAAAAGACAGCATGAGATGGAGAAATACTTCTTGTTCTTGGATAGGAAGAATAAATAAAATTAAAATGGCCATATTACCCAAAGCACTATATAAATTTAATGCAATTCCCATCAAAATTCCTATGACATTTTTTAAAGAAATGGAACAAAAATCATTAGATTTATATGGAAGTATAAAAAACCCAGAATAGCCAAAGCAATCCTAAGGAAAAAGAATGAAGCTGGGGGCATTACAATACCTGACTTTAAACTATATTATACGGCCACGATAATCAAAACAGCATGGTATTGGCAGAAAAATAGACACTCAGACCAATGGAACAGAATAGAAAGCCCAGAAATAAAACCACATATATATGGTCAAATAATCTTTAAAAAAGGGGCCAACAACACACAATGGAGAAAAGAAAGCCTCTTCAACAAATGGTGTTGGGAAAACTGGAAAGACACATGCAAAAGAATGAAACTCAACTACAGCCTGTCCCCGTGTATTAAAATTAATTCAAAATGGATCAAAGGCCTAAATATAAGACCTGAAACAATAAAGTACATAGAAGAAGACATAGGTACTAAACTCATGGACCTGGGTTTTAAAGAACATTTTATGAACCTGACTCCAATGGCAAGAGAAGTGAAGGCAAAGATAAATGAATGGGACTACATCAGAATAAAAAGTTTTTGCTCAGCAAGAGAAACTGATATCAAAATAAACAGACAGCCAACTAAATGGGAAATGACATTTTCAAACAACAGCTCAGATAAGGGCCTAATATCCAAAATTTACAAAGAACTCATAAAACTCAACAACAAACAAACAAACAATCCAATAAAAAAATGGGAAGAGGACATGAACAGACAATTCTCCCAGGAAGAAATACAAATGGCTAACAGATATATGAAATGATGCTCAGCTTCATTAGTTATTAGAGAAATGCAAATCAAAACTACAATGAGATACCACCTCACCACTGTTAGATTAGCTATTATCAACAAGTTGGGTAATAGCAAATGTTGGAGAGGCTGCAGAGAAAAGGGAACTCTCATCCACTGTTGGTGGAACTGTAAAGTAGTACAACCATTATGGAGGAAAGTATGGTGGTTCCTCAAAAAACTGCAAATAGAACTACCTTATGACCCAGCAATCCCTCTACTGGGTATATACCCCCAAATCTGAGAAACATTGATATGTAAAGACACATGTAGCCCTGTGTTCATTGCAGCACTGTTCACAGTGGCCAAGACATGGAAACAACCAAAAAGCCCTTCAATAGAAGACTGGATAAAGAAGATGTGGCACATATACACTATGGAATACTACTCAGCCATAAGAAATGATGACATCAGATAATTTACAGCAAAATGGTGGGATCTTGATAACATTATACGGAGTGAAATAAGTAAATCAGAAAAAAACAAGAACTACATGATTCCATACATTGGTGGAACATAAAAACAAGACTAAGAGACATGGACAAGAATGTGGTGATTACCAGGCATGGGGGGAGGGAGGATGCAGGAGGGAGGGAGGGAGAGAGTTAGGGGGAGGGGGAGGGGCACAGAGAAAACTAGATAGAGGGTGACGGAGGACAATCTGACTCTGGGCAAGGGGTATGCAACATAATTTAATGACAAGATAACCTAGACATGTTTACTTTGAATATATGTACCCTGATTTATTAATGTCATCCCATTAACATTAATAAAAATTTATTAAAAAAAAAGAAAACCTAAATAGACCCATACGCAGGGAGATAATAGAAATTACTATCACAACCTCCCCAGAGGAGACATAATGGCCACATAGTAGGCAGACGCTCCAACTCCCACTTCCCAGAACCAAGGTGGATTACATCTTAATTCTGAGAACACTCATCTTGAAAGACCAACTTTGGACTAAACTAAGAGGATTCTTTAGCCAAGGACCACTAAAGAAGCCACACTGAGACTGGTAGGAAAGGCAGAGATGCAGAAATGGCTACTCCACTCCAGGTAGTGAGCAGCAGCTGGGAGAGACTCTTGTCTGAGATCAGATGAGTTCGGGTGTGTTCAGGGTGGTATGGCCGTAGACGGGAGGGACTCTTGTGACAAGGAGGTTTGCCCGGAAAGTTGTGGGTCCTCAGCTCCAAAACCAGAATTGCAGCCTAGAGCCCTGGAGCCTGAAAGGGACTTACAGACTATATTTCCGTGAGAAAAGAGCCTAGATACTGTTTGGGAGAAGGAAGCAGAACTCTCTGACTCAGGTTCTTTATTAAAGGGACTGCATGGAAAGCCTTGCTCACAGCAATTTTCCCAGGGCTTCAGGAGCAGGAAGTGCAGGGAGGACTGGAGTTGCCAGGGGATAGTGTGGTCTCAGAGGCACTGGGGGAGACACTATGAGGGATGGACACCCTAACCCCTGGGCTAAGTCACTCCCCCAATCTAAAGTGAACATTTTTCCTGGGAACAGCAACACCAGCAAAGGGAAGAAATTACCATGTCCACTGGACATTCTCCTGCCCTAGTTAGAACAAAGAGGTGCTTAGAGGCAGGCAGCACATTAGGGACACAAATAGTGAGTGCATATCTCCAACCTACATCATCTCCTGCACTGCTGAGTGCTCACCAGAGTTGGGCAGGCTGGAAACAGCAGGGTGCAGCTGCGGAGGCCAGGGCACAACTGTGGAGGCCAGGGTTGTTCAAGTGAGCATGCATTAAAATGTCTATATTACCCAAAGCAATTTATAAATTTAATGCAAAACCAATTAAAATACCAATAACATATTTCAAATATATAGAACACATATTCCAAAATTTTATATGAAACCAAAAAAGAACACGAATAGCCTCAGCAATCTTGAAGAAGAAGAATAAAGTGTATTGTATCAAACTTCCTGATATCAAGTTATTCTAGAAGGCCATTATACTCAAAACAGCTTGGTAATGGCATAAGAACAGGCATATAGATAAATGGAATGAAACAGAGAACCCAGAAATAAACCCACATTTTTATGGCCAATTGATATTTGACAAAGTAGGAAAGAGCATACAATGGAGTAAAGACAGTCTCTTTAACAAATGGTCCTGGGAAAATTGAACTGCTACCTACAACAAAAATGAAACTAGATGACCAGCTTACACCAGTCACAAAAATAAACTCAAAATGGATAAAAGACTTAAATATAAGTCATGAAACCATAAGCATCTAAGAAGAAAACATAGGCAGTAAGCTCTCCGACATCTCTCGCTGCAATATATTTGCTGATTTATCTCTACGGGCAAGTGAAATAAAAGGTAGGATAAGAAAACGTGACTATATCAAACTGAAAAAATTTTGCACAGCTAACGACAAAACGAACAGAATAGAAAGACAAACCACACACTGGGAGAACATATTTGACAATACGTCTGATAATGGGTTAGTAACAAAAATTTATAAAGAACTTATAAAACTCTACATCAGGAAGATAAACAATCCAATAAAAAATGAGCAAAAGAAACGAATAGACACTTCTCCAAAGAATACATACAGATGGCCAATAGGCAGATGAAAAAATGTTCAACTAGTCATTAGAGAAATGCAAATTAAAACCACAATTAGATATCACCTCGCACCCGTCAGAATGGCACTCATGAACAAAACAACACACAATATGTGCTGGCAAGGATGTGGAGAAAAGGGAACCCTCCTGCACTGCTGGTGGGAATGCAGACTGGTACAGCCACTGTGGAAAACAGTATGGAGATTCCTCAAAAAATTAAAAATGGAACTTCCTTTATACCCAGCCATCCCACTGGTAGGACTATATCCCAAGAACACCATATCACTGATTCAAAAGAAGAATTGCACCCCCATGTTATGGCAGCATTGTTTACAATAGCCAAGAGCTGGAAACAACCCAAGTATCCATCAGTGGACTAGTGGATTAAAAAGCAGTGGTACATATACACAATAGACTATTATGGGGCCATGAAAAAGAAGAAAATCTTACCTTTTGTGACAACTTGGATGGACCTGGAAACCATTATGTTGAGTGAAATAAGCCAGGCAGAGAAAGAAAAATATCATATGACCTTACTCATTTGAGGAATCCAATAAACATTGTGAATTGAGGAACAGAGTTGAGTCAGAGGAGGGATCAAAGGGACCAGAGGAAAGGAAGACAGAGGGAAAGGGGATGATAAGATGGGATAATACTGAAGTGAAGGGGGGAGGGTGCTATAGGGAGGGGGACTAGGGAGATGTTGAGGGGGACACAGGGGAGGTGGGATGCATTCGGGGCAACATTATAATCTATATAAACACAATAAATTTAAAGCAATAAAAAGAAAAACTTCCCCAAAAACCAAAGTCCAGGACCAAATGACTACACTTCTGAATTCTACCAAACACTCAAAGAAGATATGGAACATATCCTTCTCAAAGTCTTCCAAATAACAGAAGTAATGCTACCTAACACATTTTATGATGCCAACATAACCCTCACACCACAACCTGGCAAGGACAACACAAAAACAGAAAACTACAGACTAATATCTCTAATGAATAAAGATACAAAAATTCTAAACAAAATATTAGCAAATCAAATACAACAACACATTTAAAAAATACATTACAATCAAATGGAATTCATTCCAGGAGCACAAAAATGGTTCAACATATGTAAATTGATCAATGTGATACAGCTATTCAATAACACAAAGAACAAAAATTGTATGATCTTATCAATAGACGAAGAAAAGGCATTTGATGATACAACATACCTTTATGTTTATAACAGTCAGTAAAGTACCTCAACATAATAAAGACCAAATATGACAAACCATCAGCTAATATAATACTTAATGGTGAAAAATGAAAGCTTTTTCTTTTAAATCAGGAACAAGACAAGACTGACCTCTTTCTCCACTCTTATTTGACATAACTCCTGGAAGTTTTAGCCATAGTGATCAGGCAAGAGAAAGAAATAAAATGCATCTATATCAGAAAAAAAGAAGTAAAGTTATCACTTTTTGCAGATGACATGATCCTGTATATACAAAACCCCAAAGGTTCTACCAAAAAACTATTAGAAACCATAAACTAATACAGTAAACTCACAGGATTCAAAATCAGTATACAGCAGTCCACTGCTTTCCTATACACCGATAATGAAACATCAAAAAATGAACTAAAAAAAAATTCCTTTTACAATTGCTATAGCCAAAAAAAAAAAAAAAAAAAAAAAGATATCTAGGAATAAACTTAACAAAGTATATGAAAGACCTATATACTGAACAGTACAAAACATTACTGAAAAAAATTGAAAAAGACACAATGTAATGGAAAAATGTTCCATGTCATAGACTGTAAGAATCAACATAGTTAAAATGGCCATATGACCCAAAGCAATGTATAATTTTAATGCATTCCCTGTCAAAATCCTATCATTTTTTAAAGAAATAGAACAAAAAATTACCAGGTTTGTTTGGTACCATAAAAAACCCTGAATAGCCAAAGGAAAAAAACAATGAAGCCAGAGGTATCACACTACCTGACTTCAAGTTATACTACAGAGCCACGATAATCAAAACAACATGGTATTGGCAGACACACAGACCAATGTAACAGAATCAAAAGCCCAGAAATAAAACCACATATATAAGGTCTACTGGAAAGTTCTGTCCGTTTCGATCACAACAAGTTTTGACACGTAAGCACGTTTATTTGGTGCATGTTTGCCTCTCTATTTTTATCACTTAATGCAGGGTTCCCAAACTTTTTACACAGGGGGCCAGTTCACTGTCCCTCAGACTGTTGGAGGGCCAGACTATAAAAAATCTATGAACAAATCCCTATGCACACTGCACATATCTTATTTTAAAGTAAAAAAACAAAACGGGAACAAATACAATATTTAAAATAAAGAACAAGTAAATTTAAATCAACAAACTGACCAGTATTTCAATGGGAACTATGCTCCTCTCACTGACCACCAATGAAAGAAATGCTCCTTCTGGAAGTGCGGCGGGGGCCGGATAAATGGCCTCAGGGGGCCGTAGTTTGGGGACCCCTGACTTAATGTATACATACTGACGTAGCAAATTAACTAAAACAAAGTTGATTCACATTAGTCTTATGTGTGAAGCGATAGTGTACCCATGGCTACTGATAAAGTTCATTTACGCCACTGTAATTTTTACGAATTTCAACAGGGAAGAAATGCTACAGAAGCATGTCTGTCGCATCCACCATATTCCCCAGACTTAGCACCCCCCCAACTATCACTTGTTTTTGTCCTTACAAAATTTTTTGAAGGGCAAAAAATTCAAAAATGAAGAAGATATCAAACAAGCACTGGTTCAATTTTTCACATCAAAAGATAAAACATTTTTCAAAAATGGGATATACAAATGCCCTCACGCTGGCAAGAAATCATTAATAATAATGGCAATTATATTATTTAATAAACTTTATTGATGGTAAGAAAAATTTGTATTTTGTTTTATTCCAAAAACGGACAGAATTTTCCGGTAGACCTTATATATGGACAAATCATTTTTGACAAAGGAGCCAAAAACACACAATGGAGAAGAGAAAGCCTCTTCAATAAATGATGCTGGGAAAATTGAAAAGCCACATGCAAAAGACCTAAATATAAGATATGCAGAGATTGCAGAGTCAAGGCACATACAAAAACAGATCAATATTTCTATCTGTCTCTCTCTGTCCCTTCTTCTCTCTCTAAAATCAATAAATAAAGTTTTAAATGGAAGAAAAATCATATGGAGAAAGAAAAAGAAAGGAGAAAATTAAATTAAAAAGGGGAAAGATAAGGTATTTAAGTGAAAGAGAGAGAGCAAGAGAGAAAGAGAAGCAATTTCTTGTTTCCTAAGTTGAGGCTCAAGGTCCATTGAAGCAAAAGAATAAAGTTATTTCAAGTCATTCTAAATAATTAATACCATGGTGAAAAGAAACACAAAGACTTTACCTCCATTTAACAATATGTACCACATTCTCCATTAGATGTGGACCATGGCCTCTTTCAGACATATAATTGAAAAGGAGAAATCTAATAAACTGCCCCTTCCTCCTCTAGGATAAAACAGAGTAAATAGGAGCAGAAAGTAGTAAGCAGAGCTGCTTTAGTGCAACCATTAGAGGAAAGTGAAACTCCAATTTTGTAATCTCGGATGCTGTTCATAGTGTTATGTGCCACCATTGTAAATTAGAACAGTTTGGCCTGACCAGGTGGTGGCGCAGTAAATAGAGCATCAGACTGGGATGCAGAGGACCCAGGTTCGAGACCCCGAGGTCGCCAGCTTGAGTGCAGGCTCATCTGGTTTAAGTAAAGCTCACCAGCTTGAACCCAAGGTCGCTGGATTGAGCAAGGGGTCACTCGGTCTGCTGAAGGCCCATGGTCAAGGCACATATGAGAAACCAACCAATGAACAACTAAGGAGCTGCAACGAAGAATTGATGTTTGTCATCTCTCTCCCTTCCTGTCTGTCTGTCCCTATCTGTCCCTCTCTCTGACTCTCTCTGTCTCTGCCAAAAAAGAAAAGAAAAGAAAAAAAAAGAATTAGAACAGTTTGGCCAGATTTGGAAGATTTCCAAGCACACTTTTTACCTGAATATTCTTAAAACTAAGTCTTTCAAAAGGCACATGGAAGAGCTGTCTGCCAAGGTTACACTGCACTCAGGGACAGAGAAAGTACAAATATGTACCTTAATGGCTACCCCTAACCATCAACATAAGCAGCACATTGGGAAGAGCCTATCTTCTAATGTTCCTGCTAGTACAATGATGGCACACTGCAGAAGTCTCAAAAAACAAAACTAAGACCTACCTAAAAATGTAAACTTCACAGTGAAGTTTATTTTTATCTTTGATAGTTTAAAATTTTTAAAGTGTGGTAAAAGTCACTAACATTAAAATGACCATATTAACCATCTTAAGTGCACTATTATGTATTATTAAATATATTCACAATACTGAGTAACAGATCCCCAGAATTTTTTTATTTTACAATTCTGAAAATCTACAGCCATTAAACAGTTACTCCCCATTTGCCCCTCCCCTCAGACCTTGGCAACCACATTCTACTTTCTGTTTCTGAGTTTGACTATTTTAGATACCTCATACAATTGGAATCATACAGTACTTGTCTTTTTGTGACTGCTTTACTTTATTTAGCAAAGCTCCTCAGGCTTCATCCATATTGAAACATGTAGCAGGAATTCTTCTTTTGTTAAGGTTGAACAATGTTTCATTTTATGCAAATAGCACATTTTGTCTATCCATTCATCCAAAGATGGACAATTGAGTTGCTTACCCTCTTGACTATTGTGAATAGTGCTGCAGTGAACATGACAATACAAATATTTCTTTGATATCCTGTTTTTAATTTATTTGGATATATATCCAGAAGCAGGATTGCTGGATAGATGAAAATTCTATTTTTCCATTTTTTGAGTAAACTTCATACTGTTTTCCATAGTAGTTGCACTACTTTCCATTCCTTCCAACGAGTATAGTACAGCTGTAATAAACTAAAACAACCATTGGAAAAAACTTCAGCGGAAGACAGGGAACAATACAGCCAGAGTGGGCATATGGGGTTCTCTGAAAGGTTTCTTTGTTAACTGAGGAGAAGAGAGTTTGCCACCCCAAAATAAACCTTTTTGGGGGTATTTCAGCAGGTTATTTTTGGGAAACAACAAACTGGAAAGCTCGAAAGAAGCTTTGACCCTCCCCCTTATCTGCTTAAAGGAACTCAGATAGAAAAACAAAAATCTACTTACTGGAAGGGAGCTATCACTTTAGCATCAGAATATGATCTAAGTGTAGCAGACAGAGAGAAACTTAGCAAAGTCTGTTAGAGTCTCATTATTTCTGGGCAGCCCAACAAGAATTTATTTACCAGAGAGAGAAAAAGATGGCAGCGGAGTAGGCGGATGCACAGATGCTCAGCTCTCACCACCAAACTGGAATACAAATCAATTTAGGAAAAATAAGCATGAAAAACCAACTCTGAACAGCAAGAACGGCTCTCAAAAACCAAGGAGCAAAGAGGAAATCACAAGAGTCCTGGTAGGGAGCCCCTGAACCTCCTCTGCTTGCCGGAATGGAGGGGGGGGGCTGAGAGACCAGAGAGGATCTCGGAGGGAGGGGAGCAGAAACTACTGCTCACAGCCACTTGCCTGGCGACCAGAGAGTGAGGTGCATTGAAAGGACCAGCTTATCTCCCAGGTGGAGAGGACAGGGAGAGGGACAGACTGTGAGGGGATAAGGAATGCAGGAGACAAGCTAAAAGGGCTGACTCATCCGTGCTGGAGGCGGCCATAGCTGGGGGAGGGACTGAACCTTTCACAAAACACAGCTGAAGTGCTTCCGGATCAGAGATCTCTGGACATCTCTCCAGCTCCAATCAGCACAAGAAGACACAGCTAAAAACAAGAAGTGGGGAGGAGGGGCAGTAACTCAGGTCTCCATGGAGATCTAAGATACACCTCCCCCTACTGAAGCTGAGAAAACACCCTGCCCCCAGTGAGATTAGCTGGCTAAAGAGGCCTTCAGAGTCTCAGGTTACACCCATTGTATTCCTGGATACAGTTTCAAGGAAGCCCCCTGCTGAGATCAGTAAATAAGACTATCACCTGTTAAGAAAACAAACAAATCAAGACTTCAAAGCTGCCCAAATCCGAAAGTGGATTACAGATAACAGCTGATACCAACCCAAGAAGACCTAGAAATAACACAACTGAAAACTGGAGGCAGACAACACCAAGCCTAGACTCAACCAACTCTACAAATAAAACACCCCAAAAAAGTGAATGAGAAGACAAATGAGTGCAATCCAAATGAAACCACAAGAGACAGCTTCTAGAGATGAACAGAGTGATATGGAAATAATCAAACTTCCAGATGCGGAGTTCAAAATAATGATTGTAAGGATGCTTAGGGATCTTAGAACAAAAATAAAGGGTCAGTATGAAAACCTAAATAAAGAAATAGCAATTATAAAAAAGAATCAGTTGGAGATGACAAATACAATATCAGAAATAAAGACCACAATGGAAGGGATTAAAAACAGGATAGATAGAGCAGAGGATCGAATCAGTGAGTTAGAGGACAACTGGAATGAAGGCATGAAAGCAAAGAAGAAAAGAGAAAAGAGACTCAAAAGGTCAGAGGAAACTCTTAGAGAGCTCTGTGACAACATGAAGAGAAATAACATCAGCATCATAGGGGTTCCTGAAGAAGAAGAAAAAGAACAAGGCATAGAGACTTTGTTCAATCATATCATAGCTGAAAACTTCCCTAAATTAATGCAAGAGAAACTCTCACAAATCCAAGAAGCACAGAGGACTCCATTAAAGAGAAACCCAAAGAAACCTACACCAAGACACATCATAATTAAAATACCAAAGCTAAGCGATAAAGAGAAAACATTAAAAGCTGCAAGAGAAAAAAAAGTTATCACCTACAAAGGAGTCCCCATAAGGATGACATCTGACTTCTCAACAGAAACACTTGAGGCCAGAAGGGAATGGCAAGAAATATTCAAAGTAATGCAGAACAAGAACCTACAACCAAGACTACTTTATCCAGCAAGGCTATCGTTTAAAATCGAAGGAGAAATAAAAAGCTTCCCAGACAAAAAACAACTCAAGGAATTCATTACAACCAAACTAATGCTGCAGGAAATGTTAAGGGGCCTGGTGTAAACAGATAAAAGTGGGAAAAGAATACAGCAAAAAAAGAATACACCTTTAAAGAAGAAAATGGAAATAAACAACTACATATCAATAATAACCTTAAATGTAAATGGATTAAATGATCCAATCAAAAGACATAGGGTAGCTGCGTGGATAAGAAATCAGGACCCATACATATGTTGTCTACAAGAGACACACCTTAGAACAAAAGACACACATAGATTGAAGGTAAAAGGATGGAAAAAAACATTTCATGCAAACGGAAATGAAAAAAAAGCTGGGGTAGCAATACTTATATCAGACAAATTGGACTTTAAAACAAAGGATATAGTAAGAGATAAAGAAGGCCACTACATAATGATAAAGGGAGTAATCCAACAGGAAGTTATAACTATTATAAATATCTATGCACCTAATATAGGAGCACCTAAATGTATAAAGCAGACTTTGATGAATTTAAAGGGCGAGATCAACAGCAATACTATAATAGTAGGGGATTTCAATACCCCACTAACATCACTAGATAGATCCTCAAGAAAGAAAATTAACAAAGAAACAGCAGACTTATTGGACACACTAGATCAACTCGATTTAATAGATATCTTCAGAAGCTTTCACCCTAAAGCAGCAGAATATACATTCTTTTCAAGTGCTCATAGTACATTCTCTAGAATAGACCACATGTTAGGGCACAAAAGTGCTCTCAACAAATTTAAGAAGACTGAAATCGTATCAAGCACTTTCTCCGATTACAACGGCATGAAACTAGAAATGAATCACAACAGAAAAGCTCAAAAATTCTCAAACACATGGAAACTAAATAGCAGGTTGTTAAATAATGAATGGATTAAGAATGAGATCAAAGAAGAAATAAAAAAAATTCCTAGAAACGAATGAGAACGAGCATACAACAACTCAAAATTTATGGGACACAGCAAAAGCAGTGCTGAGAGGGAAGCTCATAGCACTACAGGCACACTTTAAGAAGGTAGAAAAAGCTCAAATAAACAACTTAACCCTGCATCTAAAAGAATTAGAAAAAGAACAGCAAGTAAAGCCCAAATGCAGTAGAAGGAAGGAAATAATAAAGATCAGAGCAGAAATAAATGACATAGAGGCTAAAGAAACAATACAGAAGATCAATGAAACTAGGAGCTGGTTCTTTGAAAAGGTAAACAAGATTAATGAACCTTTAACTAGACTCACCAAGAAAAAGAGAGAGAGGACTCAAATAAATAAAATTAGAAATGAGAGAGGAGAAATAACAACTGACATAACAGAAATATAAAATATTGTAAGAAAATACTATGAAGAACTGTATGCCAAAAAACTAGACAACCTAGATGAAATGGACAAATTCCTTGAAACATACAATCTTCCAAAAATCAACCTGGAAGAATCAGAAAACCTAAATAGACCGATTACAACAAAGGAGATAGAAACAGTTATCAAAAAACTACCAACAAAGAAAAGTCCAGGGCCCGATGGCTTCACAAGAGAATTCTACCAAATATTCAAAGAAGAACTAACTCCTATCCTTCTCAAACTATTTCAAAAAATTCAAGAGGAAGGAAGACTTCCAAGCTCCTTTTATGAGGCGAGCATAATTTTGATTCCAAAACCAGCAATGACAACACAAAGAAACAAAATTATAGGCCAATATCTCTGATGAGTATAGATGCTAAAATCTTCAACAAAATATTAGCAAACCGGATCCAACAATATATGGAAAAAATCATACACCATGATCAAGTGGGATTTATTCTGGGGAGGCAAGGATGGTACAATATTCGTAAATCAATCAATGTGAGTCATCACATAAACAAAAAGAAGGAGAAAAACCATATGATAATTTCAATAGATGCAGAAAAAGCATTTGATAAAATCCAGCACCCATTCATGACCAAAACTCTCAGCAAAGTGGGAATACAGGGAACATACCTCAACATGATAAAAGCCATCTATGAGAAACCCACAGCCAACATCGTACTCAATGGGCAAAAATTAAAAGCAATACCCTTAAGATCAAGAACAAGGCAGGGGTGCCCCCTTTCACCACTCTTATTTAACATGGTCCTGGAAGTCCTAGCCACAGCTATCAGACAAGAAGATGAAATAAAAGGAATTCAAGTGGGAAAAGAGAAAGTAAAACTATCATTATTTGCAGATGATATGATATTGTATATAGAAAACCCTAAAGTCTCAGTCAAAAAGCTACTGGACCTGATAAATGAATTCACCAAAGTGGCAGGATATAAAATCAATACTCAGAAATCAGAGACATTTTTATACACCAACAATGAACAGTCAGAAAGAGAAATTAAGGAAACAATCCCCTTCACAATTACAACCAAAAAAATAATGTACCTAGGAATAAACTTAACCAAGGAGACTAAAGACTTGTACTCTGAAAATTACAAAGCATTGATAAAAGAAATCAAGGAAGATACAAACAAGTGGAAGCATATACCGTGCTCATGGTTAGGAAGAATAAACATCATTAAAATGTTTATATTACCCAAAGCAATCTATACATTCAATGCAATACCAATTAAAATACCAATGACATACTTCAAAGATAGAGCACATATTCCAAAAATTTATATGGAACCAAAAGAGAACACGAATAGCCTCAGCAATCTTAAAAAAGAAGAATAAAGTGGGAGGTATCACACTTCCTGATATCAAGTTATACTACAAGGCCATTGTACTCAAAACAGCCTGGTACTGGCATAAAAACAGGCATATAGATCAATGGAACAGAACAGAGAACCCAGAAATAAACCTACAGTTCTTTGGACAACTGATATTTGACAAAGGAGGAAAGGAAATACAATGGAGTAAAGACAGCCTCTTTAACAAATGGTGTTGGGAAATTGGACAGCTACCTGCAAAAAAATGATCACCAGCTTACACCACTCACAAAGATAAACTCAAAATGGATAAAAGACTTAAATGTAGGCCATGAAACCATAAGCATCTTAGAAGAAAACATAGGCAGTAAGCTCTCCGACATCTCTTGGAGCAATATATTTGATGATTTATCTCCATGGGGAAGTGAAATAAAAGACAGGATAAACAAATGGGACTATATCAAACTAAAAAGCTTTTGCACAGCTAAAGACAACAAGAACAGAATAAAAAGACAAACTACACAATGGGAGAACATATTTTACAATACGTCTGATAAGGGGTTAATAACCAAAATTTATAAAGAACTCGAAAATCTCAACACCAGGAAGACAAACAATCCAATCCAAAAATGGGCAAAAGAGATGAATAGACACTTCTCCAAAGAGGACATACAGATGGCCAACAGGCATATGAAAAAATGCTCAACATCACTAATCATTAGAGAAATGCAAATTAAAACCACAATGAGATATCACCTCACACCAGTCAGAATGGCGCTCATCAACAAAACAACACAGAATAAGTGCTGGCGAGGATGTGGAGAAAAGGGAACCCTCCTGCACTGCTGGTGGGAATGCAGAGTGGTGCAGCCTCTGTGGAAAACAGTATGGAGATTCCTCAAAAACCTAAAAATCGAACTGCCTTTTGACCCAGCTATCCCACTTTTAGGAATATACCCCAAGGACACCATAGAATGGCTCGAAAAGGAGAAATGCACCCCCATGTTTGTGGCAGCATTGTTCACAATAGCAAAGATCTGGAAACAACCCAAGTGTCCGTCAGAGGACGAGTGGATTAAAAAGCTTTGGTACATATATACTATGGAATACTACTCAGCCATAAGAAATGATGACATCGGATCCTTTACAGTAACATGGATGGACCTTGATAACATTATACGGAGTGAAATAAGTAAATCAGAAAAAAAAACTAAGAACTAAATGAATCCATACCTAGAAGGGACATAAAAATGAGACTCAGAGACATGAACAAGAATGTGATGGCAACAGGGGTGGGGGTTGGGGGGAGGGGGTGAAGAAGGAGAGAGGGGTTTGGGGAGGGGAGGGGCACAAAGAAAACCAGATAGAAGGTGACAGAAGACAATTTAACTTTGGGGGAGGGGTATACAGCACAATCAAACGTCAAAATAATCTAGAGATGTTTTCTCTCAACATATGTACCCTGATTTATCAATGAAACTGCATTAAATTTAATAAATAAATTTAAAAAAAGAATTTATTTACCAAATGTTTATTCTTTTTCCTTTACCTGTGAATTCCTACTTTTGTTTTGACGTCCTAGATGCCTGCCTCCATCTCCTTAGCCAATAGTTGCATATAAACCTCAACGTCCCAATGTATCCTCAGCTCCCATATTCTTACAAAATCCCTATATGCACATTTGTAGTAAATTTGATCATTTTCTCCTGCTAATCTGACTCATGTCAGTTTGATTGTTAACTAAGCCAGAAGAACCGAGAAAGGTAGAAGGAAAATTATTTTGCCTTCCCCAAATAATGATCACTTTCAGGGAAGCACTCACTAATGAAATCAAGACCATAATGAAATATCAACAAGGAGGTACTGATATTTATACAACCATTAGTGTTTTTGATCTATTCAGTTTTCATGACCACAGACAGTGGGAACTAAAGGCACCACATAAAACAAGACATTTTTATAAAAAGCCATTATAGAGGGCTTATGCTGAATGGGAGTTCTCATTTTGGCATTGCTCTATATGCTTTAGAGAACAGGAAGAAATCAAAATCTCCTTTAAAAAACACTAGACTCCTTGCCAATCAAGAAAGTAGTTTACAGTATTTTTCTCTTGTTGATGTCAGAGACAAATGCCAGACAGAATTTGTACTCCAGCTATGCTGCTGCTGCTCTTTAGACTACTTTGACATTCCAAGCCATGGATTTGGCACTGTGTCTTGGTATTTTCTCTGCATGCTTCCAAGCCCACAGAGCACATGGCTCTCTGCAGTGTTGCAGAGTGTCACGTACTGAAGACTCATCATTTCCAGCAGTCAACTGAACCCACATGGACAGTTATGATAAACTAGAAAAAAACTGAGCATTCCCCCTGCCCGACTTGTTCCCCTCTCCTAAAAGCAGGAAGAATATGCAGGCTTGGATAATATAGCATGGCTGCTTTTAGGTTAAATGCACACTGGAAATACAGGCATAGGCAACAATGTGGCCATGAGGGAAAAATAAGGATGGAGAAAGGAAGAAGGGAGACAGACAGAAAGACAGAAAGAGACCAATTCCCAATTTGGAGAGGTATTTTTTGTTTGTTTGTTTATTTGTTTATATTTTTTGTTTGTTTTAAGAAAACCAGCATGGCTTTTGGTGGCACAGTGGGTAGAACGTCAACCTATAACTTTGAGGTCACCACTTCAAAACTCTGAGCTTGCCCGGTCAAGACACATGTGGGAGTTGTTGCTTCCTGCTCCCCCCTTCCTCTCTGTCTTCTCTCTAAAATCAATAAATAAAATCTTTGCAGAAAAGAAAACCATCCAATCCTTCAAAGACTCTTGGAAACCAGGTAAAGTGATCTTGGTCTTGTTTGGGGATAGATATGCAATGCTTCATTGCCCTTCTTTGACATTTTTCACTGTAGTGACTCTTCACTTGCTTTCTATGAATGAATTATTGTATCCAAATTAGCATTTTGCTTCCATTACATTTTTTTCTTTCATTTTTTCTCCAGTACAGGTATTGCCTGAATACAAAGATTTAATGCCTAATGGGAACCAAGTAACACCGTGGTCGACCAATACCACCCTGCCACATTATTTTCTACTAAAATGAAATGAGTGTCATGACAAACTTGAAGGGCAAGTATCTCCCATATTACTGAGCTATTTGTCTCATGCATATATATGTGACTAATTATTTCCACTGGCTTTACTGGGTTCCAATAACCCCAAAAAGCATGGTAAAGTTTACTTTGGTTTCTCTCCTTTTTCCAACTGGCAGTTCTCTTCTATGGCTGCAGTAATTTTCTATCTAGAAATCTTGCTTTGAGTATCCCCACTCAAGGAATCTTAAGAGTCCTTTAAAAATGTGTTTTCCACATAGTGTTTTGATTTTCATTTTGTGAAAATACTGAGAAAGTTCAGGTATTTGGCCTTCAAATACTTTGCTTCTATTTTCTATCTTTTTTTATTTAATTAATTGTGTTTACATAGATTCTAGGGTAGCTCCAAATGCATCCACCCTCCCCCGTATTCTGCTCAACATCTCATTTACCTCCTCCTACAAAGCCCTCCCACCTTCCCATCAGGATTATCCCATCCTATCATTCTCTTTCCTTCTATACTATTTCCTCTGTTCCTTTTGATCCCTCCTCTGTCTCAATTCCGTTCCTCAGTTCTCATTGTTCCCTGGATTCCTCAAATAAGTGAAGACATATGATATTGTTCTTTCTCTGCCTGGCTTATTTCACTTAACATAATAGTTACCAGGTCCATCCATGTTGTTGCAAAACGTAAGATTTCCCTTTTTTCATGGCTCCATAGTATTCCATTATGTATATGTACCACACTTTTTAATCCACTTGTTCACTGATGGACACTTTGGCTGTTTCCAGATCTTCGCTATTGTGAACAATGTTGCCATAAACATGGGGGTGCATTTCTCTTTTTCAGTCAGTGATATGGTGTCCTTGGGATATATTCCTATAAGTGGAATGACTGGGTCAAAGGGCAGTTCCATTTCTAATTTTTTGAGGAATCTCCATACTGTTTTCCACACTGGCTGCACAAGTCTGCATTCCCACGAGCAATGCAGGAGGGTTCCCCTTTCTCCACATCCTTACCAGCACCTATCGTGTGTTGTTTTGTCAATGAGCGCCATTCTGACTGGTGTGACGTGGTATCTCATTGTGGTTTTAATTTGCATTTCTCTAATGATTAGTAATGTTGAACATTTTTTCATTTGTCTATTGGCCATCTGTATGTCCTCTTTGTAGAAGTGTCTATTCATTTCTTGTGCCCATTTTTTGATTGGATAGTTTGTTTTCCTGGTGTTGAGTTTTACAAGTTCTTTATAAATTTTGGTTATTAATCCCTTATCAGATGTATTGTCGAATATGTTCTCCCATTGTGTGGTTTGTCTTTTTATTCTGTTCATATTGTCTTTAACTGTGCAAAAGCTTTTAAGTTTGATATAGTCTCCTTTGTTTATCCTGTCTCTTATTTCATTTGCCTGTGGAGATAATGCAGCAAACATATTGCTGGAATAGATGTCGGTGAGCTTATTGCCTAAGTTTTCTTCTAGGATACTTATGGTTTCCCGATTTACATTTAAGTCCTTTATCTCTTCTGAGTTTATTTTTGTTCATGGTGTAAATTGATGGTCTAGTTTCATTTTTTTTGAAGGTAGCTGTCCAGTTTTCCCGACACCATTTGTTAAAGAGACTGTCTTTACTCTACTGTATGCTCTTACCTCCTTTGTCAAATATCAGTTGTCCATAAAGATGTGGGTTTATTTCTGGGTTCTCTGTTTTGTTCCATTGATCTATATGTCTGTTCTTATGCCAGTACCAGGCTGTTTTGAGTACAATGGCTTTCTAGTATAACTTGATATCAGGAAGTGTGATACTTCCCACTTTATTCTTCTTTTTCAAGATTGCTGAGGCTATTTGTGTTCTTTTTTGGTTCCATATAAATTTTTGGAATATGTATTCTATATCTTTGAAGTATGTCATTGGTATTTTAATTGGTATTGCATTGAATTTATAAATTGCTTTGGGAAATATAGACATTTTAACTATGTTTGTTCTTCCTAACCATGAGCATGGTCTATGCCTCCACTTGTTTGTGTCTTCCTTGATTTCTTTAAAAATGTTTTATAATTTTCTGAGTACAAGTCTTTAATCTCCTCGATTAAATTTAGGGGGTTTCTTTCTCTGTGTCTGATGACAAATCACTGTCTTCATAAATTGCCTCGTCCTCAGTTCCATCTATGGTATT
Organism: Saccopteryx leptura; assembly: GCF_036850995.1. Taxonomy (NCBI): domain Eukaryota; kingdom Metazoa; phylum Chordata; class Mammalia; order Chiroptera; family Emballonuridae; genus Saccopteryx; species Saccopteryx leptura. Next base: position 128,596,965 of record NC_089516.1, read on the forward strand.
TGAAATGCCACAACCACTATATAAAATACACCCAGTTTTCAGTTCATTGTTCATGTATAAAAATGCCTCTTATTTCTATGTATTAATTTTATATATGCCACCTTGTTGAATTCAATTATCATGCCCAGTAGTTTTTTGACTGAGACTTTAGGGTTTTCTATATACATTATCATATCATCTGCAAATAATGATAGTTTTACTTCTTCTTTTCCAATTTGGATGCCTTTTATTTCTTTTTCTTGTCTGATTGCTGTAGCTAGGACTTCCAGTACTATTTTTAATAAGAGCGATGAAAGGGGGCACCCCTGCCTTGTTCTTGATTTTAGGGGATTGCTTTTCATTTTTGTACATTAATTATAATGTTGGCTGTAGGTTTGTCATAGATGGCCTTTATCATGTTGAGGTATGTTCCCTGTATTCCCACTTTGCTGAGAGTTTTGGTCATAAATGAGTGCTGGATTTTATCAAATGCTTTTTCTGCATGTATTGAAATTTTCATGTGGTTTCTCTCCTTCTTTTTGTTTATGTGGAGAATCACAATAATTGATTTATGAATGTTGTACCATCCTTGCTTCCCCAGAATAAATCCCACTTGATCATGATGTATGATTTTTTTCATGTATTGTTGGATCCAGTTTGCTAATATTTTGTCGAGGATTATAGCATCTAAAAAGAAATGTATTACATAAAGCTATTGAACTCAAGTTTTATTCATCATAAAATTCATTAAACTCCACATCACTGTCAAAACTCCCATCCATTAGCTTGTCCTCATCTGTGTCTGATGACAAATCACTGTCTTCATAGATTGCCTCGTCCTCAGTTCCATATGGTATTCGAAATATCACAACCACTGTATAAGATACACCCAGTTTTCAGACCACAAATTTTTCAAAAAAGGGTGTGTATCACACATGGGGATGCATGTATACACACACACATGCATACGTACACACACACATAATTATTTTAATGGTGGGAGTACAGTAACAACTTTAAAAAGCTCAAACACTGAGTATTTATATTAGTTGAGTGAACACTAGTCTTAGACCCATTCATCAGATTATGTAGTAGAACCTCCTCTATCCATGAGCACTCGATGGAGATGCTATCTGCAGAAAACAGTATTCAGACACAATTTAAACACACTGACTTTGGCCCTCCTGACATAGCTAGGTCCTACAGACCAATAGAACTTTGCTCTTGTCACCACTTCTCCCACTTTTTGTTAACTTCTCTAGAATATAATGCCTAGAAGTGAGTTTAGAATCAGTGATAAAGATATCATAGCATTGATCAAGAGGTGGCTAAAGTTTGATAACAAAAGTTGGAAACAGGATGGAAAGAGATGTGGGCCAAGTAAGGCAATTTAACTTAGGCATAAAATTTGAGAGGACACCAAAACCTCACCAATAAAGATAAATACTATTTGAATGTAATATTGCTAAAATTTCAAAATTAATGTAAAATACCATGGTGAACAAAATGTCAACATTTTAACTAAATATAGGATCTGACACTGCACTTGCAAGACTTGCTTTCACTCACCTTATTGTTCTTCCAACCCTCTTGAAATCTGGTCCAGCCTACACTGAGATGAACTGACAAATGTGATGACTTTGTATTTGGAAGGCATGCTTTCTAAGACTATTTAGACAAAAGATTATTTTCCTTTTGATTTCTGTTTCCATGAATTACATAGCGGTGAGGTGGGGAAAGACTGTATAAAAGGAGGTAAAGGGATTAAAAAAAGCATATATACATATCAGATAGACACAAACAACAGTGTGGTTGTAGCCAAAGAAAGGGTGTTGGTGACTAGGTGGCAGTGGGCAAAGTGAGGGGGATGGTGACAGAAAGAAAAGTTGCTAAGGGCAGAGGGCATACAATGCAATGAGCAAATGGTGATTTGTTGAGTTGTGCACTTGAAACCTGTGTGATTTTGCAAATCGATGTCATCCCAATAAATACAATTAAAAAAAAAAAAGGATTTCACACGTAAGTGAGGTCATATAATATTTGTCTTTCTCTATTTGACTTATTTCACATAGCGTAATGCCCTCAAGGTCCATCCATGTTGTTGCAAATGACAGGATTTCCTTCTTTATTATGAGTAAAAATTCCATTGTATGTATATGCCACATTTTCTTTATCTATTATCTATCTATGGAGACTTAGATTGTTTCCACATCTTAGCTATTGTAAATAATGCTGCAATAAAGGCACTATTCAATTCTTGTTGTTGGTGGTGTCTTGTACATTATATAATGTCTAGCAATACCTCTGGCCTCCATCCTGTTATTTGCTAGTAGTATTTCCCCCAATGTGACAAAAACTGTGTGTAGATAGTGTCAAAATCCTTGGGATCAAAAACAGCATAGGTAAGTACCTTTCCCCTAGAGTCTAGCTAAGTAGGTCTGGGAACAGGACTAATCATCAGGAAAAGTGTGGTAGATTTGCAGTGGCTTGCCTGACAAAAGGCTCAATACAAAAAGGATTGATGATGTTGAAATATCAGACGTTGTGTGTTTTAGTTTTTTTTTTTTTTTTTTACTTTTTTTAGAGAGAGAGCGAGAGAGGGGGACAGACAGGGACAAATAGACAGGAGTGGAGAAAGATGAGAAACATCAGCTCATAGTTGCAGCAACTTAGTTGTTCAATGATTGCTTTCTCAAATGTGCCTTGACCTGCGGGGAGCTCCAGCTGAGTAAGTGACCCCTTGCTCAGGCCAGCAACCTTGGGCTCAAGTCAGTGACCTTGGGTTTCAAGCCAGCAACCTTGGGCTCAAGGCAGAGACCTTGGGTTTCAAGCCAGTGACCCTATGTTCAAGCCAGATGAACCTGCGCTCAAGCTGGCGACCTTGGGGTTTTAAACATGGGTCTTTTGGGTTTCAGGCCAATGCTCTATCCACAGTGCCACCACCTGGAAAGGCAGTGTTATATGGTCTTGAAGCATGGCAACCATATATGCCTCTTTTGTAAAAACAAAAAAAAAAGTCTTTATTCCTCTAGTGATAGTGATTTTTTCAACACATTAAAATTTTTTTCTGTATCTATTACAGGTATAGTGATCTTATTTTGACATAATCATGAATTATACACATAATACTTTGGCAATTTAATAAGTCATCTTATTGATTTCAAGGTTCTTTCAAAGCCTCAATGTGCTTTAACCTCAGATAAGTTATGAAAGAATGTCTTGAGGAGAAAGCACTTTTTCTGATATCCTTTAAGAATATCATGTAGGTAGTGAAAACTCACTAGACCTTTTTATTGATCTTTTTATATTTTTTTCCTATGTTCTGCTTATCACAGTGGCTAGGTCAGTCCTTCTACCTTCTTCTTCCTCAGTTAGATTGATCATATAACCTCCCCCTTTCATTCAATTCATTCACTGGACTTTTATTTATTGAAGTCTTACTATGTGCTTGGCACTAGGATAAATATTATTGATACAACAGTAAAAAAGACAAACTTATTCCCTGACTTTATGGGACTTTTGTTCTAGTGGTGTAATAAAAGGAAATCAATAAACCTATAAATAATACAATTACAAAATGAGATGAGTACTTGAAGGAAGGAAAAAAATGACTTTTCAATAGAGAATAACAGAACAGTACTGTGACTTTCAGAAAAGGTGACAATTAAGCTAAAATGAAAAGATGAGAAAGATCAACCACGGAAAGAGTGAAGAAAAGAGAGTTCCAGGAAAAGAGACCAGAACATTATAAGGCCCTGTATTAGCTCTTTGCAAATTCTTCTTTCCTCCCTTTATACAGGACTTTTGGATTATAACTTTAGACCAAGACATAGAGAAAAATTTACACCCCTCGAATCTAGTCTGAACTTGTGCCTTGCTTTGGCCAATAGAATACAACAGAAGTGAGAGCCTAGGCCTCAAGAGATTGTGTACACTTTCCTTCTTTAGTAACTTGCCCAGTTGCCGTGTGACCAAGTCTGGATTAGCTTGCTGGAGGATGAGAGACCACAGAACAGACATGCCATTCCAGCTGAGCCAAATCATTATAGACCAGACAGCTTTCAACTGACCCAGCAGCTGACCACAATTGTAGGAGAAAAAATAGTCACGTCTAGGTGTACCTCTAGCTGAGCTCTGCCCAAGCTCTTCCCTGTCAACCTAGGGAATTTTGAGCTAAATTTTATTGTCACTTATTTTGGGTATTTTCGTACACAGCAAGAGATTATTGGTATATCTTTAATGAAAACAGGGCCCTTGCTGTGGCCGGTTGGCTCAGCAGTAGAGCGTCGGCCTGGCGTGCGGGGGACCCGGGTTCGATCCCTGGCCAGGGCACATAGGAGAAGCGCCCATTTGGTTCTTCACCCCCACCCCCTCCTTCCTCTCTGTCTCTCTCTTCCCCTCCCGCAGCCAAGGCTCCATTGGAGCAAAGATGGCCCGGGTGCTGGGGATGGCTCCTTGGCCTCTGCCCCAGGCGCTAGAGTGGCTCTGGTCATGGCAGAGCGACACCCCCTGGTGGGCAGAGCGTCGCCCCTGGTGGGCGTGCCGGGTGGATCCCGGTCGGGCCCATGCGGGAGTCTGTCTGACTGTCTCTTCCCATTTCCAGCTTCAGAAAAAAAAATAATAAAAAAAAGAAAACAGGGCCCTTACCAGAATAAGCTCCTTCAGTTACCCTGCTTTAAACATAAAAGTACAAACCTCTATGCTTCTAGAATAATTGGATGATCAACTTTGTATATAGCAACATGTGTCGATTATTTTTAAACCTGACCCTTTCAAAAACCAACTGGCAAAGTTATTTGCCCAGTTACACATTGAAGGGTTTAATTAGAACAGAAGCAGAGTGGCGTCACCACAAGCTTCTAGTACAGGAAGGCAGAGAAAAGGTCAGATGAAAGACCTCATTAAGACACTGGGAAAGAGACATGCTCAGAGAATTCAAAAATTCAAAGTCACATGGTAGAGAAATGCTCCCAGAGATATACCTGTTTCTGCAAGAAGAGTCACAGAAATACAGCTTTCTTCCAAAAGATAAGTTTTATTTTGGAACTCAGAAAACTATAGAAGGAGAAGGGTAGGCGCTCTGAAAGTACAGAGTAAGAAAGACTAGGGGCACTTGTGATTGTGTGGCTTTCAGCTGGGTAATGTGTAATAAAGGCCAAATTCAGTTGTAATTATCAGTAGATTCAATTTAATAACTCCCTTTAGGAACACTATACATAAAACCCAAAAATCTGGGCAGGGGTGGGGTGAACATCTTTAATCATCTTGAATACAACTAGTGGGCAAAGCCAGAAAACCAGAGCAGGTTCCATTCATTGAGTAGGACTCAGCAAGTCCCAGGCTGACACATTGCGATCACAATCACTAGCAAACATGTCCGCCTGGCTCATAATAGCAAAGGGAGACCAGTCTTCATAGTGTGCTAGAAACATCAACAGATTTGCTGGCAAGAAAGTTAAATTGCATCCAGGCCATTCTCAATCTTGAGGAGGTTGCTAATCTGATGAAGCTCTTTGATGGACTGTGGTCTTTTAACCTGGCAGATCATTCCAACGGTGTGGTCTCCAGATGCACCAGCTGCTGGAAACATGTTAGAAATAAAATGTTGTCAATTCTCCCAGATCTGAAATGCAAACTCTGCAGCTGGGGCCCAACAATCTGCATTTTAATAAGCCCTCCAGATGATTCTGATGCAGGTTCAATTTTGAGAACCACTGTTGTAGGCAGCTGTGATTAGCTTCATTCCTAGTGTGGAACTATAGACCCTATATGGCCAGTTAGAGCAAGCCTAGCATTTCTTTAAGTGAGTAGGGTTCTGCTCATTTTCCTGAAAAGTCTTCATTTGATATCTATATATGAAACCTTTCTCAAGTAACATTGGGAGTTTCTAGTTAATTACCATTAAGTAACTCAATTAGCAGTGCAGCAACAAGATTCTGGTCCTCAGGGTTAGAAGAGACCTCAGTGATCATGCCATCCACTGCTCCTCAAACTTTAAGGTGCATAGAGTCACCTGGCAACCCTTTTAAAATGCAGATGCAGATCCAGCAGGTTTGGGGTGAGGCCTGACTGTCTGTGTTCCTTAAAAGCGGCTGCTTAGGATCACAGTTAGTCATTAGGCTGCAGTCCAAACCCCCTATGCTCAAATCCCCTATTCAGTAGTTGTCAAACATGGCTTTGCCTCAAAATTACCTGAGGAGCTTTAAAATACAGATTTCTAAGTTCCACCCCAAACCTCCTAAATCAGAATCTCTTACACTTGTGCCTGTATGTCTACATTTTTAAAAAAGCTTGTCAGGTGATGCTGATACACTGTAAAACCAAATTTTTAGCTCTTTGATTTAGAATTTGTGAGTCATTGGCCTATATTCCATGCCTACCAGGTCACAGATTCTTGCAGATTCTATTATTTTCAGCCCCCCCTTTCTAAAATATTGCCTCAAAAGTACCTTGAATATTAAACTTATACTGACTCATGCTTCCTTGTTTGAGGGTTTTAAAAATATTCTAAATATATGGGATTCTTGCCTTTGTGCCCAGAGTCTTGTCTTTTAGGATAGAAGTTTAGGAGAAATGACACTTCCAATTATAATCTCTCCCTAAAGAGGTCCTCTCCAACTCACTTCAATAATAGAGTACTTACCTGGGGCAGGCAGCCTGGCTTTCACAAATGGCTTCAGGACCTGAAATGTGCCCAGCTGATAATTAAAGTCCTTGTCCATCTGACCTAAATCTTTCTTTGGCCTCTGTGAAATTTGACTATACAGGTAGAATTCTATTTGAACAACTTTTTTTGTTGTTGTTGTTTTCAAGAGAGAGTGACAAGGACAGACAGACAGGAAGGGAGAGAGATGAGAAGCATCAACTCACAGATGCAGCACTTTAGTTGTTCATTGATTTTCTCATCTGTGCCTTGATTGAAGGGCTTCAACTGAGCCAGTGAACCCCTTGCTCAAGCCAATGACCTTGGACTCTAGCCATTGGCCTTGGGCATCAAGCCGGTGACCTTGGTCTTCAAGCAGAGATCATGAGCTCATGTCTATGATCTCACACTCAAGCTTGCAACCCTGTGCTTAAGCTGGTGAGCCCATGCTCAAGCCAGCAAACTTGGAGTTTCAAACCTGGGTCCTCAGTGTCCCAGTCCATGCTCTATCCACTGCGCCATCACCTGATCAGGCTTTATTTAAACAATTTTGATAAAACACCAAACTTGCTAGTTTTATCCTAATCTCCATAAGAGGAAAAGCTATTGTTACTTAGTGTAGAGAAGAGCCAACTATTTATGGTTTTAATTTTCCTACATAATGCAAAAGTTTGTTATTGTACTTCATTTTATGCAAATAATACAACTTGGAGGGGTGCTACAGAGTTTGGATGTTAGGACATGTTTTGCCTATTCCAGAAACATTGGGGGGGAAATATGCAAACTTTTCTTTCTTATGTACAGCTGTACAGGAGGTCTTTAAAATTCCCACATATCACTGTAGTACATGATTTCCCTTAAAAGACCTGTATGTTCTGTAGAAGAATCACAGCCTTCTTTAGATTCCCTTTATTTCTAAGCATTTTCATTGCCATCACTAGCAGTTGACTTTTATTTCAGGGCCTTTATTTTACACTGGGGAAGGGGTCAGGGGAAAAATAGTTTTGAACTTTATAGGAGTTCCTGTTCTGGGCTGTGGAATCTGGGCTATTGGCTAGACTTAACAGTGTTGTTCAAACATTGCTTCACTTTGTACATCAGCTTTGGTAAAGAACAAAGTTCAAATTTGTGACTCAGTAAAATTACAAATCACTTTATGGTGTTGGCATTCTGGATTTCTCTTAAAGGTACAGATTGCAAATGTTAAGTTTATGAATGTCAGAAGCACATTATAATTGAAAACATTTAAATTATTTTAGAAAGCTGAATTGATAATTTGGGAAATCTTAGAGGGGTAAGAATCATTAGCTAAAGCTATATGTATCAGACCAGTAAAGTCAGTATGTCTTGGCTTTAGTCAAGAGTAAGTGGCTTAACAGATACTGTGTTACTGGGCACCACTCAGAGCCCACTGGAAGTTTGTAGTTTTGGAGATGGTGAGGATGGGGGATGTGACAGACACTGAAGTGACATCGTCAGACATTATAGACTATTTTTCTTGATATTGGTTGAATCCTATCTTTCAAAAGAGCTTGACCTATATACTTCTGATTTCCATTTTAGTACTGGAAACATAATCTCTCTAAAATTCTATACTTGTCATTATTCTTAGTAGTTTTAATATACACAAAGCTGATCCTTCCCAGATTCTACCTTTTCAATTCCTTGAACTTTCCTCAATCAATGATCTTGGCTTCCTTGATGTCTTGGCCACTCACCCCAAAATTTCATTGCCACAACTCCCCCCCCCCAGTAACTCATTTTAAAGCCTCCCATTCTGGGTGCCATCTCCTAAATCTCCAGCTCATTTGTCTTTGAGCCATAACTCTGACATTTCCTCAACCTCACAGGATGCTAAAGTCTACTGATCTGAACTTCTTTTCACTAATACTCAGCCTCTCAGGTCTTCTCCCTTCCTACCTGGGATTAAATTTTGTGGTCCATCATTATAGTCATTCTCTTGTATACACCCTCAATTCCTTTGTCTCCATCTTTCTCTGTTATTCTCACCAGGAACCCCCCACAACCTGGTTAAGTTTATCTCTCCACCAGCACTGGAACTCTATCTGTGAAGCTCATTACAGCTGGAGAAAAGAATTGAGCTCTGCTGACTGCTCCAGCTTTACCTCTGAAACCAAAAACATCCAGTGGGCTTTTCTTTCTTTCTTTCTTTCTTTCTTTCTTTCTTTCTTTCTTTCTTTCTTTCTTTCTTTCTTTCTTTCTTTCTTCTTTAGAGACAGAGAGAGAGTCAGAGAGAGGAATAGACAGGGACAGACAGGAACAGAGAGAGATGAGAAGCATCAATCATCAGTTTTTCATTGCGCTTTGCAACACCTTAGTTGTTCATTGATTGCTTTCTCATATGTGCCTTGACTCTTGACTGCGAGCCTTCAGCAGACCAAGTAACCCCTTGCTTGAGCCAGTAACCTTGGTCTCAAGCTGGAGAGCTTTTACTCAAACCAGATGAGCCCGCGCTCAAGCTGGCGACCTCGGTGTCTCGAACCTGGGTCTTCAGCATCCCAGTCTGACGCACTATCCACTGTGCCGCTGCCTGGTCAGATCAGTGGGCTTTGAGTGCCACCCTATAACACACTATCAGTTAAGCCAGTTAATATCCTCCATGCCTAGATAATAGTGTCATAATTTCTCTGTTCCTCTCAAACCTATTACTCATCTTTACTATTTTCACTGTCAAGTGATTGATTGATGACCTTGCTTCCTCTTCCACTGAGTTATTTATAACACTATCTACACCTGTACTATATATATTCTCTACTTTCTCTCCTGTTACTATAGATAAGCTATCTGCATTTCTATCTCACACTACTCTTGTGTGCTAGCACATTTGTATACTAGATCCCCTCTCATCTCACCTGTGCCATGTCATTACACCAGAAATTCTACCACCTCTCTTCAAACTCATCACCTTTTCTTCTTCACTGCATTATTCTCATCAGTATACAATAATTCTATTATTTCATTTAGAGTGCCAACTGGTGGTAGAGTGTAGGATAGATTGAAGAGGGGACAGATGAGAGGGCAAAATATGTTTTAAGAGGCAATTGCACAGTTCAAGTGGGAAATAATACGGGTTGAATTAAGAAAATAGAAGTGATGACTGAATAGAGAAGATGGATTCAAGAGATTTCAGAGACAGAATAGATAGAGCTTGGGGTCCAATTATATGGGAGTAGCAAGGGAGTTGGTGGGAGAAGAGAAAAAGAGGAAGGGCACTATGATGATTTTGACTGAGTGAAGTAAAAGTAGCACATCATCAACTAACAAATTGGAAAATTGAATTGTGTTTGGTGCTTACATTAATTTTCTATTACTGCCATGACAAAGTGCCACAGACTAGGTGGCTTAATCAACAGAAATTGATTTCCTCACAGTTCTGAAAGCTAGAAGTCTGAGATCAATGTGTTGCTAAGATTAGTTTCTTTTGAAGCCGTTCTCCTTAGCTTGTCAATACCAATCTTCTCCCTCTGACTTTTTGTGGTCTTCCCTCTGTACATTTTTGTGTTCTACTTTCCTTTTCCTGTAATGGCACCAGTCACATCAGATTAGGACTTACCATAATAAACTCATTAACTTAATTACCTCTGTAAAGACCCTATCTCAAAATACAGTTACATTTGAGGTATTAGGACTTCAACATATGCATTTGGGGAGACATGAATCAGCCCAGAACTGGGCTTATATTAGTTGAAATATTTGAGTGGCAGCCAGTTAAGATATCTTCTAGTGCTGGGCTAGGGTTGGAAATGGGAGTCCTTCTTGTAATAATGAACAAGAGCTTCCTGGGAAAGAATATATAAGAACAAAGGGGCAAGGATTGAACCTCTTAGAATGCTTGTATTTAAGTAACATTCAAATATAAAACAATAAAGCATAGCAATTTTAATAGGATAGCAGGGGCTAACCTTCTCTTCTAAAAGTAACAGTACATTATAATAGCTTCCATTGAAAATCCCCTCCCTACCATCTCCCAGCCCCTGCTATTTCTATCTCAATCATTAAATGTTGACAACACTATTTCTTTCCCCCTCTCTCTCACTACCACCCTACCAAACTGCTGAATAGGGTTGCAGTCACAAATTGGTTTAGTTCTATTTCAAGAACACATTATGAAGCTAAATGAGAAACTCTCCGGGTGCCATTTGAACAGCACTGGCAGATTAATGTTCATGACCTACACATATATACATAAACACATACCTGCTTATAATATCCTCCCGGAGTCCCCAGGGAGGCTGTGAAAGATGTGTGGCCTTCACTAATGGCTGGCCACTGACAAACGACCCTGCTTTTGTCTCCAGTGGTTTTACTGCAGAACTTAGAGAGCTGCACAGTCCAAGGACAGGAAATGTCTTCACCCTCAGGATTATGTTAGATCCACTTAATAAATATGTACTCAACAAGGCTGTGCTTTATAATAATTTTACCTGGACTGCCACTCAGTGGACACATAGAGAAATAACCAGAGAAATATTGCAAGTTCTTTAAACTCATGTATTTTTACGAAGGGCCAAATGTGAATGCTTGAACTTATTCCATTTTATTTTCTTTGTTTAAAAAATGTAGAAATTCATGTTATTTAGTGTTATTAAGTGCTAAGCCGTAATATTCTGCAAAGATAGAATTTAGTAATTGTCCAATTCATTGACCTATTTATTTAAAAGTCCCATCATGGGTATATACCAGAGGACCAAAAGGAACTTTAAGGACTCTTCTGCAAATATTTCTTCATCACAATGCCCCAACACCCACTCCTTGCAAACTCATTCTACTTGTGCTCACCTCTCTGCCTCTTTTCCCTAGGGACAATGTTCCTGTGATGCACTTGGCATTTTTATCAGGCCATGTGGAATTTCACACTCAGTTTTTTCTAAATGAAGGGTGAACAGTTAATATAGACCCTATTAGAATCAGAGGCAAGGCATATTATATTAAGGAAAAGACTGAGTTACAGAACAAAATATTATAAAATAACAATTTTCATGAAAACTTATTAATTGTTTAACTTCATGAATGGTTTTTAAAGTAAGTGTTTAACACAATTATTATAAAAAAGGCTTTTAAAATACATTTTGTTTTTTACATTGGCAAATATTTATGTTCGTTTTATTACAATAGTTTCCCAAAAGTCTGAAAGCCAAATTTACAATCAGCATCCATGATTTTACTGCTTCCAACAGCTTCTTGTCTCAGTGTAAAAGCCAGATACTTTGCTACATTTTACAAGGTTCCACAGTTTGACCTTCTGTTACCTCTCTGATCTCATTTCCTTTTACAATCCCTCCCAGTCTGCTCCAACCATATTAGCTGACCTACCTAGAACATTCTTCCCCTGTAGCCTCATGACTAGTTCTATACTTCAAATATCATAATTTTAACAGCAAAATCTTTGTTTATCACCTCATTTAAGTGTGAGAACACCAACCTCTAGATCCTTCCCTACCTTTTCTCCAGAGAACATTTACCTCTGCCATATTTTATATAGTGTAGAATATTATATATAGATATAAATATATATATTATTGTTATAAAAGGTAAAGAATTTGTGTTGTTTTTTTAAGAGCTATATGTAAAATTCTCTATTGAAGGACACTTTGGTTGTTTCCACATCTTGACCACTGTGAATAATGCTGCAATAAACATGAGGCTGCATGTGTCTTTACGTATCAATGTTTCTGAGTTTTGGGGGTATATACCCAGTAGAAGGATTGCTGGGTCATATGGCAGTTCTACTCTTAAATTTTTGAGGAACCACCATACTTTCTTCTAATGGTTGTACTAATTTACATTCTCATCAACAGTGAGTAAGGGTTCCTTTTTCTCCACAGCCTCTCCAACACTTGCTATTACTTGTCTTGTTGATAATAGCCAATCTAACAGGTGTGAGGTGGTATTACATTGTGAATTGCATTTCTCAAATAGCTAGTGAAGATGAGCATTTTTTTTCATATATCTGTTAGCCATTTGTATTTTTTATTTGGATAAGTGTCTCTTCATACCCTCTTCCCATTTTTTAATTGGATGTTTGCTTGTTTGGTGCTGAGTTTTGTGAGGATTGAATAAAGGAGATGTGGTACATATATACAATGGACTACTACTCAGCCATAAGAAATGATGATATAGTGACATTTACAACAACATGGATATATCTTGAGTTAAATAAGTAAATCAGAAAAGGCTGTATGATTTCACACATAGGTGGGATATAAAACTGAGACTCATGAACATAGATAACAGTGCAGAAGTTACCAGTGGGAGGGGGATGTGGGAGAGAGGAAGGAAATAGGGAGTTGGGGGGAGTGTATAAAACAGGACAAATATAAGGTGACAGAAGATGATTTGACTTTGAGTGATGGGTATACAACATAATCAACTATCCAAATGATGTGGAGATGTTTAGCCAAAATCTATTTAATCTTGTTGATCAATGACATGGGTTAAATTTAATTTTCAAGATAAAATTTTAAAAAATAGCTGTATGTCTAGAGTCTAAAATAGTGCATAGCACACAGTACATATGCAGTAATATTGAACGAATGCCCCCATTCATTGCAACACTATTTCAATAGTCAAGATGTGGAAACAAACTAAGTATACATTCACAAGTGAATGAATAAAGAAAATGTAGCATAGATGCCCCCAGGCCTGCTTTCAATTCAGGCATTCCCCTTGGACCTCGCAAAGTGAGGAGGAGTGGGGGAAGAAATGCACTTTGGATGCTCCAGACTTGGACAAAATTCGCTTGAGTAGAGATCAGCTTAGTTGCCCAGGTTCTGGCCTTCCTTTGGATCGAGATGTGGCAGCACTGACTACAAGCTAGCCCTAAACTTTCAGCTGGGCCACACTCTTACAAAAGAGTGCCATTTCCCTGGTAACATGATGTTCCTTTTCAGAGTAGTATGTCCACGCATATAGATGCACTACCACCATTTTGCTAGTGTCCCGTTGCCCGGGGTCTGACTGCCAGCTGTGATGTGTGGTGCGACTCCTGCCACTCAGGATTGTGTCACCTCTCAGAACCATATAAGGTACGCTCTTTGGCCATTACCATCCAACACACCGACAGTGAAGTGCCAACAGAGAGTTGCTTGGTTTGGCAAAGGCACTGTCATTAAATACTCTGATGCAGTTACCATCCACTACCAGTTCCAGAAGCATTAGCAAGTTGTCACACCCTTCAACTTGACTGATTTCATTCCCTGAAAAAATAATTTGGCTTTAAATGTGTGCTGTTTTTAAATTATCTGACATGCCTGACCAATGGTAGTGCAATGGATAAAGCATTGACCTGAAGTCTGCTGGTTCAGGCTGGCCCAATCAAGGCACATATAAGAAGCAACTACTAGAGATTCTGAGATGGCAGTGGAGTAAGCAGATGCAGAGACTGCTACTTTCTGGGACCAAACTGGATTACAAATTAATTTAAGAATAATCATCATGAAAAACCAACTTTGGACTAAAAGAAAAGAACTTTAAGACTTTTAAGTCGTTCTACTAGTTAAGGAGAATTAAAATCCAAGGAACCAGCAGACACTAAGGGATAAAGACCTGTAGGAGAAGCCACATTCCATAAACCAAGCTCAGACCCATAACCCTAACAAGGTTCCAAACCACACACAGAAAAAATGGGAAGACAGAGGAATATAAGCCACATGAATCAATAAGAGAAATACCTAGAAAAAGAAACTGAATGAAATGTAAGTAACCAAATTACCAGATGCAGAGTTTAAAATAATGATTGTTAGGAAGCTTTAAGATCTCAGAGCTACAATAGATGGACTAAATGAACACTTAAATAAAGAAATTGTAAGCAGCAAAAAGGACACTGAATCATAAAAAAGAATCAATTAGAAATGACAATTACAATATCAGAAATGAAGACTACACTTGAAGGAAACAACAGCAGGCTAGATGAAGCAGAGGATCAAATCAGTGAATTAGAGTATAAGATAAATAACAACACAGAAACAGAGCAGCAAAAAAAAAGGCTCAAAACGTCTGAGGAAACTATAAGAGAACTCTGTGACAATATGAAGAGAAATAACATAAGCATCATAAGGGTTCCTGAAGTAGAAGAGAAAGAACAAAGGATAGAGAACCAGTTTGAAGAAATCAGTTGAAAACTTTCTTAAATTGATGAAAAAAAAAAGTCACACAAGTTCAAGAAGCACCAAGAGTCCCAGGAAAGTGAAACCCAATGAGGCTTACATTAAGAAACATCACAAATAAAATACTAAAAGTAAAAGATAAAGAAAAAATACTAAAAGCAGCAAGAGAAAAGAAGTCAATTACCTATAGAAGAACCCCCATAAGGATGACATTTAAGTTTTCAACAGAAATACTTGAGGCCACAAGAGAAAGCCAAAAATATTCAAAGTAATGTAGAATAAGAGCCTACAACCAAGACTTCCTTATCCAGAAAGATTATCATTTAAAATTGAAGAAAAAATGAAAAGTTTCCCAGACAACAACAACAACAACAAAACACAAGAAATTTATTACAAACAAACAAATACTGAAGGAAACATTAAGAATCTTGCTTTAGAAAGACAATGGAAAAAAGAAATTGAGAAAAAAAGGATTATAGATTTAAAGAATAAAATGGCAATAAACAACTATGTATCAATAATAACCTTAAATGCAAATGGATTAAATGCTACAATCAAAAGACATAAGGTAGGTGCATGGTTAAGAAAACAAGACCTGTACATATACTGTCTACAAGAGACACACCTTAAAACAAAAGTTACAAATAGAATGAGAGTAACGAGATGAAAAAAAATATTTCATGTAAATGAAAAGGAAAAAAGCTGGAGTAACAATACTAATATCTGACAAAATAAACTTTAAAATAAAGGCTATAGTAAGAAATAAAGAAGGTTGCTACATAATGATGAAGGGAGCAATCCATCAGAAAGATATAACTATTATAAATATATATGCACCTAACATAGGAGCATTTAAATATCTAAAAAAGATTTTGATGGACAAAAAGGACAGGATCAACAGCAATATTATAATAGTAGGGGATTTTAATACCCCACAAACATCAATGGATAGAACCTCCAGACTGAAAGTTAACAAAGAAACAGTGGCCTTAAATGACACACTAGATCAATTGGATTTAATAGATATCTTCAGAATATTTCAACCCAAATCAGCAGAATATACATTCTTTTCAAGTGCATTCTCTAAAATAGATCACATGTTAGGACACAAAACAAGTCTTAATAAAATTAATAAGATTGAAATCATATCAAGCACATTTCTCTGCTTATAATGGCATGAAACTAGTTATCAACTACAATAGAAAAACTGAAAAAACATTCAAACACTTGGAGACTAAGTAGCATGCTATTAAATAATAAATGGGTTAACAATGAGATCAATGAAGAAATAAAAAACTTCCTTGGAACAAATGAAAATGAACATACAACAGCTCACAATTTATGAGACACAGCAAAAGCAGTCCTGAGAGGGAAGTTAATAGCATTCCAGTCATAACTTAAGAAGCAAGAAAAGGTCAAATTAACAAGTTAACCCTGCACCTAAAAGAAATAGAAGAAGAACAGCAAGTAAAGCCCAGAGAAGTAGAAGAAAAAAAATAATAAAGATCATAGCAGAAATAAATGACATAGAGTAAAAAAAAAACCCAAAACCATACAGAAAATCAACAAAACCAAGAGCTGGTTCTTTGAAAAGGTAAACAAGATTGATGAACCTTTAACCAGAATAATAAAGAAAAAAAGTGAGGGCTCAAATAACACATAAAATTAGAAATGAGAGTGGAGAAATAACAACCGACACAGCAAAAATTCAAAGGATTGTAAGAAAATACTATGAAGAACTGTATGCCCCAAAATGGGACAACCTAGAAGAAATGGGTAAATTTCTTGAAAAATATAATTATTCAAAAATCATTCTGGAAAAATGAGAAAACCTAAACAGACTGATTACACCAAGAGAAATTGAGAGTGACATCAAGGAAATGGTGCCATGAGCAGCGCGTCTGACAGATCTCCCCAAAATTCAACAAATTTATCAACCAGAAACAGAAAAATCTATTCTTGGAGCATCAGGGAATTCCTCACACACTGAAGGTGAAAGGGCTGCTTTCACTTGCAACTAAGAGTCAGGAGGGAGCTGAGGGTGTGGAGGAAGCTAACTGTGGC
Source organism: Saccopteryx leptura (assembly GCF_036850995.1). Classification (NCBI taxonomy): domain Eukaryota; kingdom Metazoa; phylum Chordata; class Mammalia; order Chiroptera; family Emballonuridae; genus Saccopteryx; species Saccopteryx leptura. The sequence goes on from NC_089516.1 coordinate 128,613,777, forward strand.
ATGGATGTTCCTTCAAGCCCAGGAGGGAGTGTGCCTGTGGTGAGTCAACACATGCGAGCAACTGCCTGCCCATACTCGGGGAGCAACAGCCTGCGCGCTGCGAGCAGCTGCCCGCAAACTGTGAGAAACCGTGCGCCCCTTGCCGAGGTCTGGCGCGCAGCGAGTGTCCCCAGCCACCGGCGTGACCAGAGCACCCCATTCGCCCGCGCACCCAGAGCACTCCATTCTCCCGCGTGCCCAGTGCACCCCAACCGCCAGCAGCAAGTGGGGAGTGCGCCAAAGTGAATTTTCCTATGCCCAAGCTTCTCTCCATGGGCAGGGCACCTCACCCAGCCATTCAAGCTAACAATCAAGCATCAGGAGAGGGGCACGCCGGCAGCTTCCAGTCCGTCCTGGAGCACATCTGCAGATCCAATCACTGAAATTAGCTTAACCCACAGTCTGCGCACCTCCCAACTGACCTACGGGGCTTTAATTGATAAGATCTCTCTCAGTTCAGTGACCCAAGACAAGAGGCATATTTTTTAGTGCCTCTTGCTAAAGGGGCGGGGGCAACTTCTGATTGACAGAGCTTTCATACTCAGGGATATAGGCTAACAAGAGGGACTTGGCAGATGTTAAGACCTGTACTACAAGCAGCGACTAGTGCATCTTCTTCCCAGCCAAAACAGGCTACAAAGTGCGGAAAGCCTGGGGAGAGTGGTCCCAAAGAGTGCTAGGTGTGCTGAACAGGCCTAGAGGCTCATTGAAAGTCACCTTGAGAGCAATTGGCTCCCAGCCCTGCCTGATTACACTGGCAGCTCTGACTGCCAGACCCTTACCAAGAGCCCTGCAATGAGTGGGGTTAGAGTGGAGATTTGCCAGCTCTTTGAGACTCTTACTGCCCAGGCAGAGGCAGCATCAGCCTCAGAGCTGGATCACCAGGCTGCTAATTAAGGAAGGGGAAACTAGGATAGAGGCTCCGGGAAAACAGACTCTCTCATTGTCGGATCCTGCAAACGCTAACAAGCCTTGACTACCAATGAGACTGAAGCCAACTATATGACATTGCCGTAGAATCTCATCAACTGCAAATCCCTACCTAAGCATGACACAGAGGCAGAGCCTGGGGTACAGAGTCACCGACCAGGAAGAGGGAGAGGAAAGAAAAAGGAAGAAGTTAACCTCTCAAAATCAAGAAAAATCCACAGACTTTATAACTTGTTCCACTATTTTTTTTGTTTCTTTTATCTTCTTGCCTTTATTATTATTATTTCTATTTCCTCCATCTCATTCCTTTTATTCTCTGCCCATCTTATTCTTCCCTTTTCTTGAACTACACTACCCATGAGTGTTACATTTTATTTCTTTTCTTTGTCCTTACTCTCCATGAGGGTTACACTCCAAAACACTTAACACACTCTCTCTCTCTACTTTTGTTATTTTTTCTTTTCCTTTTTTTCTTCCTTTCTTTTTCCCCATTTTCTTATTTCTCCCTTTCTATTCATTTCTTCTTTTCACCTTTTACTTTTCCTCCCATTCAATCCTCAATCATGAACAAATTATTTAATTTGGGACTCAAGAGTTTTTGGGTTTTTTATGGCATTTTAGGTGCTTTTTACTTTGCTTTTTGACTCATTAGCATTCCTCCCAACCCAGGATCTCCATTCTATTTAGACTTTGCTCCATTTAATACAATAGATTTTTTTGTCATTTTTTTCTGTTTCCCTCTTATCCTTCTCATTATATCTCTAAGTTGACCATCACTTACAAGCAAATCATTTTATATTTGACCAATATTTTTTCCTTTTTTGCATTTTGTAGGTCCCTACTTCCTTTTTTGCCCCTTGAACACTTCCCCCAAACTCAGGCCCTCCGTTATAGGCAGTTTTTGTTACATTTAGTGTAATATAATTCACAGGTCATCATGATATTTCCCTAAGGAGGAGGGGAGAGAAGAGGGAGAAAAGAAAGAAAAGGGGGAAAATAATAAATTATTACTTTTTTGTGGGTTTCTTTCCTTTTTCCCACCCCATAATTTTTCCCTTTTCTTTCCTTTTTTACTTTTTTTTTTTTACTTTTTATTCTTTATTAATTCTCATTAGTGCTATCAACAAGACCACCCTCAGATGCCAGTAAGAAAAAGGAAATCGAATATCATGGATACAAAAGATAGAGAAGTAAAATAGATAGATGTGGAAAAATTTTATGGAGAAAAAATATAATATATTGGAAACCTTGGAGCTAAATGACAGAGAATTTAAAAGAGAAATTCTAAAAATACTCAGAGATATATAAAAAAACACATAAAGGCAATTTAGGGAGCTCAGAAAACAACTCAACGATCACAAAGAATATATTACCAAGGAAATTGAAACTATAAAAACAAATCAAACAGAAATGAAAAACTCAATTCACAAGCTAAAAAACAAGGTAACAAGCTTAGCTAATAGAACAGGCCAGATAGAAGGTAGGATTAGTGACATAGAACACAAGCAACTTGAGGCACAACAGAGAGAAGAAGAAAGAGACTCAAAAATAAAAAAAAAAAACGAGAAAGCCCTACAGAAATTGTCTGACTCCATCAAAAAGAATAACATAAGAATAATAGGTATATCAGAGGGAGAAGAGAGAGAAAATGGAATAGAGAATATACTCAAACAAATAATAGATGAGAACTTCCCAAGCCTGTGAAAAGAAAGAAAGCCTCAAATTCAAGAAGTAAACAGAACACCGAGTTTTCTTAACCACAACAAACCTCCTCCAAGGCACATCATAATGAAAATGGCATAAACCAAAGACAAAGAAAAAAATCTCAAGGCAGCCAGGGAAAAGAAGAATACAACATATAAAGGAAGGCCTATTAGATTATCATCAGATTTCTCAGCAGAAACTCTATAAGCTAGAAGAGAGTGGACCCCAATATTTAAAGCCCTGAAAGAGAGGAACTTTCAGCCAAGAATACCATACCCATCAAAGCTATACTTCAAGTACGAAGGAGATATAAAAACATTCACAAATACAGAAAAGATGAGGGAATTTCTCATCAGAAAGCCCGCACTCCAGGAAATACTAAAGGAAGTTTTCCAACCAGATTCAAAGAACAAAACAAAACAGAACCACAAGTAACAGCTCCACCAAAAACACAATAAAACCAAATTTATACTGTGACAACAAGAGGAAAAAAAAGAGGGAGATGGAGATTAACAGTAGCAATGTATGATGAAGCGCAGAAACATTCATAAGATAGGGTAATACAATGAATATGGTAGGTACCCTTTTCATTACTTAATGGTAACCACTCTTGAAAAAACCAGCACAGAAACACATGATTTAAAAAAGGTAGCAACAGAAGAAAGAAGTATGGAATAGAAACAAACAAAAACAAATGATAGAAAAAAAAAGAGAAAGAATCAAACAAGATACAAAATTAACAGAAAACAATTTATAAAATGGCAATAGGGAACACACAAGTGTCAATAATTACACTAAATGTAAATGGATTAAACTTACCAATAAAAAGACAGAGTAGCAGAATGGATTAAAAAAGAAAATCCAACTATATGCTGCCTACAAGAAACACATCTAAGCAACAAGGATAAAAACAAATTCAAAGTGAAAGGCTAGAAAACAATAGTCCAAGCAAATAACATCCAAAAAAAAGCAGGTGTAGCAATATTCATATCTACTAATGCTGACTACAACACAGAAAAAGTATTCAGAGACAAAAATGCTCAATTCATAATGATTAAAGGGACACTGAATCAAGAAGACATAGGAATCCTTAATATATATTCACCAAACCAAGGAGCACCAAAATATATAAGACAGCTACTTATTGACCTTAAAACCAAAACTGACAAAAATACAATCATACTTGGAGACCTAAATACACAGCTGACAGCTCTAGAACAATCATCCAAACAGAGAATCAATAAAGATATATTGACCTTAATGGAAACATTAGAGCACCTGGATATAATAAACATCTACAGGACACTTCATCCCAAAGCGACAGAGTATACATTTTTCTCTAGTGTACATGGAAAATTCTCAAGAACTGACCATATGTTGGGCCAAAAAGATACATCATCAAATTCTGAAAAATTTAAATTGTACCAAGCATATTTTCTGATCCTAAAGCCTTGAAACTAGAATTCAACTGCAAAAAAGAGGGAAAAAAAACCCACAATAATGTGGAAACTAAACAATATATTTTTAAAAATGAGTGGGTCAAAGAAGAAATAAGCGCAGAGATCAAAAGATATATAAGACAAATGAAAATGACAATATGACAGATCAGAATCTCTGGGATGCTGCAAAAGCAGTAATAAGAGGAAAGTTCATATCACTTCAGGCATATATGAACAAACAAGAGAGAGCCCAAGTGAACCACTTAACTTCATACCTTAAGAAACTAGAAAAATAAGAACAAAGACAACCCAAAACCAGCCGAAGAAAGGAGATAATAAAAATTAGAGCAGAAATAAATGAAATAGAGAACAGAAAAACTATAGAAAAAATTAATAAAACAAGGAGCTGGTTCTTTGAAAAGATCAACAAAATTGACAAACTCTTGGCAAGACTCACCAAAAAAAAAAAAAAGAGAGAGAGAGAAAGGACTCATATAATAACATCCAAAATGAAAGATGAGAAATCACCAAAAACATCATAGATGTACAAAGGATTATTGTAGAATACTATGAAAAACTATGTGCCACCAAATTCAACAATCTAGAAGAAATGGATAAATTTCTAGAACAACCTTCCTAGACTGAGTCATGAAGAAGCAGAAAGCCTAAACAGACCAATTAGCAGGGAGGAAATAGAAAAAAACTATTAAAAACCTCCCCAAAAATAAAAGTCCAGGATCAGATGGTTATACTAGTGAATTCTATCAAACATTCAAAGAAGACTTGGTTCCTATTCTACTGAAAGTCTTCCAAAAAATTGAAGAAGAAGCAATACTTCCAAACACATTTTATGAGGCCAACATAACCCTCATACCAAAACCAGGCAAGGATGGCACAAAAAAAGAAAACTACAGACCAATATCTCTAATGAATACAGATGCTAAAATACTAAACAAAATACTGGCAAATCAAAAACAACAACATATTAAAAAAATAATACATCATGATCAAGTGGGATTCATCCCAGAATCTTAAGGATGGTTCAACATATGTAAAACGGTTAATGTAATACACCATATCAACAAAACAAAGAATAAAAACCACACGATCAATCAATAGATGCAGAAAAGACATTTGATAAAATACAACACAACTTTATATTTAAGACACTCAACAAAATGGGTATAGCAGGAAAATATCTCAACATGATGAAGGCCATATATGATAAACCATCAGCCAACATCATATTAAATGGCATAAAACTGAGGACTTTCCACCAAAAATCAGGAACAAGACGGGGTTGTCCACTCTCTCCACTCTTATTTGACGTTGTGCTAGAAGTTCTGGCCAGAGCAATCAGACAAGAGAAAGAAAGAAAAGGCATCCATATCAAAAAAGAAGAAGTAAAGGTATCACTTTTTGCAGATGATATGATCCTATACATCAAAAACCCGAAGGACTCCACAAAAAGATTACTAGAAACAATGAACAAATACAGTAAGGTTGCAGGATACAAAATTAACATACAAAAGTCCATAGCCTTTCTATATGCCAACAATGAAATATTAGAAAACAAACTTAAAAAAATAATCCCCTTCACGATTGCAACAAAAAAAATAAAATACCTAGGAATAAACATAACAAAGAATGTAGAGCACCTATATAATGAAAACTAAAACTACAAAGCATTGTTAAGAGAAATCGAAAAAGACACAATGAGATGGAAAAATATTTCTTGTTTTTGGATAAAAAGAATAAATATAATCAAAAATGGCCATATTACCGAAAGCAATTTATAAATTTAATGCAATTACCATCAAAATTCCTATGACATTTTTTAAAGAACTGGAACCAAAAAATCATCAGATTTATATGGAACTATAAAAAAACCCGAATAGCCAAAGCAATCTTAAGGAAAAAGAATGAAGCTGGGGGCATTAAAATACCTGACTTCAAACTATATTATAGGGCCACAACAATCAAAACAGCATGGTATTTTTAGAAAAATAGACACTCAGACCAATGGAACAGAATAGAAAGCCCAGAAATAAAACCACATATATATGGTCAAATAATTTTTGATAAAGGGGCCAACAACACACAATGGAGAAAAGAAAGCCTCTTCAACAAATGGTGTTGGGAAAACTGGAAAGCCACATGCATAACATATGTATATGGATTGGTTTTAGTATCTGTCACTCTATATCTAATACTAATATTACTACTACTACTAATAAACAATTATAGTATAATTATTAGTAATGGTAGTGTTAATTTATACGTGAAGTCCTCATGAATAGAGGGTGCCTTATTTATCTCTAATCCTATGCAATACCTAGCATACATAAGGCACTTAATAAGTATTTGGTAAATGAGTAAATGAATGAGTTATTGAATAGTTAAATTCATGATCAATACATAAAGAAAAGATAAAACCCTTTTAGTGCAAGTTTCCTTTTGCACTTTAAACACAGTTTCTTAAATATCCAAAGAACTATCATACTAGTTGCTGCCTCTTCAGACTTGCAAAGACCAATTTCTTGGACCACTCACCATATTGGTTTGTTACATCCTGTTATCAGTAAGAAGTGTGCATGAATTGTTTTTCCAGTAGCAGGGATGGCTAGTACAGTGGCTCATACTATAGTATAAAAGTAGGCCAAGTTCATGGATTGGTTTTCAGATAAACTAGTTCACTTAATTCGGTAATCTGCCTTTAGGGTGCACTCCTAATCCTAGCCAGGTACTTCACAAGTATGAACCAGTTGTTATAAGAGGCTATCACCTATGAGTCTGAAGAACTGGTGAAACCTACAGAAAAAACTGTCCATCCTACTGATAATCTGTCAGGAGTATCATCTTGGGACAGAACACCAAGCCCTCTTCATGAGGTCTCCTGGCTCCCTGTGAGCACCAAGCACCAAAACAGCTGCTTGAGATGGCTGTTGGGCTGAGCATCCTTTGGAGCCACATTTAGCACAGGGGACGTCTCTGCTCATCTCCTGCTACTGCTCAGAAGTGAAGTATTCAGGAACCAAGGACATTGTGTAGCTACTGACTACTAAACAGTTTCTTTTTTTTTTTTTTTTTGTATTTTTCTGAAGCTGGAAACGGGGAGAGACAGTCAGACAGACTCCCGCATGTGCCCGACCGGTATCCACCTGGCATGCCCACCAGGGGCGATGCTCTGCCCACCAGGGGGCGATGCTCTGCCCCTCCGTGGCATCGCTCTACCACGACCAGAGCCACTCTAGCGCCTGGGGCAGAGGCCAAGGAGCCATCCCCAGCACCCGGGCCATCTTTGCTCCAATGGAGCCTTGGCTGCAGGAGGGGAAGAGAGAGACAGAGAGGAAGGAGGGGGGTGGGGAAGTAAATGGGCGCTTCTCCTATGTGCCCTGGCCGGGAATCGAACCCGGGTCCCCCGCACGCCAGGCCGACGCTCTACCACTGAGCCAACCGGCCAGGGCCTAAACAGTTTCTTTTGAACAAACCCATCAATGACCATTCTCATTGCCCTATCCTGATAAGGTGTTACTCCTTACCATTTCAAGATGGTAAAGATGTTGCTGCTACACTAGAATCTTTCTGAGATATGAAGTATAATATTCTAAGATTTAATTTAGCTGAAACAGATAGATAAGTCAAAAGGCTTTGAGTAATGTTTGTATGTAGGGAACTAGTCTATCCTCAGCAAAAAGACTGTATTCTTAACCCCTCACTAGTAGGAAAATGAGCCCAGTACCAACTGCAACTGTCAAGGGATACAAAACAAATAGATTCTGAAAATGAAAATCGCTCCCTTCAAGTAAAATATCAAAATGCCAGTAGCAGAATATTCTTGGCAATCTTTAAATGAACCAGCAGCATCATAAATAAATAAAATGCTGTGTGATCTTGTTAGCTTGTAACAGCCATCTCACATCCTTTAAGGTCAGTGAAGCTTTGTCACACCACTACAACTAAAAAAAAAATAGAAATGTATGAATACTTGGAGGAACACAATGTAGATCAGTTCTCTGTAGTACCAATATAAAGGATCCAAGCAGAAGAACCCAAGTGAACGTGGGCATCTCAAAAATGAATGAAAGTCAAGCTCAGTTAGAACCACAGTCTAAACAGTTCAGGTTTGTTTCAAACCCTATCTTCTCTAATCTGCTGAGTGAATAATAACTGGAACCTGGAAACATCTGGGTCTTAGCCTAGGAGAGAATAGACTAAACTTTAATAATATGCGCTAATGATGAGGTTTAGAATATGTGACTTAATTTGTATTCTGTCCTGTTATTGATGTGTGGCCAGAGTTTAGCAGAGCTCTCTTTAAAGCTAGCACATTTTGAAGTCCCACCCACAAATAAGGAAACATACAAAATAATATTTTCTGAAGTGCTGCATTTCCACAGTGGGATTCTCTATAACTGTGAAAGATGACAAATATGTAAATTTTGTTGTTCTATGGTAATGTGTACACACAACTATGTTAGGTGAAACAGTGTGTACACATCAATTACAGTCCTATAAGAACCCAGTTTGTATATCAGCCAAGATCATAAGTGAACTTGAAGTAACACAAATAGAATGAATGTGTATTAAGTTCTCAGACTTTTTTTCAGTAGAGTAGTTTAAGCTCACAATAAAAATAATGAAAGAGGTAAAAACAACAATGCTGTGGTTCCACAAATGTGTGGTAGGAAAGCACATACTAAGATCAAAGTCCATCAGCTCCAGAAAGGAAGCAAACAGCAGAAGGATGACACAGTGACACAGCAAACAAAGGGATTTGTCCACAAAAGCAGTACTGAGATAGTGATGAGCTCAAGCCGAATGTTAATGACACTAGATTAACTGGACACTTTTGTATCATATATAATGGATTCTGTTTGAATAATACTCCCCTAGAACTAAGAGGGGCTATTCACTTTCAATGTCTGTACCTCAGATCACATCTGTAGATAATAGGGTTTTTGTTTTGTTTTTTTCACTTGAACCTAAGGAGGAATTACGATTGTTAGAGAAATGTCAGGCTAAAACCCAGGACCTTGGTATTGTCTCTGGATAGAAGAATGGAGGCCTTACCAGAGTTACTTAAGAGCCAGAACCTACAACCATGGTGCAAACACTGCCTTTCTAGAATCCCTCATAGGCAGGTAGCATAATTTTCATGAAGCATGGTTTTGCTGGGATATGTCTGTCCTCTCTCCAAATAACTTGGCCAGACATATGGTTGTGCCTGTGTAGAAGTCACGCAGCACTTGCTTATCCATTTTGCTTTGCTTTCCCTTACTTTGGGAAAGTCGTCTTCTGCATCTTTATCAAAAGAGAAAAAGGAGAGTAAATGCTGTTCCCATGCCTGGATTGTAGCTGTCCCTCCCCAACAGTTCCACAATAACAGCAACACATTATGAAACTCTGGACTCTTTACAGAAGTTGGAATAGCAGTAAGGTTTGTGTGGTTCTCAGGGAAGGACTCGCCCAATTCTCTAAACATCTTATCTGGAGGTTGGATTTTGCTAATTAAATGTAGAATTTAGTGTAATGTGTGTTAGTCTATGTCAAATTTGTATATCCTTTCTTTGTTTGGGGCTTAGATCATCTTTGCCGTTATTTTCTTCCTGCCCTTCCTAAAACTCCAAGGTTGCTGTGTTTGCTTTAATAAGAAGCCACTAAAATAGGCATACTAATAATATAAAGGAATCCTTCAGAATCAATGTGCAGTAGATGTTAGGTACACAATTCATTGTAAACTGTAAAATCACGCAGGAGAAATGATTTATGTCATCTCAGAGCAGTGTTTTCAGCCTTTGTAAACTTACAGGATAAATCAAAGGCACCATTCTCAAAAAAGCATCTTCAGTGATGGCACCTATGATGAAGGGAAAGGGACATAATTAGGATTTCTGGCAGCTTTAAGAGAGGAAAGGAAGTCAATATAACATCTTTGCTAAGGCCATGCATTATGGATTTCTGCAACAATATTCTCAAATAAAACTCCTCTTCATTGACAGATCAACACAACACAGAAATCCATACGGAAAGGTCCCTGATAAAATGCCTGATGTTACCATGCTTGAGATCCTGAACAGTGCTGCACTTTCTCCTTCAGTCTTGTAATATGTGACTGAAGAAGAAGGAGCTTCTGCCAAGGTCTTTATTTTATAGACTGAGTTCAGTGAGTGGTTGACCTGCACTAATCCAAAGACAGAAACAAAAACCGAAAAGGAAACACAGCTGCTTGTAATGAATTTTGATACACTGCTCATTGAAGCCTCTGAACCAGGTGACAAAGTGATGGACCCAGTCCAAGGGAAGAATGGCAGGAGAAATTGCCAGGAATAAGTATTCTGACTTGCATCACAGAACAAGCATGTTGGGAAACCAGTCCTGACAATTAACCTGGCACAGCTGCTAACTACAAATTGTGAATCCTTTGTTCTAATTTGCTGACATGTATGCTAATGCAGGGCCCTGGAGCAGAGCTTTGAAAAGGACTGAAACTTCCAGGAGGAGACATCACCATCAAAGTTTCCATCTAGGCAGTGTAGTATATGGGTTAGTGTTTACTGAGTACACACTTTGTGCCAAGTACCAACAGAAAAGAAATGGCATGTTCAAAAGAGGTAAATAAGGAGAATTTAATAAAGAGATTATTTACAAAAGTACAGGCAAAGGATGAACAAAGGGTGATGGAGCACCCTGGTGCTAGTATCAGGCCAGAGCCCTTACCTCCCTTAGGCTGAGAGGACAAAAGATCTGTGGTTCAAGACATCTGTGCCTAAATTAGGCTTGTGACTGGCTGTGGGGATAAGGATACAGCTAACCTGAAAAAATGAGGTAAGGAGGAAGTCAAATAAATAAATACACTTCTCTCACTCTCCTTCTGATCTCCAGTCTCCTGTTAGTACCTCCTATTGGCCCAATCCAACCAGAAGCAGAGAGAATGGGAATCCATTGATGCAGTCCATTAAGATTTTCCTCCTGTTAACAGAGCAGTGTAGAGAAGGGTGAAGGATGAATCTGAAGGAGCCTGCGGAGAATTCCCAACACACATTCATTTTACAATAAACAAAGTGAAGCAAAATAACTTGCCTGGTGATGGAGTGCTATAATTCAGAGTTGAACCCAGAGCTATCTAACTCCAGAGCCCATTCTCAACTACATTATTAGATTCTTTATTTCTGGGTTTGTCTACCTTTCCCATCCTTATCTCCTTCCAGTTCCGTTTACACATACTCTATGCTACTGCCACTAGGTCTCCCTTTTTCAGAAGCTAGGCTTTGCACATTCTATTTCCAGTGAAACTGTGGCCCTTTCCTCTTCTGAAGCTACACAGTACATTATTTGAACTCTGTTCTAGTAGATTGTGAGCTCCTTTGAGGCAATCCCTCTATCCTACTCATATTTGCATAACCCCGAGGATCCACTCCAGTGCTACGTAGATAATAATTAAATAATATTTTACTGTTTTGCAAGATGAATTTGTCAAGGCAGATAAAGGAAACAGGAAATTATATCATAAAATTGAAACCAAAGGATTTGAAAAATTGCTGAAAAAACTTAAGTAGATATACTAAAACTCCTTATATTATTTTAGGCTCAGTATTTCATTTATAACCCAAACATAATTTATTAAAATTTTAATTATTTGAATTTAATTAAATAGACACAGAAGTGATATTTTAAAAATCTTCTTCTGGAAAAAGAAAACCTTTGAAAATACAGAAAAAAACCAAAAATTATAATAAAAAATAAAATACAGAAAAAAACAGGTATATAGGGACACACATTTCTACTTTTGCCTCAGGTTCCAATAAGGCTTGGAGGAGTATTGTCAGATTCTCTACTTAAGTTTTTGATGTTTTGTTCATTGTAGATTGTTTTTGCATTAATTTGGGTATTAAAAATACTGCATTCCAATGTGAGGATTTTGGTACACTTGAATTCTGCAGTACAGGCAAGTGCCTCACTGGCATCACTCTAGCCCAGCCCTAATGCCAAAGCAATAACTAGGGGGCTGTAGAAGAGTGAATTAAAAGAGCTATTGAGAAGCAGCATCAAATGGAGGTGATATTCTAGCCTATTTCTCTTTCATTTCAGAAACATTCAGTAAAAGAGGTCTAAGTTAATCACCAGCCTATCCCTCTAGGTCATGGAAATTAAAGTATATCTCAAACCTAGGGACCAATAATGACAGTGAGATCATTTTATTCAGAATATTTTGCCTTCATGTCAGGTAAATGAGTTCCATGTAGGGAAACTTAAAGCATTAAAATAAAAGGAAATCTATTTTCCCCTTTCTGATTTGCTGGGTGTCTTCAGGCTCTGAATGTGGTTCAGAAACCACCTGCTACAGGACCCAAAACAAAGAGCACAGGAGAAGGTTTCGCCCATCCAATCTGGAAATTCCTCAGGTGTAGGAATATGCTATGAACACTTGCAGAATTAAGAAAATAATTAGAGATGAAGTGGTACCTCAGGGTGAAATCCCTGAGTGGACAAGAGTCCAGAGCTTCTCTGACACTGTGCTAAAAACAGAAAAAGAGCAGGATGAGATTCAGTACTAAGAAAATATTTAGGCTCTCAGATGAAAGATTAGAAGTCAGCATGTTCCTTGTCCTTTACTTCACCCCCCTGAAAACTTTTCTCTTTCCTTGACTTACTTGTACTGGCTAATAAATATCTGAGTAAGGCTGGAGATGGGGTTTCAGTCCTTTGGTCTGACGACTGGGGCTGTTGCCTCCCCCCAGCCCCTCAAAGCATCTGGAATCCAAGCAGTTCATTGTCACCGCAACACTCAGGGACCAACCAGCTGAGTAGTTTTATTCTGTGTTGTGTGTTGGTTTATCAAAATTTTATTTCTTCTTTGATCTCATTCTTAATCCATTCGTTATTTAACAACCTGCTATTTAGTTTCCATGTGTTTGAGAATTTTTGAGCTTTTCTGTTGTGGTTGATTTCTAGTTTCATGCCATTGTGATCAGAGAACGTGTTTGATATCATTTCAATCTTCTTAAATTTGTTGAGACCACTTTTGTGCCCTAACATGTGGCCTATCCTAGAGAATGTACCATGAGCACTTAAAAAGAATGTATACTCTGCTGCTTTAGGGTGAAAGGTTCTGTAGATATCTATTAAATCGAGTTAATCTAGTGTGTCCTTTAAGTCTGCTGTTTCTTTGTTAATTTTCTTTCTTGAGGATCTACCTAGTGATGTTAGTAGGGTATTAAAATCCCCTACTATTATAGTGTTGCTGTTGATCTCGCTCTTTATATACATCAAAGTCTGCTTTATATATTTAGGTGCTCCTATATTAGATGCATAGATATTTATAATAGTTATATCTTCCTGTTGGATTGCTCCCTTTATCATTATGTAGTGGCCTTCTTTATCTCTTACTATATCGTTTGTTTTAAAGTCCATTTTGTCTGATATAAGTATTGCTCCCTCAGCTTTTTTTTAAATTTATTTATTAAATTTAATGCAGTGACATTGATAAATCAGGGTACATATGTTAAGAAAAAACATTTCTAGATTATTTTGACATTTGATTGTGCTGTATACCCCTCCCCCAAAATTAAATTGTCTTCTGTCACCTTCTATCTGGTTTTCTTTGTGCCCCACCCCTCCCCCAACCCCTCTCTCTTCTTCACCCCCTCCCCCCTCCCCACCCCCACCCCTGTTGCCATCACATTCTTGTTCATGTCTCTGAGTCTCATTTTTATGTCCCTTCTATGTATGGATTCATGTAGTTCTTAGTTTTTTTTCTGATTTACTTATTTCACTCCGTATAATGTTATCAAGGTCCATCCATGTTATTGTAAATGATCCGATGTCATCATTTCTTATGGCTGAGTAGTACTCCATAGTATATATGTACCAAAGCTTTTTAATCCACTCGTCCTCTGACGGACACTTGGGTTGTTTCCAGATATTCGCTATTGTGAACAAGGCTGCCACAAACATGGGGGTGCATTTCTCCTTTTCGAGCCGTTCTATGGGGTCCTTGGGGTATATTCCTAAAAGTGGGATAGCTGGGTCAAAAGGCAGTTCGATTTTCAGTTTTTTGAGGAATCTCCATACTGTTTTCCACAGAGGTTGCACAGTCTGCATTCCCACCAGCAGTGCATGAGGGTTCCCTTTTCTCCACATCCTCGCCAGCACTTATTCTGTGTTGTTTTATTGATGAGTGACATTCTGACTGGTGTGAGGTGATATCTCATTGTGGTTTTAATTTGCATTTCTCTAATGATTAGTGATGTTGAGCATTTTTTCATATGCCTGTTGGCCATCTGTATGTCCTCTTTGGAGAAGTGTCTATTCATCTCTTTTGCCCATTTTTGGATTGTATTGTTTTTCTTCCTGGTGTTGAGATTTTCGAGTTCTTTATAAATTTTGGTTATTAACCCCTTATCAGACTTATTGTCAAATATATTCTCCCATTGTGTAGTTTGTCTTTTTATTCTGTTCTTGTTGTCTTTAGATCTGCAAAAGCTTTTTAGTTTGATATAGTCCCATTTGTTTATCCTGTCTTTTATTTCACTTCCCCATGGAGATAAATCATCAAATATATTGCTCCGAGAGATGTCGGAGAGCTTACTGCCTATGTTTTCTTCTAAGATGCATATGGTTTCATGGCATACATTTAAGTCTGTTATCCATTTTGAGTTTATTTTTGTGAATGGTGTAAGCTGGTGATCTAGTTTCATTTTTTTGCAGGTAGCTGTCCAATTTCCCAACACCATTTGTTAAAGAGGCTGTCTTTACTCCATTGTATTTCCTTCCCTCCTTTGTCAAATATCAGTTGTCCATAGAGCTGTGGGTTTATTTCTGGGTTCTCTGTTCTGTTACATTGATCTATATGCCTGTTCTTATGCCAGTACCAGGCTGTTTTGAGTACAATGGCCTTGTAGTATAACTTGATATCAGGAAGTGTGATACCTCCCACTTTATTCTTCTTTTTTAAGATTGCTGAGGCTATTCGTGTTCTCTTTTGGTTCCATATAAATTTTTGGAATATGTGTTCTATATCTTTGAAGTATGTCATTGGTATTTTAATTGGTATTGCATTGAATGTATAGATTTCTTTGGGTAATATAGAGATTTTAATGATGTTTATTCTTCCTAACCATGAGCACGGTATATGCTTCCACTTGTTTGTATCTTCCTTGATTTCTTTTATCAATGCTTTGTAATTTTCAGAGTACAAGTCTTTAGTCCCCTTGGTTAAGTTTATTCCTAGGTACTTTATTTTTTTGGTAGTAATTGTGAAAGGGATTGTTTCCTTAATTTCTCTTTCTGACTGTTCATTGTTGGTGTATAAAAATGCCTCTGATTTCTGAGTATTGATTTTATATCCTGCCACTTTACTGAATTCATTTATCAGGTCCAGTAGCTTTTTGACTGAGACTTTAGGGTTTTCTATATACAATATCATATCATCTGCAAATAGTGATAGTTTTACTTCTTCTTTTCCCACTTGAATTCCTTTTATTTCGTCTTCTTGTCTGATAGCTGTGGCTAGGACTTCCAGGACCATGTTAAATAAGAGTGGTGAAAGGGGGCACCCCTGTCTTGTTCCTAATCTTAAGGGGATTGCTTTTAATTTTTGCCCATTGAGTATGATGTTGGCTGTGGGTTTCTCATAGATGGCTTTTATCATGTTGAGGTATGTTCCCTGTATTCCCACTTTGCTGAGAGTTTTGGTCATGAATGGGTGCTGGATTTTATCAAATGCTTTTTCTGCATTTATTGAAATTATCATATGGTTTTTCTCCTTTTTGTTTATGTGATGACTCACATTGATTGATTTACAAATATTGTACCATCCTTGCCTCCCCAGAATAAATCCCACTTGATCATGGTGTATGATTTTTTCCATATATTGTTGGATCCAGTTTGCTAATATTTTGTTGAAGATTTTAGCATCTATATTCATCAGAAATATTGGCCTATAATTTTCTTTCTTTGTGTTGTCTTTGCCTGTTTTTTGAATCAGAATTATGCTCGCCTCATAAAAGGAGCTTGGAAGTCTTCCTTCCTCTTGAATTTTTTGAAATAGTTTGAGAAGGATAGGAGTTAGTTCTTCTTTGAATATTTGGTAGAATTCCGTTGTGTAGCCATCGGGCCCTGGAATTTTCTTTGTTGGGAGTTTTTTGATAACAGTTTTGATCTCCTTTGTTGTAATCGGTCTGTTTAGGTTTTCTGATTTTTCCAGATTGATTTTTGGAAGATTGTATGTTTCAAGGAATTTTTCCATTTCATCTAGGTTGTCTAGTTTTTTGGCATACAGTTCTTCATAGTATTTTCTTACAATAATTTGTATTTCTGTTGTGTCAGTTGTTATTCCTCCTCTCTCATTTCTAATTTTATTTATTTGAGTCCTCTCTCTCTCTTTCTTGGTGAGTCTAGTTAAAGGTTCATAAATCTTGTTTACCTTTTCAAAGAACCAGCTCCCAGTTTCATTGATCTTCTGTATTGTTTCTTTAGCCTCTATGTCATTAATTTTCACTCTGATCTTTATTATTTTTTTCCTTCTACTTTCTCTGGGATTTACTTGCTTTTCTTTTTTCTAGTTCTTTTAGATGCAGGGTTAAGTTGTTTATTTGAGCTTTTTCTTGCTTCTTAAGGTATGCCTGTAATGCTACAAACTTCCTTCTCAGCACTGCTTTTACTGTTTCCCATAAATTTTGAGTTGTTGTGTGTTCATTTTCATCTGTTTCAAGGAATTTTTTAATTTCTTCTTTGATCTCATTCTTAATCCATTCATTATTTAACAACCTGCTATTTAGTTTCCATGTGTTTGAGAATTTTTGAGCTTTTCTGTTGTGATTCATTTCTAGTTTCATGCCATTGTGATCGGAGAAAGTGCTTGATACGATTTCAGTCTTCTTAAATTTGTTGAGAGCACTTTTGTGCCCTAACATGTGGTCTATCCTAGAGAATGTACCATGAGCTCTTGCAAAGAATGTATATTCTGCTGCTTTAGGGTGAAAGGTTCTGAAGATATCTATTAAATCGAGTTGATCTAGTGTGTCCAATAAGTCTGCTGTTTCTTTGTTAATTTTCTTTCTTGAGGATCTATCTAGTGATGTTAGTGAGGTATTGAAATCCCCTACTATTATAATATTACTGTTGATCTCGCCCTTTAAATCCATCAAAGTCTGCTTTATATATTTAGGTGCTCCTATATTAGATGCATAGATATTTATAATAGTTATATCTTCCTGTTGGATTACTCCCTTTATCATTATGTAGTGGCCTTCTTTATCTCTTACTATATCCTTTGTTTTAAAGTCCAATTTGTCTGATATAAGTATTGCTACCCCAGCTTTTTTTCATTTCCGTTTGCATGAAACGTTTTTTTCCATCCTTTTACCTTCAGTCTATGTGTGTCTTTTGTTCTAAGGTGTGTCTCTTGTAGACAACATATGTATGGGTCCTGTTTTCTTATCCACGCAGCTACCCTATGTCTTTTGATTGGATCATTTAATCCATTTACATTTAAGGTTATTATTGATATGTAGTTGTTTATTGCCATTTTCTTCTTTAAAGGTGTATTCCTTTTTTTTTTCCTGTATTCTTTTCCCACTTTGATCTGTTTACACCAGGTCCCTTAACATTTCCTGCAGCATTGGTTTGGTTGTAATGAATTCCTTGAGTTGATTTTTGTTTGGGAAGCTTTTTATTTCTCCTTCGATTTTAAATGAGAGCCTTGCTGGATAAAGTAGTCTTGGTTGTAGGTTCTTGTTCTGCATTACTTTGAATATTTCTTGCCATTCCCTTCTGGCCTCAAGTGTTTCTGTTGAGAAGTCAGATGTCATCCTTATGGGGACTCCTTTGTAGGTGATAACTTTTTTTCTCTTGCAGCTTTTAATGTTTTCTCTTTATCGCTTAGCTTTGGTATTTTAATTATGATGTGTCTTAGTGTAGGTTTCTTTGGGTTTCTCTTTAATGGAGTCCTCTGTGCTTCTTGGATTTGTGAGAGTTTCTCCTGCATTAATTTAGGGAAGTTTTCAGCTATGATATGATTGAACAAAGTCTCTATCCCTTGTTCTTTTTCTTCTTCTTCAGGAACCCCTATGATGCAGATGTTATTTCTCTTCATGTTGTCACAGAGCTCTCTAAGAGTTTCCTCTGACTTTTTGAGTCTCTTTTCACTTTTCTTCTCTGCTTTCATGCCTTCATTCCAGTTGTCCTCTAACTCACTGATTCGATCCTCTGCTCTATCTATCCTGTTTTTAATCCCTTCCATTGTGGTCTTTAATTCTGATATTGTATTTGTCTTCTCCAACTGATTCTTTTTTATACTTGCTATTTCTTTATTTAGGTTTTCATACTGACCCTCCATTGTTGTTCTAAGATCCCTAAGAATCCTTACAATCATTATTTTGAACTCCGCATCTGGAAGTTTGATTATTTCTATATCACTCAGTTCATCTCTCGAAGGTGTCTCTTGTGGTTTCATTTGGATTGCACTCCTTTGTCTTCTCATCCTTTTTTTTGGATGTTTTATATATAGAGTTGGTTGAGTCTAGGCTTGGTGTTGTCTGCCTCCAGTTTTCAGTTGTGTTATTTCTAGGTCTTCTTGGGTTGGTATCAGCTGTTATCTGTAATCCACTTTCGGATTTGGGCAGCTTTGAAGTCTTGATTTGATTGTTTTCTTAACAGGTGATAGTCTTGTTTGCTGATCTCAGCAGGGGGCTTTCTTGAAACTGTATCCAGGAATGCGATGGGTGTACCCTGAGACTCTTTAGCCAGCTAATCTCACTGGGGGCAGGGTGTTTTCTCAGCTTCAGTAGGGGGAGGTGTATCTCAGATCTCCATGGAGACCTGAGTTCCTGCGCCTCCTCCCCACTTCTTGTTTTCAGCTGTGTCTTGTTGTGCTGATTGGAGCTGGAGAGATGTCTGGAGATCTCTGATCCGGAAGCACTTCAGCTCTGTTTTGTGAAAAGTTCAGTCCCTCCCCCAGCTATGGCCGCCTCCAGCATGGATGAGTCAGCCCTTTTAGCTCATCTCTTGCATTCCTTAGCCCCTCACAGTCTGTCCCTCTCCCTTTCCTCTCCACCTGGTAGATAAGCTGGTCCTTTCAACGCACCTCGCTCTCTGGTCGCCAGGCAAGTGGCTGTGAGCAGTAGTTTCTGCTCCCCTCCCTCCGAGATCGTCGCTGGGCTCTCAGCCCCACCCCCCCTCCATTCCGGCAAGCAGAGGCAGTTCAGGGTCTCCCTACCAGGACTCCTGTGGTTTCTTCTTTGCTCCTTGGTTTTTGAGAGCCGTTCTTGCAGTTCAGAGTTGTTTTCTCATGCTGATTTTTCCTAAATTGATTTGTATTCCAGTTTGTTGGTGAGAGCTGGGCGTCTGTGCATCTGCCTACTCCGCTGCCATCTTTTTCACAGGATCTGGTTTGCTAATATTTTGTTGAGAATTTTAACATCTAAATTCATCAGGGATATTGGCCTATAGTTTTGTTTCATCGTATTGTCTTTGCCTGGTTTTGGAATCAGAATTATGCTAGCCTCATAGGAGCTTGGAAGCCTTCCCTTCTCTTGAATATTTTCAAATAGCTTGAGAAAGAGAGGAGTTTAGTTCTTTGAATATTTGGTAGAATTCACCTGTAAAGCTATCTGGCCCAGGGCTTTTGTTTATTGGGAGTTTTTTCATAACTGTTTCAATTTCATTAGTTGTAATCGGTCTGTTTAGGTTTTCTGATTCTTTCAGATTAATTTTATGTGTTTCAAGGAATTTGTCCATTACACCTAGGTTGTGTAATTTTTTAGCATACAGTTATTCATAGTATTTTCTTACAATTCTTTGTATTTCTGTTGTGTTAGTTGTTACTTCTCCACTCTCATTTCTAATTTTATTGATTTAAGTCCTCTTTCTTTTTTTCTTGGTGATTCCAGTTGAGGGTTCATCAATCTTTTTTACCTTTTAAAGGTTTCATTGATCCTCTGTATTATTTTTTTTTTTAGCCTCTATGTCATTAATTTTCACTCTGATCTTTATTATTTTTTTCCTTCTACTTTCTCTGGGATTTACTTGCTTTTCTTTTTTCTAGTTCTTTTAGATGCAGGGTTAAGTTGTTTATTTGAGCTTTTTCTTGCTTCTTAAGGTATGCCTGTAATGCTACAAACTTCCTTCTCAGGACTGCTTTTGCTGTTTCCCATAAATTTTGAGTTGTTGTATGTTCATTTTCATTTGTTTCAAGGAAATTTTTTTATTTCTTCCTTGATCTCATTGTTTTTAAATAACATGCCATTTCTGTTTCCAAGTGTTTGAGTGTTTTTCAGT
This sequence comes from Saccopteryx leptura, assembly GCF_036850995.1. Taxonomy (NCBI): domain Eukaryota; kingdom Metazoa; phylum Chordata; class Mammalia; order Chiroptera; family Emballonuridae; genus Saccopteryx; species Saccopteryx leptura. The sequence goes on from NC_089516.1 coordinate 128,634,170, forward strand.
TTTTCTATTGTAGTTGATTTCTAGTTTCATGCTATTGTAATAAGAGAAAGTGCTTGATATAATTTCAATCTTCTTAAATCTATTGGGACTTGTTTTGTTTCCTAACATCTGGTCTATTCAAGAGAATGTGCCATGAGCCCTTGAGAAGAATGTGTATTCTGCTGCTTTTAGGGTTAAAGGTTCTAAAGGTATCTGTTAAATCCAGTTGATCTAATGTGTCCTTTAAGTCCACTGTTTCTTTATTAATTTTCTTTCTTGAGGATCTATCCAGTGATGTTAGTGTGGTATTGAAATCTTCTAAAATTATAGTATTCTGTTGATCTCGGCCGTTAGGTCCATCAAAATCTGTTTTGTATATTTAGGTGCTTCTATATTAGGTGTATAGATATTTATAATGGTTATGTATTCCTGTTGGATTGCTCTCTTTATTAATATTTAGAGACCTTCTTTATCACTTATTATAGCCTTTATTTAAGTCTATTTTTTCAGATATAAATATTGTTACTCCAACTTATTTTCATTTCCATTTGCATGAAATATTTTTTTCCATCCCTTTACTTTCAGTCTGTGTGTATCTTTTGTTTAGAGGTGGGTCTCTTGTAGACAGCATATGTACTGGTCCTGTTTTTTTAACCATGCAGCTACCCTATGACTTTTGAGTGGAGCATTTAGTCCATTTACATGTAAGGTTATTACTGATATGTAGTTGTTTATTGCCATTTTATTCTTTAAATTTACATTCACCCTTTACTAGATTCCTCCCCTTTGTTTTGTGTACAACAGGCCCCTTAACATTTCTTGCAACAATGGTTTGATTGTAATGAATTACTTCAATTGTTGTTTTTGTTTTTGTTTTTTTTTTAATCTGGAAAGCTTTTTAATTCTCCTTGAATTTGAAAAGATAGCCTTGCTGGATAAAAAACTCTTGATTGTAGGTTCTTGTTCTGCATTACTTTGAATATTTCTTGCCATTTTCTTCTGGCCTCAAGTATTTCTGTTTAAGAGTTGGTTGTCATCCTTATGGGGGCTTTTTTGTAGGTGATTGATTGCTTTTCTCTTACAGCTTTTAGTATTCTTTCTTTATCTTTTAGCTTTGGTATTTTAATTATGATGTGTCTTGGTGTAGGTCTCTTTGGGTTTCTCTTTAATGGGATTCTCTGTGCTTCTTGAACTTGTATGACTTTTTCCTTCATCAATTTAAGAAAGTTTTCAGCTATGATTTCTTCAATCAGGTTCTTTATCCCTTGTTCTTTCTCTTCTCCTTCAGGAACCCTAATTATGTGAATGTTGTTTCTCTTATATGTTGTCACAGAGCTCTCTTGGAGTTTCCTCAGACTTTGTGAGCCTTTTTTCTTTTTGCTATTCTGCTTCTGTACTTTCGCTTATCTTGTCCTCTTAATTGTTGATTTGATCTTCTGCTTCATCCAGCCTGCTTTTAATTCCTTCTAGTGTACTCTTCATTTCTGATATTGTGTTTATCATTTCTGTCTTATTCTTTTTTATGATTTCAGTGACCTTTTTGATGCCCACTATCTCTTTGGTACAGTGCTCATTTTGTCCATCTATTGTTGCTCTAAGATCCTTGAGCATCTTAACAATCAGTCTAAACTCTGCATCTGGTATCTTGGTTATTTCCATCTCATTCAGTTCTTTTTCTGGGGATTTCTTTTGAATTGCATTTCTCTGTCTCACATTTTGTCTCCTTATAGACTGCTCTTTTAGATGTGTAGTGTGTGTGTAACTAGCTAAGTATATGGTTGGTGTTGTCTGCTTCCAGCTTTCGCTTGTGTTGTTTTTACATCTTCATGGGTTGGCTTCAGTTGTTTGTAATTCATTGTGAGCTACTTGTCTGCTGTTATGGCTCTTTTTTCTGTTTGTGAAAGCATTTTCTATGCCTTATCTGGGTCAGGCGTGAGAAGATTTTCCTTAAGATACTACTCTAACTAGGGTTGTTAGGCTCTGTGGTGATGCTCTTTGTATCTGGCCACTGGATGTACCAGCACTGAACCTCCCTGGCCAGAATCTGGTGCAGACCAGTGGGGGTCACTGCTTTTGACTGGCCCTTAGCAACCTTCTAGGAGGTACAGGCATCCTAGAATTTATGGCTGCTTCTGCTGGGCCCTGATGCCAATGTAAATATAAGGTGCACTCTTAAGCTGGCTTTTATCTACTCTTGGACTGTGTGTGTGGCCTCTCTATTCCTGAAGTGTGTTTTTTCCACTGGACCCCCACTGCCTCCACCTCCCTGGGCACTTGGGCACTGGTGTGGGCTTGGAGACTGCCATTCAGGCAGCTCTGTGGGGGTGGGCTCTTAGCCTCACTGGGCTCCACCCCTCGCCTTTGCCTTGAGGGCCACCTGGGTCTGCCCCCTTCAGGTGTGGGAACTTTTGTAGGGCTCTGACCCCTGAGGGCATTCAGGATGCCTTGCCCTGCAGGGTTCTACCACCCACTTGCACTTGGGAAGCCTGTCCTGGCTCTGTCTTTCACTGCTGCCATGTGGGCTGTCTTACTGGGCTTCACCCCCATCCACCACAGCTGGGATCTCTCATCCTTTGGATGGTACTCAGCAGGTTGGGGGGCACTGTGTCAGCACTGAAAACCTGTGTCCCTGATGCGTCTTCTGTTTCTAAGTGTCTCTCTGCAATGACTGGAGCAGGAGAGCATCTTGTGGGCGGGTAATTGCTTCCTTTATCTGGCTTGGTCCTCCCAGGAAGAATGGCCACTTTATGGTTGGGGAGTGACCCAGTACAGGGGTCAGGGTGGCTCTCCCCCACAGTCTTTCTGTTCTCTCGATACTACTCTCATCTTGCAACTTCAGTCCCCTCGGCACTCCCCACTCCTGTAGCCTGAAGTAACTGGCTGTGAACAAAGTTTTCTGTGTGGTCTCTTTAAGACAGAGCCTGGGTCTGAGAGTTCTGTCTCCCTCTAGTAAACAGTAACCCAGCTCTTCTTTCAGCTAAATTCTGTCTGTACACCTCCTTTAGTCTCTGGGGCTCCATGCTGGGGTTCTGATCCTGTGGCAGAGTACCCACAACTCTAGACATCCCACCCCACCATGAGAGATGCACCGGGCTGCCTCTCACTCCTGAGAATGGGGCAGCCTTTCCATGTCTCCACCTTTCCTACCAGCTCAGTGTGGTTCCTTTGGTGATGCTTGGTTATAGATTCCTCTTAGTGTAGTCTAAAGTTGGTTTTTCAAGATGATTGTTCCTAAGTTAAGTTTTAATCCACTTGGGTTCTGGGAGGTGGGAACTGTAAAGTCTGTCTATTCCATGTTCATTTTCCCTCTCCAGTACATTTCCTTCCTAATGTTTTTATTATATTTAAGTCTTTAAATTATCTTAATTAAATAATTAACTTATTTATTAAGTTTTATTTATTGATTTTAGCAAGAGAGAAAACAAAACAGAGGACAACAGAGAAAGAGAGAGAGAGAGAGAGAGAGAGAGAGAGAGAGAGAGAAGAACATCAATTTGTTATTGTATGTGCCCTGACTGGGTGTTGAACTAATAAACTTTGTACTTTGGGATGACATTTTAACTATCCAAGCCACCCAACCAAGGTTAGAATTTATTTTATTTTATGACTTAAGCTATAGATATAAGTTACTTTTACCCAAACTAAAATCCATTAATTAAGTAGTGATTTCTAGTTTTTTGTTCTAGTTTGGCATAGATTGTTATTAAATAATTAAATCTAATTTTGAATATTCACATTTCATGAGCATTTAAAAAACAAATATAGTATTGTTTTAATAATTTGTTTACAAATCTTTAAAAATAAGTCAACAATACTTTTATTGTACCAGAATAATTTTTCTAACAACTTGTCAAAATCTATAGAAGTTCTCTCAGTGACTTTTTATTTATACTGCATTTAATTTATCTGTAAAATTAGCTATCTTTACAGTATTTGATATCTTAAATATTTTCTTCTTAGTGAATAGAATTATTTATGCATGTCTTCCTGGGCTTTTCCCACAGATATTTTATAATTTTATTTTTTTTCATAAATTTTATTTAGAAAATTACATTTAATGGGTGACATTTACTGATAAGAATACATATGTTTCAAGTAAATATTTCACGTAAGTGTTTTATTTACATAACATTTAAACTGTTGATTATGTTGTATAACCATCATCCAAAGTCAAATCATTTTTTGTCATTGTATATTTGTTACTCTTTACTAACTTCCCCCAAACCGCCCAAACCCATTTCCCCTGGTAACCACTTCCATTTATCTCTATATGCATAAGTCTCAGTTTATATCTTATATATATGTAAAGTTATATAGTTCTTAGCTGTTTCTGATTTATGCATTTCACTCAGTATAATGCTCTCATGGTCCATCCATGTTGTAAATGGCAATAGATCATCATTTCCTATGACTGAGTAATATTCCGTTGTATATATGTACTGCATCTTTTTTATCCAATCCTCTATTAAAGGATACACTTTAAGATTTTCCATGTTGTGGCTACTGTGAATAATGCTAAGATGAACATAGGGGTGCATGTGTCTACATACCAATGTTTTTGAAGGTTTTGGGTAGATACCCAGTGGAAAGATTGCTAGGGCATATGGTAGTCCTACTCTTAATTTTTAAGGAACCACCATACATTCTACCATATTTTTTGTACTAATTTACATTTATGAAAGCAGTGAATATGGGTTCCTTTTTTTCGCACAAATTCTTCATCACTTGTTCTTAAATGTCATGTTAATAATACCCAATCTCACAGGTGTGAGGGTTTATTTTGCTATGCAGAAACTTTTTAGTTTGATATAGTACCATTCATTAATTTTTGCCTTTACTTCCCTTGCCTTTGGGGTTAAATTCTTAAATTGTTCCTTATGGCCAAGATTCAAAAGTTTGGTACTTGTGTTTCCTTCTATGTGATTTATTGTTTTGGACCTTATATTTAGGTCTTTAATCCATTTTGAGTTTATTTTTGTGCTGCAGGAAAAACTTTAGTCAAGTTTCATTCTCTTGTATGTAGTTTTTCAATTTTCACAGCACCATTTATTGAAGAAGGTTTCTTTTCTCCACTGTGTGTTTTGGCTACTTTGTTGAAGATTATTTGTCCATATATGTGTGATTTTATTTCTGGTCTCTTGATTCTGTTCCATTGGTCTGCATGTCTATTTTTCTTGCAATATCATTTTGTTTTATTATAATGGCTCTATAGTATAATTTGAAGTCTGGTAGTGTAATACCTCTGTCTTCATTCATTTTCCTCAAGATTGCTTTAGCTTTTTGTTTTTATTATGGTTACATAAAAACCTGGTAATTTTACATTCTATTTTTTTATTAAATGACATTATGGTTGGTGGATTCCAAGATGGCAGCAGAGTAAGTAGACAAACAAACTGACACTTCAGAGCACAAAAATGGATTACAAATTAATTTAAGAACAATCATTGTGAAAAAACAGCTTTGGAATAAAAGAACAGGATTGAAAATCAAGAAGCACAGAAGAAATGACACCGAACCTTGTAGAAAGTGTGGGGATGCAGTGGAGGCTCCTCTGCTCCATAAGCTAGGGGCAGCTGAGGGTCCAGAAGGTTTCTCATTGTGGGAAGAGAGACCCTGAGAGATGGGGATCCTCAATCCCAGAACCAGAGCCCCAGCCTAGAAACCCAGAGACTGAAAGAGACAGTCTGACAGCACTGAGTTGGGAGAAGAGTGCTATTACTGTGTGTGGGAAAAGGTTAGCAAAGAAGTTGCATCCTTAAATGACCAGCACAGAAAATATCGCTCATAACCACTTGCCTGGGGCTCTGGAGGTGAGAAGGACTGAGAGGACTGAACTTGCATGAAGAGAGTGGTGAGATGGAGGCACAGGGACACAAACAGTGATGGGGAGAAGAATACCTGAGCTGAGTCATTCTCCAGTGCCAAGGAGGCCATAGCTGGTGGAGCATTGTTGCCTTCATCCAGCACAAGCTTAGTGTGGAGCCAGTTGACCCACCTCCAAAAAGCTCTCCAGCTCCAATCAACATGAAAGACTGTTTGGAAATAAAGAAGTAAAAGGGAGGGGCAGTAACTCAGGTTTCCAGGGAGACCTGAGTTACACCTTCCTCTTATGATACAGATAATGTGCTGCACTCCCAGAGAGTAACTGGGCAGACCACACATTCTGGTTATCATAGGTCATACCCACTGCATTCCTGGATAGAGTTTCAATTGGGGCCAAAGAGCAAGATATGACCACTAGCCTCGTCCTAAACACAGAAGTTACCTGCTGGGATCTGCAAACAAACAGAAGGGAAATTAAGACTTTTAAGCTTCTCTAATACTTAAGGTGAATTAAAATGTGAGCAACTTCCAGAAGTTGAGGGATAAAGACCTGGAGGAGAAGCCACCTTTCATATACCAAGCTCAGACCCATAACCCCAACAAGCTTACAAACCACACACAGAAAATATAGAAATGCAGAGAAGTGTAATCCATATGAATCAACAAGAAAAATCCCCAGAAAAAAATTAACTGAGATGAAAGTAACCAAATTACCAGATGCAGAGTTTAAAATAATGATTGTTGGGATGCTTAAGTATGGGAGCTACAAAGGATGGAGTTAATGAGCACTTGAATAGAGAAGTTGCAAGCATCAAAAAGGACACTGAAATCATAAAAAAGAATCAATCAGAAATGATAATTACAATATCAGATATGAAGACTACACTGGAAGGAATCAATAGCATGCTGGATGAAGCAGACGATCAAATCAGTAAATTAGAGTACAAGATAAATAAAAACAGAGAAACAGCAGCAAAAAGAAAATAGGCTCATAAGGTCTGAGGAAACTATAAGAGAAGTCTGTGACAATATGAAGAGAAATAACATCCACATCATAGGGGCTCCTGAAGGAGAAAAGTGAGAACAAGTGACAGAAAACCTGCTTGAAAAAAATCATAGCTGAAAACTGTTCTAAAGTGATGAAAAAAAAGTCACACAAGTTCAAGAAGCAAAGAGAGTCCTGATAAAGAGAAACCCAATGAGGCCTACATCAAGACACATCATAATTAAAATAACAAAGTTAAGAAATAAGAAAAAATACTAGAAGTAGCAAGAGAAAAGAAGTCAATTACCTATAAAGGAGCCTCCATAAGGATGACATCTGACTTGTCAACACAAACACTTGAGGTCAGAAGGGAATGGTAAGAAATATTCAAAGTAATGTAAAAGAAAAACCTAGAAGACCATATCACTGACTGAAAAAAAAAAGCACCACCATGTTTATGGCAGCACTGTTCACAGAAGCAAAGATCTGGAAACAGCCAAAGTGTCCATCAGTGGATGAGTAGATTAAAAAGCTGTGGTACATATATACAAGGGAATACTATGGGGTCATGAAAAAGAAAGGAAATCTTACCTTTTGCAACAACATGGATGGACCTGGAAACTATTATGTTAGTGAAATAAGCCAGGCAGAAAAAGAAAAATATCATATGACCTCACTCATTTGAGAAATTTAAGAAACAGTGAGAACTGAGGAATGGAATTGAGACAGAGGAGGGATCAAAGGGAACAGACGAAAAGAGGACAGAGTGAAAGGGGATGATAGGATGGAATAAACCTGAAGGGAAGGGGTGGGCGCTGTTGAGAGGGGGGCAAGGGAGATGTTGAGGGGAATATGGGGTGGGGGATGCATTTGGGGTGACCCTAGAATCTATGTAAACACAATTAAATAAAAAAATCTAGAACCAAGACTTCTTTATCTAGTAAGATTATAATTTATAATTGAAGGAGAAACAAAAAGTTTCCAAGACCAAAACAAACAAACAAACAAATAAACAAAACAAAACAAAATAAAAAACTCAAGGAACTTATTACAACCAATTCAGTACTGAGGAAATGTTAAGAGGCTTGCTGTAAAAAGAGCAAAGGAAAAAAAAAAAAGAGGATTAGAGTTTTAATGAATAAAATGGTAATAAATGACTACATATCAATAATAACTTTAAATGTAAATGGATTAAATGGTCCAACCAAAAGACCTAGGGTTGGCCTGACCTGTGGTGGCACAGTGGATAAAGCGTCGACCTGGAAATGCTGAGGTCGCCGGTTCAAAACTCTGGGCTTGCCTGGTCAAGGCACATATGGGAGTTGATGCTTCCAGCTCCTCCCCCTGTCTCTCTCTCTCTCTCTGTCTCTCTCTCCTCTCTAAAATGAATAAATAAAATAAAAATTAAAAAAAAAATTAAAAAAAAAACCAAAAGACCTAGGGGTAGCTGCATGAATAAGAAAACAAGACCCATACATATGCTGTCTATAAGAGATCCTCCTCAGAATAAAAGATACACATAGACTGAGAGTAAAGGGATGAAAAAATATTCTATGTAAACAGAAAGGAAAGAAAAGTGGGGAAGCAATACTAATATCAGACAAAATAAATTTTAAAAGAAAGGCTATAGTAAGAGATAAAGAATGTGACTACATAATGATAAAAGGAGCATTACAACAGGAAGATATAACTATTATAAATACATATGCATTTAATATAGGAGCACCTAAATATATAAAACAGATTTTGATAGGCAAAAAGGGCAAGATTAACAGCAATACTATAATAGTTAGGGATTTTACTACCCCTCTAACATCCATGGATAGAACTTCCAGACAGAAAATTAACAAAGAAACAGTGGCCTGATCAGTGGTAGTCAACCTGGTCCCTACTGCCCACTAGTGGATGTTCCAGTTTTCATGGTAGGCAGTAGCAGAGCAACCAAAGTATAAATAAAAAGATAGATTTAACTCTAGTAAGTTGTTTTATAAAGATTTATTCTGCCAAACTTAGTGAAAATCCGACATAAGGTACTTGGTAATTATTATATTATTATATCCTTCAACTTGCTATAAATCTGCTTTATAAATTTTATGAAGTAAAGTTACTTCGCTACTTTATAAATCACCATTACTGTGGAACCGGTGGGTGATTAGAAAATTTTACTACTAACAGAGATACAAAAGTGGGAAGTAGGTATAAAAAGGTTGACTATTTCTGCACTAGATAAACTGGATTTCATAGATATCTTCAGACCTTTCACCTCAAATCAACAGAATATACATTCTTTTCAAGAGCTCATGGAACATTCTCTAGGATAGACCACATGTTAGGACACAAAACAAGTATTTATAAATTTAAGAAGATTGAAATAATATCAGGCAACTTATCTGATCACAACTGCATGAAACTAGAAATAAACTACAATAGAAAAATGGAAAAAAACATTCAAACACTTGGAAACTAAATAGCATGCTATTAAATAATGAATAGGTTATCAATGAGATCAAGGAAGAAATCAAATACTTCCTTGAAACAAATGAAAATGAACATACAACAAGTCAAAATTTATGGGGCACAGCAAAAGCAGTCCAGATAGGGATGTCCATAGCATTACAAGCATAACTTAAGAAACAAGAAAAAGCTCAAAATAACAACTTAACCCTGCACCTAAAAGAACTAGAAAGAGAACAGCAAGTAAAGCTCAGACTAAGAAGGAAGGAAATAATAAAGATCAGAGTGAAAAATAAATAACATAGAGGCAAAAAACAAAACAAAAACAATACAGAAGATCAATGAAACCAAGAGCTGGTTCTTTAAAAAGGTAAACAAAATTGATAAACCTTTAACTAGATTCACCAAGAAAAAGAGAGAGGGTTCAAATAAATAAAATTAGAAATGGGAGTGGAGAAGTAACAACTGACAGTGACAAAATTCAGAGAATTGTAAAAAAATACTCTGAAGAACTCTATGTCCCAAAATGGGACAACCTAGATGAAATGGACAAATATCTTGAAAAATAAAATTATTTAATAATCAATCTGGAATAATCAGAAAACCTAAACACACCAATTACAACAAAAGAGATGGAAACAGTTACCAAAAAACTCCCAACAACAAAAGTCCTGGGCCTGATGGCTTCACAGGCAAATTTTACCAAGTATTCAAAGAAGAAATAACTTTTATTCTTCTCAAGGTATTTTAAAAAATTCAAGAGGAGGGAAAACTGCCAAACTCCTTTAATAAGGCAAACATAATCTTCATTCCAAAACCAGGCAAAGACACTACAAAAAAAAAGAAAACTATAGGCCAATATCCCTGATGAACTTAGATGCCAAAATTCTCAAAAATTATTAGCAAATTGGATCCAGCAATACATGGAAATAACTATACATAATGATCAATTGGGCTTTATGCTGGGAAGGCAAAGCAAGGCTCGAATAATATTTGCAAATTAATCAATGTAGTTCATCACGTAAACAAAAGGAAGGAGAAAAACCACATGATAATATCAATAGATGCAGAAAAAGCATTTAATAAAATCCAGCACCCATTTATAATCAAAACTCTCAGCAAAGTGGGAATAAAGGGAACATACCTCAATGTGATAAAGGCCATCTATGACAAACCCACAGCCAACATTATACTCAATGGACAAAAATTAAAAGCAATTCCTTAAGAACAGGAATAAGGCAGGGGTGCCCCCTTTCACCACTATTATTCAACATAGTTCTGGAGGTCCTAGCCACAGCAATCAGACAAGAAGAAGAAATAAAAGGCATCCAAATTGGAAAAGAAGTAAAACTTTCATTATTTGCCGATGACTTGATACTGTACATAGAAAACCATAAAGTCCCAATCAAAAAAACTGCTGGAACTGATAAATTAATTCAGCAAGATGCTGGGATTGAAAAACAATATTTGGAAATCAGTGGCATTTATATACACTAACAATGAACTCTCTGAAAGAGAAATTATGAAAACAATGCCCTTCACTATTGCAAGAACAACAACAGCAACAAAAACGTATGTAGGAGTAAATTTAACCAAGGATGTTAAAGACCTGTCCTCTGAAAATTATAAAACATTGATAAAAAAAAATCAAGAAAAATACAAACAAGTGGAAGCATATACCATGTTCATGGATAGGAAGAATAAACATCATTAAAATGTCTATACTACCCAAAGCAATGTTTAAATTCATTGCAATTCATATTAAAATACCAATGTCATACTTCAAAGCTATAGAACAAATATTCTAAAAATTTATATGGAACCAAAAAAGAACACAAATAGCCTCAGCAATCTTGAAAAAGAAATATAAAGTGAGTAATATCACAATTCCTGATATCAAGTTATACTACAAGGCCATTGTAATCAAAACAGCTTGGTACTGGCATAAGAACAGCCATACAGATTAGTGAAACAGAACAGAGAACCCAGAAATAAATCCACACCTTTATGGCCAATTGATATTAAACAAAGAAGGTAAAAGCATACAATGGAGTAAAGACAATACTGTCTTTCCCCTTGTTCTTGAATCTGTTAAGGCAGGCAGCTGGTGAATTAGCATTTGCATTGGTGGACATGATTTGAGACAAAAAAAGAAAGCTCCACAGGCAGCTCTTGCTGTCACAGAAGGCAGAGAGGAGCGTAGTCCGCACTTCAGTTGCTCAGAGAGTGACCACCATATATCTCAGCCCAAGACAGTGTTGAAATGCCTTTTGACCCAGCTATCCCACTTCTAGGAGTACATCCCAAGAACACTACATCACTAATTCAAAAGAAGAAATGTACCCTTATGTTTATTGCAGCAATGTTTACAATAGCCAAGATCTGGAAACAGCCCAAGTGTCCATCAGTAATGAGTGGATTAAAGAACAATGGTACATATACACAATGGAATACTATGCAGCTGTGGAAAAGAAGGAAGTCTTACCTTTTGTGACAACATGAATGTACCTGGAGTCTATTATGCTAATCAAAGTAAGCCAGGCAGAGAAAGAAAAAAAATATCATATGACCTCACTCATATGAGAAATCCAATGAACAACGTGAACTGAGGAATGGAAAAGATGCAGAGAAGGGGTTAAAGAGTCCAGATGGAGAGTGGTCACAGGGAAAGGGGGTAATAGCAGGGGATCAAAGAAAGGAAAAACATTAGTAAAGGTATATACATATTAGAGAGAGAGATAGAGGGTAGGATAGTAAATCATGGAGGGAAGGTGGTGAGGGGAGGGAATAAAGGGGGTATCAAGAAGAACACGGGGGGGGGGGGAGGGAGGGAGTTATATTTGGAGGAACACTTGTAACTATGTAAACACAACATATTAAAAAATGACATTGGGATTTTGATGGGAATTGTATTAAATTTGTATATTGTTTTGTGTAATATGGCCATTTAACTATGTTATTTTTTACCAATCCATGAACATAGAATAATTTTTCATTTCATTTTGTCTTTTTCAATTTATTTCTAAATACTTTGCAGTTTTCAGTATATAGGACTTTCATATCCTTTGTTAAGTTTATTTCTAGGTGTTTTATGTTTTTATTTCAGTTGTAAAATAAATTTTTTATTTCATTTTCTGAAGTTTCATCTTTAGCATATAGAAAAGCAATAGACTTTTCTATATTGATTTTGTATTCTGTGACTTTACTGTATTGGTTTATTGTTTCATATTGTTTCAAATAGTTTTTCAGTGTAGTCTTCATGGTTTTCTATATACAAGATCATGCCATCAGCAAGAAATAATACCTTTATTTCTTTTTTCCCCAAGAATGATGCTTTTTATTTCTTTCTTTTCTCTGATTGTTCTGCCTAAAACTTCTAGATCTATATTGAATAAGAGTGGAAAGAGTGGGCAACCTTGTCTTGTTTCTGATATTAGAGGAAAAGCCTTTATTTTTTCACCCTTTTGTATGATAATAGCTGATAGTTTGTCATATATAGCCTTTTTTTTTTGTATTTTTCTGAAGCTGGAAACAGGGAGAGACAGTCAGACTCCCGCATGCGCCCGACCGGGATCCACCTGGCACGCCCATCAGGGGCGATGCTCTGCCCACCAGGGGGCGATGCTCTGCCCCTCCGAGGTGTCACTCTATTGCGACCAGAGCCACTCTAGCGCCTGGGGCAGAGGCCAAGGAGCCATCCCCAGCACCCGGGCCATCTTTGCTCCAATGGAACCTTGGCTGCGGGAGGGGAAGAGAGAGACAGAGAGGAAGGAGAGGGGGTGGGGGTGGAGAAGGAGATGGGCACTTCTCCTGTGTGCCCTGGCTGGGAATCAAACCCGGGACCCCCGCACTCCAGGCCGACGCTCTACCACTGAAACAACCGGCCAGGGCTCATATATAGCCTTTTTATGTTAAGATACTTTCCTTCTATACTCAGTTTATTGGGTGTTTAAAACATAAAGGGATGTTGTATCTTATTGAATGCTTTTTCTGCATCTATGTATAGAAACATATATTTTTTGTTCTTTGTTTTGTTGATATGGTGTACTACATTGATTGATTTATGTATGTTGAGACATCCTTGTGCTCCTGGAATGAATCCCACTTGGTTGTGATGTATTATTATAATTTTTAAAATATTTATTTATTTATTTATTTGGTGATAGATGGGGAGGCTGAGAGACAGACACCTGCATATGCTCTGACTGGGATCCACCTGATGAACCTTCTACTGGGCGGTGATGTTTTGCCCATCTAGAGCCTCTTCTCCATTGTTCAGGAATCAACCTATATTAGCACCTGAGTCAAGGCCATGAAGCCATCCTCAGCCAGGGCCAACTTGCTGGAACCATTCAAGCCATGGCTGTATGAGGGAAAGAAAGAGAGAGATAGAGAGAGAGGGGGAAGAGCGAGAGAGGTGGAGAAGCAGATGGTCATTTCTCCTGTGTGCTTTGTCTGGGAATCAAACCCAGGACTTACACATGCCGAGTCATTGCTCTACCACTAAGGCAACCAGCCAAAGCCTTACTTTTTAAATTTGTTGTTGTATTTGATTTACTAGTATTTTGTTTATGGTTTTTGCATCTTAATTCAATAGGGATATTGGTCTGTAGTTAATATTTTAAAGCATGAAATTGAGAGAGAGAAAGTGAAAGAAACAGATAGACAGGGACAGGCAGAGAGGAAGGAAGAGAGACGAGAAGCATCCACTTATAGTTGCAGCACCTGAGATGTTCATTGATTGTTTTCTCATATGTCTTTTGACCAGATGGCTCCAGCTGAACTAGTGACTCCTTTTTCAAGGCAGCAACCATGAAGTCATGTCTATGATCTCACACTCAAGCTGAAGAACCCTCGCTTAAGACAGCGACTGTGGAGTCTCGAGTCTGGGTTTGTTGTGTCCCAGGCCAGTGCACTATCAACTGTGCCACCACTGGGTCACGCTGTAGTTTTCTTTTTTGCTGTTTTCCTTGCCAGGTTATAGTAACAGTGTTATATTGGCCTCATAAAATGTGTCAGGTAGTATTGCTTTTTCTTCTATTTTTTGGAAGACTAATAAGTATAGGTACCATATCTTTCTTGGTACCATATCTTGAATGTTTGGTAGAATTTACTAGTGTAGCCATCTGGTCCCGGAATTTTATTTTGGATGAGGTTTTTGATAGTTGTTTCTTCTTCCTACTTATGTATGCATCTATTTTAGTTTTTCCACTTCTTCATGACTCAGTCCAAGAAGATTGTATAATTCTAGGAATTTATCCATTTCCTCTAGGTTGTTGAATTTGGTGGCATATAATATTTCATAGTGTTCTATTATGATCCTTTGTATATATATGATGTCTGTGATAATTTCTCTTCTTTCATTTCAAATTTTGTTTATATGAGTTCTTTCTCTTTTTTCCTTAGTGAGTCTAGCCAAGGGTTTGTCAATTCTATTGATCTTTTCAAAGAGCCAAGCCTTTATTGTATTGATTCTTTTCTATATTTTTTGTTCTCTATTTCATTTAGTTCCGCTCTAATTTTTACTATTTCCTTTATTCTGCTGACATTGTGTTACTTTTGTTTTTCTAGTTCCTTAAGATGAGATGCTAAGTTCTCAACAGGGGATCTCTTTTATTTCTTGCTATTAAGCCTACAATGATATAAATTTCCCCCTTATTACTGCTTTTCCTACATCCCAGAAATTTTGAAATGTCCTCTTGTCATTTTTATTTGTCTGTAAAATCTTTTGGTCTCTGCTTTTATTTCTTCTTTGACACAGTCATTTTTTAAAAGTATGTTGTTTAATTTCCATGATTTTGTGGGTTTCTCTACTTCCTTTTTACCGTTGAATTCTAATTTCAAAATCCTTGTGGTCAGAAAATAGGCTTGTTATCATTTTGATCTTTCTGAATTTGTTGGTGCTATTTTTGTGGTTCAACATATGGTTTATCCTTGAGAATGTTCCATGCACACAGGAGAAATATGCATAATCTTATGTTCTGCAATAAATAAATATCTATTATGTTCATTTGGTCTAGTGTGTAATTTAAGATAAATATTTTTTTATTGTTCATTTGGTCTAGTGTGTAATTTAAGATAAATATTTTTTTTATTGCACTTCTGTTTGGATGATCTATCTCAGGGGTCTCAAACTTGTGGCCCGCGGGCCGCATGCGGCCCGCCGAACAATTTTGTGCAGCCCACAGACTAATCCACGAAGTTCAAGAGACCCCCCTGATCTATCTAAAGCCATTAATGAAGTATTGAGATCTCCATGTATGACTGTGTTTTTGTCTGCTTCTATTTTTAGATCAGTTAGTAAATGTTTTATATCTTTTGTTGCTCCCCAGTTTGATTTATATATATTAAGAAGTGTTATGTCTTCATAATTCAATGTCCTCTTTATCATTATGAAATGTCCACGTCCATCTTTGTTTCTGGTAACCTTTGTGTCTTGGAGTCAGCATTGTCAGCTGTAAGTATGGCTACACCTGCTTTTCTTTGGATATAATTTGCTTGGAGAATTGTTTTACAATCTTTCACTTTGAGTTGACTTTTGTCCTTGAGCTTAGATGTGTCTCTTGAAGGCAACATATGATTGGATTTTGGTTTTTGATCTTATCTACTACTCTGTGCCTCTTTATTGATGAGTTCAGTCCATTTTAATTTAGGTTAATTATTGAAGCTTGAGAATTTCCTATAGCTGTTCTATATTTGCTTTTTTTTACTTTTCTGGTATCTCTGATTCTCCTTTAGTTTTTCTCTTTTGTGTTTATGTCAGTATATTTTGTTTGGTGATTCTATACTTCTTGCCTTTGATTCTCCTTTTTTTAAGCTATCTGTTCTAGTAGTGACTTTTTTGTAGTTGGTTATCATTGTTATTAAAAAAAAATTTATATGTACAAGAATCCTTTGTCTTATGAGTCTTTCTTCACTCCATCCTTCTTTGCTATTGTTAGTCTTTATCCTTTCCTTTCTTATTTTATTGTTGTCACATAATGTTCTTGTTTTTATTGTTACCTTGTTGGAGCCTTGCAGTTTTGATTTGTTTTGTTCTTTGTATCTTGTCAAATAACCTTCTTGAAAATTCTTGCAGTGGGGTTTTCTGGTGATAAATTTCCTCAGTTTCTATATGTCTATAAATGTTTTTGTTTCTCCTTCATATCTGAAGGATAACTTTGATGGACATATTCTTGGCTAATAATTCCTCTCTTTTAGTACTTTGAATTTTTGGGTCCACTCTCATCTTTTTTTTTTCTGAAGTGAGAAGTGGAGAGGGAGTGAAAGAGACTCCTGCATGTGCCCAACTGAGATCCACCCAGAATGCCCAATAGGGGTGATGCTCTGCCCATTTGGGTCATTGCTCTGTTGCAACCAGAGCCATGCTAGTGCTTGAGGTGGAGGCCATGGAGCTGTCCTCAGTGACCAGGACAATTTTTGCTCCAATGGAGCCTTGCCTGCAGGAAGGGAAAAGAGAGATAGAGAGAAATGAGAGGAGAAAGAGTGTAAAAGCAGATGGGTGACTCTCCTATGTGCTCTGGCCAGGAATTGAACCTGGGATTTCCACATGCCAGGCTGTTGCTCTACACTGAGCCAACTAGCCAGGGCAGGTCCACTGTCTTCTTGCTTGTAGAGTTTCTGCTGAGAAGTTGGATGATACCCTAATGTGCCTTCCTTTATATATTTTGTATTCCTTTTCCTTTACTGACTTGGTGATTCTTTCTTTGTCACTGATCTTTGACAATTTTATTATAATGTGCCTTGGAGAAGGTCTGTTTTGGTTGAGGTAATTTGGTGTTCTGTGTACTTCATGGATTCAAAGTTCTAACTCAGTGGTTCTCAACCTTTGTAATGCTGTGACCCCGCAATACAGTTCCTCATGTTGCGGTGACCCCAAACCAAAAAATAATTCTGGTGGCTACTTCATAACTGTTATGATTCGGAATGTAAATACCTGATATGCATTATGTATTTTCTGATGGCTTTAGGCGACCCCGCTGGGGTCGCGACCCACAGGTTGAGAACCACTGTTCTAACTTTTTCCCTAGGCTTAGGAAATTCTCATCAATTTAAATATGCTTTGCATTTCCTTCTCCTTCTCTTCTTATTCTGATAAATCCAGTATTCTCTTATAGCTCTTTCTGATGGATTCAGACAATTCTTGTAGAGCTCTCTCAGTTTTCTATTAATTTGTGAATCTCTCTCTTCTTCTCTCTGTAGCATCTCCAGTTGCCTGTCTTTGATGTCACTGATTCTCTTTTTTATCTGGCTTGTTCTATTAGCTAAATTTCTACTTCAGTTTTCAACTCATGTATTGACTTCATCTCTGTTTTTAAAGTTTAAATCTTCTTAGTGAGGTATCCCTTTGTTTTCTGAACACATTAGTTTCTTATTGGTGTTTTGTCGCTTATCTTTGAGTATTTTCATAACTTCAAGTTTGAATTCTTTATCATTTTACTCCAAGGTTTCCATGTGACTAAGCTTGCTTTCTGGAGATTTTTCATTTTCTTTCTGAAATATATCTTTTTCTTGTGTAGCTATGGCGTTCAATCTTCTTCCTTTAGTCCATTAAGTGTGCATATCTTTTAGGCAAGCCTACAAGCCCAATTGGGGTTCTTTTGCTGCATTATAATTGTTCAATTTGTTGAAATTTCAAGGGGAAAGATGAGGAGTATCTCTCATGTCACTCTTACTCTGATGTCATTTTATAAATTTCTATCAATATTTTTTCCTCAAATTAAGTTAATAATATTTAATATTTGTCGTTATTGTGAATCTCTTTTTTCAATATATTGTCTTGCCCTGAGGCACGTATTAAGTATGCAACTGACATTTGTCGGTTATAAAGTTTGCTCAGCATATTTATTTTTAATAAATTTTATGTTGGTGAGTTAGAGTTTCTTATATAATCCTGTCATTTGTGAGAAATAATATTCCATTTCTTCAACATATTTATAGCCCATTTCTTTTTCTTCAAACCCATTTTATTGCAGTTAATTTAGACTGCTAAGAAAAATAGCTGTGTCATAATTATGGTTTTTTTAGTTTTAATGGGGTGACATTAATAAATTAAGGTACATATGTTCAGAGAAAACATCTCTAGGTTATTTTGACATTTAATTATGTTGCATACCCATCACGCAAAGTCCAATTGTCTTCTGTCAACTTCTATCTGGTTTTCTTTGAGCCCCTCCTTGAGCCCCATTGCATCCATTTCTCTACTCCCTCCCTCCCTCCCTTGGTCTCTTATCCTCCTCAACATCCCCCTTCTTGCCCATGACACTTAGTCTCATTTTTATGTCCCACCTATGTATGGAATCATGCAGTTCTTAGATTTTTTCTGATTTACTTATTTCACTCCATATAATGTTATCAAGATCCATCCATGTTGTAGTAAATGATTCGATGTCATCATTTTTTTATGGCTGAGTAGTATTCCATAGTATATATGTACCAAATCTTCTTTATCTGGTCATCTATTGAAGGGTTTTTTTGTTGTTTCCATGTCTTGGCCACTGTGAACAATGCTGCAGTGAACATGGGGCTGCATGTGTCTTTACATACAAATGTTTTCAAGTTTTGGGGGTATATATGCAGTAGAGGAATTGGTGGGTAATATGGTAGTTATACGTTTAGTTTTTTGAGGAATCATTATACTTTCTTCTGTTAATGGTTGTACTACTTTACATTCCCAACAACATTGAATGAGGGTTCCTTTATCTCCACAGCCTCTCCAACATTTGCTATTACCTGTCTTGTTAATAATAGCTAATCTAACAGGTGTGAGGTGGTATCTCATTGTAGTTTTGATTTGGATTTCTTTAATAACTAAGGAAGATGAGCATCTTTTCATATATCTGTTGGCCATTTGTATTTCTTCCTGGGCGAAGTGTCTGTTCATGTCCTTTTCCCATTATTTTTATTGGATTGTTTGTTTGTTTGTTGTTGAGTTTTATGAGTTCTTTGTATATTTTGGATATTAGGCCCTTATCTGAGCTGTTGTTTAAAAATATTTCCCATTTAGTTGACTGTCTGTTTGTTTTGTTGTCAGTTGCTCTTGCTGTACAAAAACTTCTTAGTCTGATGTGGTCCCATTCATTTATCTTTGCCTTCACTTCTCTTGCCTTTGGAGTCAAATTCATAAAATGCTCTTCAAAACCAAGGTCCATGAGTTTTTAGTACCTATGTTTTCTTCTATGTACTTTATTGTTTCAGGTCTTATATTTAGGTCTTTGATCCATTTTGACTTAATTTTAGTACAAGGAGACAAACTGTAGTCAAGTTTCATTCTTTTGCACATGGCTTTCCAGTTTTCCCAGCACCATTTGTTGAAGAGGCTTTCTTTTCTCCATTGTGTGTTGTTGGCCCCTTTATCAAAAATTATTTTACCATACATATGTGGTTTTATTTCTGGGATTTCTATTCTGTTCCATTTTTCTGCCAATACCATGCTGTTTTGATTGTCATAGCTTTATAATATAATTTGAATTGAGGTATTGTAATGCCCCCAGCTTTGTTCTTTTTCCTTAGGATTGCTTTGGCTATTAGGGGTTTTTTATAGTTCCATAAAAATCTGATGATTTTTTGTTCCATTTCTTTAAAAAATGTCATTGGAATTTTGATGGGAATTACATTGAATTTGTATATTGCTTTAGGTAATAAGGTCATTTTGATTATATTTATTCTTCCTATTCAAGAAAAAGGGATATTTTTACATTTCATTAAATCTTTTTTGATTTCCCTTAATCATGCTTTGTAGTTTTTATTATTTAAGTCCTTTACATTCTTTGTTATGTCTATTCCTAGGTATTTTTTTGTTGTTGTTGCAACAATGAAAATTATTTTTTTGAGTTTGTTTTCTGATGTTTTGTTTTTGGCATATAGAAAGGCAATTGACTTTAGTATATTAATTTTATATTCTGCAACCTTACTGTATTGGTTTATTGTTTCTAGTAGTCTTTTGTGGAGCCTTTTGTGTTTTTGATGTATAGGATCATATCATCTGCAAAAAGTGAAATCTTTCCTTCTTCTTTTCCATTATGAATGCCTTTTATTTCTTTATCTTGTCTGATTGCTCTAGCTAGAACTTCCAACACCACGTTAAATAAGAGTGGAGAGAGTGATCAACCCTGTCTTGTTCCTGATTTAAGGGGGAAAGTTCTCAGTTTTATGTCATTTAACATGATGATAGCTGATGGTTTATCATAAATGGTCTTTATCATGTTGAGATATTTTTCTTGTATACCCATTTTGTTGAGTGTTTTAAGTAAAAAATTGTGCTTTATTTTATTGAATGCCTTTTCTGTATCCATTGATAAGATCATGTGGTTTTTGTTCTTTGTTTTGTTGATATGGTGTATTATGTTAACCGTTTTACGTATGTTGAACTATCCTTGAGATTCTGGAATGAACCCCACTTGATCATGATGTATTATTTTTTTAATATGTTGTTGTATTTGATTTGCTAGTATTTTATTTAGTATTTTAGCATCTGTATTCATTAGAGATATTGGTCTGTAGTTTTCTTTCTTTGTGCCGTCCTTGCCAGGTTTTGTTATGAGGGTTAGGTTGGCCTCACACAATATGTTCGGAAGTACTGGTTCTTCTTCAATTTTTTGGAAGACTTTGAGTAGAATAGGAACCAAGTCTTCTTTGAATGTTTGATAGAATTCACTAGTATAACCGTCTGGGCCTGGACTTTTATTTTTGGGGAGGATTTTAATAGTTTTTTTTATTTCCTCTCTGCTTTTTGGTCTGTTTAGGCTTTCTGCTTCTTCATGACTCAGTCTAGGAAGATTGTATTGTTCTAGGAATTTATCCATTTTTTCTAGATTGTTGAATTTGGTGGCATATAGTTTTTAATATTATTCTACAATAATTCTTTGTATATCTATATCTGTGATGATTTCTCCTCTTTCATTTTGGATTTTGTTTATAAGAGTCCTTTCTCTTTTTTCTTTGGTGAGTCTTGCCAAGTTTTCTCCATTTTGTTGATCTTTACAAAGAACCAGCTTCTTGTTTTATTAATTTTTCTATAGTTTTTCTGTTCTCTATTTCATTTATTTTTGCTCTCATTTTTATTACTTCCTTTTTTCTGCTGGTTTTGGGTTGTCTTTGTTCTTCTGTTTCTAGTTCCTTGAGATGTGAAGTTAAGTGATTTACTTGGGCTCTCTCTTGTTTGTTCATATAGGCCTGTACTGATATGAACTTCCCTCTTATTACTGCTTTTGCTGCATTTCAGAGATTCTGATATGTTGTATTGTTATTTTTATTTGTCTGTATGTATCTTTTTTTTAATTTTTTTTTATTTATTCATTTTACAGAGGAGAGGGAGAGACAGAGAGAGAGAGAGAGAGAGAGAGAAAAGAGACAGAGAGAGAGAAGGGGGGAGGAGCTGGAAGCATCAACTCCCATATGTGCCTTGACCAGGCAAGCACGGTTTTGAACCGGCGACCTCAGCATTTCCAGGTCGATGCTTTATCCACTGCGCCACCACAGGTCAGGCTGTATCTTTTGATCTCTGTGCTTATTTTTTCTTTGACCCACTTATTTTTTAAAAGTATGTTGTTTAGTTTCCACATTTTTGTGGAGTTTTTTCCCCCTCTTTTTTGCAGTTGAATTCTAGTTTAAAGGCTTTATGATTAGAAAATATATTTGGTATAATTTCAATTTTTCTGAATTTGCTGATGTTATTTTTGTGGCCCAACATATGGTCAATTCTTGAGAATATTCCATGCACACTAGAGAAAAATGTATACTCTGGCACTTTGGGTTGAAATGTCCTGTAGTTGTCTATCATATCCAATTGTTCTAGTGTTTTATTTAAGGCCAATATTTCTTTATTGATTTTCTTTTTGGATGAACAATCTAGAGCCATCAGCTGTGTATTGAGGTCTCCAAGTATGATTTTACTTTTGTCAGTTTTTTGGTTTTAGGTCAGTCAGTACCTGTCTTACATATTTTGGTGCTCCTTGGTTTGGTGCATATATATTAAGAAGTGTTATGTCTTTTTGACTCAGTGTCCCTTAATCATTATGAAATGACCATTTTTGTCTCTGATTACTTTTGCTGTCTTGTAGTCAGCATTGTTAAATATGAGTATTGCTACACCTGCTTTTTTTGGATGTTATTTGATTGGAGTATTGTTTTCCAGCTTTGCACTTTGAATTTATTTTTATCCTTGTTGCTTAGATGTGTGTTTTCTAGGCAGCATACATTTGGATTTTCTTTTTTAATCCGTTCTGCTACTCTGTGTCTTTTTATTGGTGATTTCAATCCATTTACATTTAGTGTAATTATTGACACTTGAGGATTTCCTATTGCCATTTTATATATTGCTTTCTGTTGGTCTTGTATCTTGTTTGATTCTTCTCTTTTGTTTTTCTATCATTTGTTTTTGTTTGATTGTAATCCATACTTCTTTCCTCTGTTACTTCTTTTTTAAGTCATGTGCTTCTGTGTTGCTTTTTCAGGGGTGGTTACCATTAAATAATGGAAAGGCTACCTACCATGTTCATTGTAGTACACTATCTTATGAGTGCTTCTGCACACCATCATCCTTTGCTACTGTTAATCTTTGTCCTCTTCCCTTTTAGCTTTTGGTGTCACAATTTTTAATTTGGTTTTATTGTTTTCTTGGTCGAGCTTTTACTTGTGATTTTGTTTTGTTTTGTTCTTTGTATCTGGTTGGAAAACCCCCATTAGTATTTCCTGAAGTGTGTGTTTTCTGATGATAAATTTCCTCATCTTTTCTGTACCTGTGAATGTTTTTATTTCTCCTTTGTATTTGAAGGATAGCTTTGATGGGTATAGTATTCTTGGCTGGAAGTTTCTCTCTTTCAGAACTATAAATATTGGGGTCCATTCTTCTAGCTTGTAGAGTTTCTGCTGAGAAATCTGATGATAATCTAATAGGCCTTCCTTTATATGTTGTATTCTTCTTTTCCCTGGCTGCCTTGAGAATTTTTTCTTTGTCGTTGGTTTGTGCCAATTTCATTATGATGTGCCTTGGGGTAGGTTTGTTGGGGTTAAGATACCTTGATATTCTTTTTCCTTTTTGAATTCAAGGCTTTAGTTTTTTCCATAGGCTTGGGAAGTTCTTGTCTATTATTTGTTTGAATATGTTCTCCATTTCATTTTCTCTCTCTTCTCCTTCTGATATTCCCTATTATTCTTATGTTACCCTTTTTGATGGAGTCAGACAATACCTGTAGGGATTTTTCATTTTTTTTAATTCGTGAGTCTCTCTCCTCTTCTCTCTGTTGTGCCTCAAGTTGCCTTTCTTCTATGTCACTAATTCTCTCTTCTATCTGGCCTGTTCTATTAGCTAAGCTTGTTACCTTGTATTTCAGTTCATGAGTTGAGTTTTTAATCTCTGTTTGATTTGTTTTCATAGTTTCCATTTCCTTGGTAATATATTCTTTCTGTTCATTGAGTTGTTTTTTGAGCTCTCTGAATTGTCTTTCTGTGTTTTCTTGTATACCTCTGAGTATTTTTAGGATTTCTATTTTAAATTTTCTGTAATTTATCTCCAAGGTTTCTAATCTATTAAAATTTTTTTTGTATAGATTTTTCCTCATCTATCTGTCTTACATCTCTGTCTTTTATATCTATGATATTTGATTTTCTTTTCCTTAATGGCATCTAATGGTGGTTCTGTTAATAACACTAATGAGAATTAATAAAGAATAAAAATTAAAATATATATAAAATAATTTTTAAAAAATTATTATTTCTTTTTTTTGAGAAAATACCATGAAAAACTGAGAATTATATTTTGTTAAATGGAACAAAAACTACGTAGAGTGGAGGGCTTGAGTTGGGGAGAAGTGACATAGGGGAAAAACGGGATAAGGACCCACAAAATGCAAAAAAGGAAAAAAAATTGGATCAAGAATAAAATAATTTTTTTTGTAAATGATGGTTGAATGAGAGATATAGTGAAAAAGATAAGAATATAACAAGAAAAAGAAAAAAATACTATTGTATTAAGTGGAACAAAAACTACATAGAATGGAGAGCCGGGGTTGCGGGGAATACTAATGAATTAAAAAGCAAAGTAAAAAGCACACAAAATGCCACAAAGAAAAAATTTGAATCCAAAATAAAATAATTTGTTTGTGAGTGAGGATCTAAGTAGAGGAAAAGTGAAAGAGAAAAAAAGAATCTAAGAGAGAGGGAGAAAAAAGAAAAAAAAAAGAAGAATGAAAAGGGGAAAGAGTTAAGATTTTTGGAGTGTAACCATCAGAGAGAGAAAGAAAAAAGAAAAGAAAAAAAGTGGGAAATGTAACACCTATGGGTAACGTAGTTCAAGATGAAGAGAAAAGAATAAGATAAGAAGAGAATAAAAAGACCAAGGTGGAAGAAAAAAAATAAAGATAAAATAATGAAAAAAAAGTAGAAAAAGTTATAAAAACTGTGGATTATTCTTGATTTTGAGAGGTTATCTTCTTCCTTTTTCCTTCTTCTCTCTTTTTGATCAGTGACACTGTACCCCAGGCTCTAACCGCATGGCACACTTAGGTAGAGATTTGCAGTTGATGACTCTCTATGGCGATGTCATATACTCAGTCTCATTGGTAGTCAAGGCTTGTTAGCATTTGCAGGCACCAATAATGGGAGAGTCTGTTTTCCCGTAGCCTGTCTCCAAGTCTCTCCTTCCTGAATTAGTAGCCTTGTGATTCAGCTATTAAGTTGTCCCTGCCACTTCCTGGAGAGTAAGAGCTGGCCCTAAGAGCTGGCAAATTCCCACTCTATCCCCACTCAGCCCAGGGCATTGGGTAAGGCTCTGCCAGTCAGAGTCATCAGTGTAATAAGGCAGGGCTGGGAGCCAATTGCTCTCAAGGTGTCTTTCTATGAGCCTCCAGGCATGTATGGTATGCCTCAGCCCTCTGTGGGACCACTCTCCCCAGGCTTTTTGCACTTTGTAACCTGTATTGGCTAGCAGGAAGATGCTGTAGTCGCTGCCTGCAGAACAGGAGGTCTTAAAAGCTGCCAAGTCCCTCCTTTTAGCACACAGCCCTGAGTATGAAATCTCTGGCAACCAGAGCCACCAGCTTAAGCAGGTAGGGGGGCATGTTGACTTCTGTTCAGGCTCCTTTCTAAGGTTCCCCGGGTATGTCTGGTTAAATTTACCTTAGCATTCCATGGGATTGCTCTCTGCAGGCTTCTCCTTTGTTAAAAAGCCTACAGCCTAGCTTGCCCAACTTCTGCAGTGTTCTCTGAGGTCTGCTCTGTAGGAATGTGTTTTTCACCCTGTATCGGCTAGCATGAAGTTGCCCCAGCTACTGTGAGCAGAGCAAGAGGCCATAAAAAATATCACATCTCTTCTCTTGATCTAAGAAAGAAGACCTTTTCAGCCAGAGTCGCTGCCGGTGTATGTCAGCTGGGCAGTGAGTAGACTGTGGGTTAAGCTAACTTTAGCAATTGGATCCATAGATCTTCTCCAGAGACTGTCTGCAAGCTGTCTGAGCACCCCTGCCCCTAGCACTTCAGTATTTTTTCTTCCCTGGGAATGTGCTTTGTTAGCCTGGTAGAGGTGCCCCTCCAGACCAGAGAGGTCTGGGCATAGGGAAGTCAGCTTTTGCACACTCCCCATGTTCTGTTGTTCGGGGAGCAGGGATTATACAGAGACTCTGGTCACAGCCCATGCAGAAGGCTACTGCTGACAGTTTCTGACCCTGTCCCTCTGTCCAGGAATGTGGGTGACCACGCCCTGGGTGCTAGGAGGAACCACTCGCACACTGTCCACACTTACCGACCAGGATATTGGTATTAATGAAGGCAATCGCTAGCCTGCCTCTGCCGGGGTCCACCGCTAGCATTAGCTCGCATGGGCTGAGCCACACGAGCACACTCTTTCCAAGGCTTGAATGTCTGTGCCCCAGCCCGGCTCTTTCCATGCCCCCTAACCCTCACTTTCTCTCAGTTCCAAGTGAAAGCAGCCCTTGCTCAGGTCAGTGAGGAAGGTGGAGTTTTCCATTCTCCATCTTATTTCCTTCAGGGTCGATTATATATTTAGCCACCTTTTCAGCCAATGGTACGTTTGTTCAGTGTGTGGGTCTTACAGATGCTTCTGGGATATTTTTCTGTCTCTAGTTGTCGAACTTGTTGAAATTTTGGGGAGAGTTATCAGAAGCCCTCCGCTCGGCACCATTTCTCTGATGTCACTCCATAATTATGTTTTTAATAGAGTGTCTCCAGTGCTTCTGGCTCTTGATTTTAGGTATGTATAATGATTCTGTTAATAAAGAAAATCTTATATGCTTTTTAATTTTTTTAGCCAATGGAAGGTGTAAATTTTATGAAATGTCTTCTCTCCATCTTTTGAAATAGTAAATCTGAGCTCCAACATCCCCATAGAAGCCTTTCTTGATACCTTTATCTAATGTGACCACTCACCTCTGGCCACACTCTATCATCTCTTTGTCTTATATTCTTCAGAGCACTTGCCACCATATGAACCTATAATAGTAAGTTATTACCTTACTTATATATCTCCCCCAAGAGAATGGTAGCTCCAAGAAAGCAGGGCTTTTCCTTGTCTCGGTCACTGTTGCATCCCCAGTGCCAAGAATAGTGGGCATTCAATACATATATATTTTTTTTGTATTTTTCTGAAGTAAGAAGCAGGGCAGGGGGTGGGGGAGGCAGACAGACAGACTCCTGCATGTGCCTGACTGGGATCCACCAGACATGTCCACCAGGGGGCGATGCTCTGCCCATCTGGGGTGTTGCTCTGTTGCAACCAGAGCTATTTTAGCTCCTGAAGTGGAGGCCATAGAGCCATCCTCAGCACCCGGGTCAACCTTGCTCCAATGGAGCCTTGGCTGTGGGAGGGTGAGAGAGAGATAGAGAGGAAAGAGAGGGGGAAAGGTGGAGAAGCCAATGGGCGCTTCTCCTGTGTGCCCTTTCCAGAAATCAAAATGAGGACTTCCACATGCCTGGCTGACACTCTACCACTGAGTCAACTGGCCAAGGCTCAATCCATATTTTTTGAACACAAAAATAGATATACTTTTTGAACTTTATCCCTTAATGTGATATCTTATGTTAAAGGTGTTTCTAAGGTTATAACATTTTATACTTAGCTCACAGCAGTTTTGTTGTATGTATTTTTTGTTACCTTATTATTTAGAATCTTTGTGTTCATATTTATAAAATTAAATCATAAATTTCTTTATAAACCCTACATGTGCTTCCCTCAAGATCAGGAATTGTTCCATTTGTTTATTTAAATAAAAAACTCATTTGCTTCTTAAAACAAGATTGGTAGTACACCCTTCTGAAGTATATCTTTAAAACATTTTACCCCAAAAGATCAGAATATACATTTTTTTCAGTGCACATAAGACATTATCTAAGATAGACCACATCTTGGGATACACAAAAAAAAAATTCAATAAATTTAACAAGATTGAAATTATTTCAAGCATATTCTCTGAACATAATGTTATGAAAACATACTTCTCCCAAAAATTAGGGAATATTTTATAGTTTCATATGAAGTATCCAATTGAATCATAAGAAAATAACAAAAAATACACAAAGAAATGGAAGCTAAATAACATGTTACTAAACTGTCTGTTCCTAACTGTCTTTCTCTCTGTCTCTGTCAAAACAAAAAACTAAAAATAGAACTGCCTTTGACTCAGTGGTTCCTCTTTTGTTAATATATCCTATGAATTCAAAAACACTAACTCAAAGAAATATATTCACATCTATGTTCATTGCAGCATTATTCATAATAGCCAAGAACTAGAAACAGCCCAAGTGCCCATAAGTAGATGAGTGAGAAAAAAAAAAAAAAAGCTGTCATACATTTACATAAAACAAGGCCATAAAAAAGAAGGAAGTCTTACCTTTTGAGACAGCATAAATGGACCTGGAATACAGTCAGAGAAAGACAAGTACGATATGATTTTATTCATATGTGATATCTAATAAACTAACAAGCAAAATAGAGACAGACTCACGTAGAGAGCAGGCTGACAGCTGTCAATGTGGGGGTGAGTAAGGGGGAAGCGATTGAGCAAAAAAAAAGAGAAAAAAGAGAAAAAAACACATGGACATGGACAGCAGAGTGATGATTGCAGGGTGGGAGATGACGGAGGGTATGGCAAAATAAAAGGTGATGGACAAAGACTTGACTCATGAGGGGGTGAACACACAATATGATGTACAGAGGTGTGTTGTAGAAATGGGCACCTGAACCTGTATAATTATGTTAACCAGTGTCACCCCAATAAATTCAATTTTAAAAAAATCCAGAGCTCTTTCCAGTGCATTCGAATTACTAGTAGAAGAAGAGGCATTAATGTCCCTCTTTATTTCTCATTACCACCACCATTAAAACAAAGCCGGAAAACCAATTACCCTTTGTATAACTCAAAAAATCATAATAGGTGTGGTATGTGGTTTAGGGCCATTGAGGTTTTAATGAATTCCAGGATCTTTCCCCCTTCAATTAGTTTAGTAATCCCTAGTTATAATAGCTTTCTGGATGATTAAGAGATTTGAAAACAATGATGCAAGATAAGTCATCTGGGAGACAACCTTGTAATGCTGCTGATTTGTTATATAATTGTCCTAAGCCTGAATGCTAGTGGTACCAAACAATGCTTTGTTGTTCTCAGAAACTTTGAGAGAGTAACTCTGGCACAACATCTTTCATTTCTGAGAGAAAATACAGCTTTCAATGAGCAATCCAATTGTGGGTTTCAGAAGAATATTTTCTGGGGACACAATGAATATCCAGTGTTGTGGTTTTTCACTGAGATCCATAATTGTGTGTTCTCAAGGGAAGAGGTTCAAGAAGGGCACCTCAGAGATGAATTTCAGCTCTTCTCTGTGGACCAAGAATGACCATGGGAACTGAAAAGTAGATATGTGAAAAGGCCAAGCCTGGTCTTCTAAGAAGATGATCACTTGCATTTTGTACTTTGAGAGGCATTATAAAAGCATCCCTCACCACATACTGCCCTCCCACCACCACTGATGTCAGCAACTTAACCTGAGCATTTTTGTGTTAAGCATTGAAATCTTTAAAAAAACAAATCATCTCCTGGTACCAGTGAGGCAGGTTAGGAAAAAATTCTGAATAGTGGAATTAGAAATAGGAGCAAACAAGACAATAGGCTGATAAGCCACTAGGACCTCTCATCACAGCTCCCACCTCCACGCATGATCAAAGGGAGAGTTTACAGCAGGAAACCCCTGGGGTGGTCATAGACATCAACAATAACAAGAATTAGCTAAAACCAGATCAATACAAGATGGAAGAAAAATTGACTAGTGAGTGACCCCAAACCTCATTATACCATCATTATAATTAAAACTGACACTAGTAGAAGGGGGGCTATGACATGACACTTCTGGAGCAGACTATATTAGAAACAAGACTCCCACTTCCAACCAGAAGGCAGTCAGAATGTGGTGCCACAAATCTTAGAAATAGCTCACTGTTGGAAACACATAAAATCTCAAGAACTTACCACTCATGAACTCACCATGCATGCAACTCACTTGTGAATTGGTCCATGTCCCCTGGGGCAGGAACTTTCACTTCCTTCACCAATGTCCTGGCCTCTGTCTTAGTCTCTACCAGGATAAGGTTTGCTTTTGTTCTCATTTTGACATTTTCTTGAAAGACTTCTTATACCAGTTAAGAACCTGGAGGTCCTGGATCATGCTGGGGCAGGGCCAGCTACTGGCACAGTCTAGTGACACCAGTACCTCATAATCTGCTAGCAAGCTCCTTTGTATGAATGAATTTCTAAGATCCCTTTATTTTCTGACTACAGAAGCAAAGCTTTGATTGCTTTGGGAGGAAGCTTGGGAGGGAAATGCAGAGGGAGCTGGGGACTTGAACACCAAAAGAAATAGTTTGTAAAGTACTCCTAAAGTTTCAGTGATACTTTGAAAATCTATTTTAAAGACGGCAAGGCAGTATATGCATTCATAAGTGCCAACTGACTGTTTTATCAAATTAACTTTTTCCCCTGCCATTTTGGATCTGGTTCCCTTGGCATTGCTAGAAAACTCTGTAAATCATCTGCTTCACAAACACTTTAGGGTCTTGGAGCTTTGGGTCTCAGCGAGAGCCTCAGAAACCTTTGCAGGAGTGGTTCTTTGTGGCTGCCTTGGTTCAAGACCTGTAGTGGACCCTAGTTTAGGAATGTTTGTCATGGTTTTGGCAGAGGTACAAGAGGCCCTCTGGTTAGGGATCTGGAACTGGTGTTTCTTTCTCTCAGGCTAAGGGTGGCTTTCCTGTCCCTCTGCTGCTCATCCACACAAAGAGCCCCTTTTTTGGAAGAAGAGGCTCTTTTGGCCTTTCTTGATGGGGCCAGCTGCTAAGGAGGGTAATGTGCCAGGAAATGGAAGACAAATTCCCAAGGGGAAGGGTGGAATTAAGAAGGGAATCACTGACTTTTCTATATTATCTCATGTGTATAAGAAAAAATACATATATTACCTGACTCACAGCTGGCAGAAGAAAGAAAATGGTGATAGTGCTGAAGGAGGAGGGCTTCTCTGTCTTAGCTCCTGAGGAACAAAGGAAGCTGAATGTGGTAGTAATATAAGGTTATAGTAATTAAATATATGGAAATATAAAAATATGGAAGATATATAAAAGTAATTAAAAGAATATTAAAATAATTATTAAAATTAAATAAAGTTGTGCCATTTGGATAGGAATTAATATAGTGGCTTAGTGCCATAACTCTGTAATGTGATAAACAGACTCTGACTTTCAAGCAGGGCCCAGTTAGTGTGTGTGTGTGAAGTTATACATAGATAAGAAGTGGCTTGGTGTGATTTACATTAACTTTGTAAATTAATGAAAATAAGAACATTTTAAAAAGTGATTGAATGTAAATATTTCAGTTGATTGACATAAAGGGGATTCCCTGCAAGGAACTCCCCAAAAGGTGGTTTGACGTGATAATCCTGTAGATTGACACCTGTTAGAAGGCGTTGGCCAAAAAGGGTACTAAAGCTGAGGGGCCCCCTGCTGCAGTAATTGCCCAGACTCCAACATTGATGTGGACTGTCTCCATGCTGCTCTGAGCTCTGACCAAAGCCAGCCGAGAGGAGCACACCGATGGGGCCCCCTTAAGCTGTACCCAGGCACGCCAAAAGGATTTGTGAGTAATAAATTGTCTGTGTAATTATTGCAACTAATTTGTGTGTTGGTCGTGTCTTTCCTCCGGTGGCATTTAACAGTAGCATCCTCATAGCCACCTCAAGAGCAGTCTCGAGAGGCTGCCAGCCCTGCTAATAAGCAGGAGTGTCCCACTGCATGGGGAAGTCGAATCAGGGACGCCTGATTGACGTAGAGCTTGGGCTCTACTGGAACACTGGTTTGTGTGAGTTTCTTCCCAGGTCTTAAGTCTTGGGCTTTCTTGGGCCAATAGACTTCCAGGGAGGGACAGAGGCCAAATCACAAAGCAGGTAGATAAAGGTGAGCTTTGCTGTTCCCCTCCTTACCACAGCCTTCAGTTCCCATCTTGAATTACTTTCCCCTTTCCTGTTCCTTCTCCTTTAACCATTCAGTGCTTAGTTTTCTCAGTCCTCTCCAGTGCCTTTGGAAAAAAGAACTTAGATCTCACTCAAAATTTAGGGGGTGATAATTTCAAATGGCATCCCACCTCAGAGAGTTACCTTTTTAAAGAGGATGGTGGAGGCAGAGATGAACGACTAACTCTAAGGCCTGAATCTCTAGCAGAGATATTTTAGGATGAGGAGGTTTGAGTCTCAGTGTCCACGGAAGGTGAACACTGGTCTTGGGAAACTCAAAAAGCAGCCTAAGAGTTGCCATCTCTGGAGGAGGGAATTCTAAGCCATTTTATAGCTTTTGTTCTTATAGGGAAGAAAGACAAGCATGGCAATAACTCACTAAAAGAGTTTCATATGGTGACAAGTGTTCTGAAGAAAGTAAGACTGCTTGATATGATAGAGTGTGACCAGGGATCTCTTCACCCCTTAGATGCACATCTCTAGCAGTTAGCATTTCTTTCTGCCTACTCCCTTCCATGTGCAGAATGATACTTTAGGCTGAGGCTATTTGAATGATATCCAGTCAGCCTTGCCTTAGATCAGAATTCAGACAAGCAGAAAACCTCTCAGAACCTCACCTGTTTGTGGTTAATCTCCATCAACCAGAGCTCTACAGTAAATGCAGTTACACAGAATTCAAGTATTTGAATGGAAGGGAGACTCTCCCAATTCCCCTTTCCCAGGCCCAGCACCAAAAAAAAGACAAGCAGAGAAGATGGCTTTTGATGGATTCCAATAGGCTCCTAAACAAATGTCAAGTTTAACATTAAAGTGTTTAGAAAATTCACACAAGATAATTCTTCTAAAATCTATTTTGTAAACTGCCAGCTAGCAGGCCTCCCAGAATCATTTTTAATTTGCTGGGTTTATAGAAAATAACTGTCCCTCAGAGACACCAGGCAGCCAGAAGCATCTTCTTATTGATAAGAAAAAAATGAGACTCATGAGAAGAGAATTTTATAGCTAGAGCTGAGTGCATTCAAAGACAAATTAAAATTAAGAATCAGCCTGAAGAAACATATAGCTTGAAACTGATCATTCCAGCCTCCATCAAGGAGTTTTCCATTCTCTATGCCAGCCCCTTAAGTGTATATGGAACCAAAGAGGAGTTCCCAGGCCATATCTAGGGAACAGTGTGAATCAGTGTCCTGCTTGTTTGGTATATCAAGTAAGCCATTATTTACAGTTGTCTCTCAGGGGCCTCTGGAGATGCAAAATAGTTGAAGTTCCCAGAAATGTGATTAAATTGTGTTTAAGTGATGCCCTGCAGCAAGAACACGACAGAAAAGTGAGACAGTACTTTGTTCCAATGTGTGTTTAAATTGGAAAACTTCACACAGGACTCTCCAGACAAACAAAGGAGGAAACTTTTAAGGACATCTTTAAAATGCATTGTTAAAGTTTGTTGGTGCATATATCTTTCTTGCATTTAGGGAATGACTTCAGATTGGTGTCCCCAGAACTGACTGGAGCCAAGGTTAGCACAAGTGCTGTCAATTATTGGCTTAGCTTCCATTCTGGGAGGAGCTCACTTTAAAAAAATTTACTGAATTTATTGAGGTGACACTGGTTAATAAAATTATATGGGTTTCAGATGTACAATTCTGTAATACATCATCTGTATATTGCATTGTGTGTTCACCACATCAAGTCAAGTCTCTTTCCATCACCATTTATTCTCCCTCTACCCTCTTCTAATCTACCCCCACTTTTCCTCTATTAATCACCATACTGTTGTCTGTGTCTATGAAGATTTTTATTTGCTTAATCCCTTCATTTTTTCACCCTATCCTCCAGCCCCAACCCCCACAACATCCCTACCCTCTAACAGCAGTCAGTCTGTTCTGTGTATCTATTAGTCTTTTTCTATTTTGTTTGTTTATTTTGTTAATTAGATTCTATATATGAGTGAAATCATATGGTACTTGTCTCTTTCTGACTAGCTTATTTTACTTACCATAATACCCTCTGGGTTTATTCCTGCTGTTGCAAAGAGTAGAGTGGGCCCCTTTGGACTCTAAACACACAGGGATCCATGAAGGGAGTCTTCATCCAGATGTTTGCAACCAAGAAAAAACCTGGGGGCCCTCGTGAAATAAAAATGAAGAGATGGGAAGGGGCATGGGATTAACATTCCAGAAGGTGGGAGATAAGCCTCAAGAAAATTCCTGCTTTTCCATAAATCTTCTATTTGAAATGTAAGGTAAGTGTATGTGCATTTTCTTTTTCTTTCTGTAATTTCTAAATTAAAGTTCACAGGGCAAATCCTATTGTCATATATGCACTGAAAGGTCAAGCACATCAGCTAGAAAGCACACCTGCATCAGGGTGTAAGAAAGCACATTTTCTTCCATTTTCACACTTGTCTTCTATTTGAGCAAATCAGGAAAGGAATTTCTCTCAATCCAACTAATGATGTGGAAGAATGAAGAGCACTGGGGAAGAAAGAGTGCTTGTATGGCCATCAGAAAACTTAGAATCTAGACTCAGCCTTCCGCCTCTTTTGTGTTATATGGTCTTGAGTCATCCACTTCCCTTTGTAGGGCTTAGTTTTCTCATCTTTATATTTTTCCATGTGAATTTATATATTTATTTTTAATTTTTAAATGTTATTAATTTTATTGTGACATTAGTTAATATAATTATATAGGTTTCAGGGTCACACAGTGGATAAAGCATCGAACTGGGACGCAGAAGATCCAGATTCAAAACCCGAGGTCTCCTGCTTGAGTGCGAGCTCACCAGCTTGAACACAGGGTCACTGACTTGAGCGTGGAATGATAGACATGACCCTATGGCTGTTGGCTTGAGCCCAAAGGTTGCTGGCTTGAAGCCAAGGTACCTGGCTTGAGTAAGGGGTTACTCATTCTGCTGTAGCCCCCCTCCATCAAGGCACATATAAGAAAGTTATCAGTGAACAACTAAGGAGCTGCAAAGAAGAATTGTTGCTTGTCATCTCTCTTCGTTCCTTTGTGTCTGTTCCAATTTGTTCCCCTCTCTCTCTCTGTCAATAAAAATTATATAGGTTTCAGGTGTACAATTTTATAATAATACATCTGTATATTGCATTATGTATTTGCCACGCAAAGTCAAGTCTCTTTCCTTTATCATATATTTTGTCAGTGGCTGTGAGTTTTTGTTTGTTTATTTTCTCTGGTCATTGGTTGCTTTTTATATCCCACATATGAGTGAAATGATACATTTTTTTTCCTTTTTCATTTGCTAACTTCACTTAGCATGATAGTCTCAAGATTTACCTATGTTGTCATAAAAACAGTGTTTTATCTTTTCTTATTGCTGAGTAGTATTCCATAGTATGTATATATGTATCTTTTCTTCCTTATTCAATTATCCACTGAAGGACACATAGGTTGTTTCCATGTCTTGGCCACCAACAATAATGTTGCAATAGACACAGTGGTACATATATCTTTGCAAATAAATGTTTTAAATTTTGGGGGGTAGATACCCGAAAGAGGGATTTCTAGGTCATATGGTAGCTCTGATTTTAATTTTTTGAGGAATTTCCATACAGTTTTCCATAGTGGCTGTACCAGTTACATTAACACCAGCAGTGAATGAGGGTTCCATTTTCTCCACAGCCTCTCCAACACTTGTTATTTATTGCATTGTCGATAATAGCCATTTTAACAGGTGTGAGGTGGTATCTCATTCTGATATTGATTTGCATTTCCCTTATAGAGGGTAGAACATCTCTTTATTATATGTTGGTCATTTGTATGTCTTTTTCACAGAATTGTCTGTTCGGTCCTCTGCTTATTTTTAAATTGGATTATTTTTGGTAGTTAAGTTGTATGGTTTCTTTATACACTTTGCAGATTAGCCCCTTATCAGAGGAATTATTTCACTGGTAAATTCTACCAAACATTCAAAGATTTAAAACCTATCCTTCTCAAACTCTTCCAAAAAATTGAAGAAGAAGCAATATTTTCTAACTCATTTCATAAGGCTAACATTACCCTGATACCAAAATTTGGCAACGACACACACAAAAATTAAAGACCAGCATCTCTGATTAATATAAATGCAAAAATCCTCAAAAAACATTAGCAAACCAAATACAACAATTTATTTAAAAACACATCAAGATCAAGTGGGGTTCTGAGTAGGCAGTGGCACAATGGATAGAATGTAAGACTGGTACGCAGAAGACCCAGGTTTGAAAACCCGAGATCACTTGCTTGAGAGCAGGATTATATGGCTTGAATGCGGGCTCACCAGCTTCAGTGTGGGGTTGCTGCCTTGAGCATGGGATCATAAACATGATCCCATGGTTACTGGCTTTAGCCCAGAGTCACTGGCTTGAGCAAGGGTTCACTCACTCTGCTGTAGCCCCCCAGTCAAGGCACATATGAGAAATCAATCAATGGACAACGAAAGTGCTACAACTATGAATTGATGTTTCTCGTCTCTCTCCCTTCCTGTCTGTCTGTCCCTGTCAGTCCCTCTCTCTGTTTCTATCTCTGTTTCTGTTACAAAAAAAGTCAAGTGGAGTTCATTTTAGGGGTGCAATGATGGTTCAACATATGCAAATTCATCAATATGATATACCACATTAACAAAACAAAGAATAAAAACATATGCTCATGTCAGTGAATGCAGAAAAGCATTTGACAAAATACAACATGTATTTCTGATTAAAATGTTCAATAAGATGGGTAGAATATTTCACCTTTAAAATTAAAAAATTAATCCTCTTTAAAACTGCATTCTCCTTTAAGAAATCTTCCTTAAGACAAAAGCTGGCACCTCAGGCCCTGTGTGTTCAATTCAGGTTCATTTTCCCCTTTTCAAAGTTTATGCTTTCAGCAGTTTAGGGCCCATTCTTTTCAAATTTTTAAAAAAAATTAATTTAGAAAATTAAATTTAATAGGGTGACATTGACCAATAAGAGTACAAAGGTTTCAGGTAAACATTTACATAACATTTGAACTGTTGATTATGTTATATAACCACCACCCAAAGCCAAAACATTATCAGTCACCATATAATTGTCCCTCTTTAATCCCTTTCTCCCACCCCCTCCCCAACACCCCCCTCCCCAGGTAACCACTTCATTCTTATCTATGTCCACTACTATCAGTTTTATATCCCACCTATTTGTGAAATCAGACAGTTCTTAGCTTTTTCTGATTTACTTCTTTCACTCAGTATAATGTTATCAAGGCCCATCCATGTTGTTGTAAATGATCCTATGTCATCATTTCTTATGGCTGAGTAGTATTCCATAGTATATATACTACATCTTCTTTATCCAATCCTCTATGGAGGGCCACTTTGGTTGTTTCCATGTCATGACCACTGTGAACAATACTGCAATGAACAGGAGGATGCATGTGTCTTTATGTACTCATGTTTTTGAGTTTGGGGGGTAGATAATCAATAGAGACACTGCTGGGTCATATGATAGTTACCATATTTCCCTATGTATAAAACACACCCTTTTCCAAAAAATTTGGGGTCTAAATACTGGGTGAATCTTATACAGTGGTGGTAGATATTTTTTACTTGCATTTCTCACTTTTTCCCGCATATTGAGAAGTTGTATGAATTTTATGATAAATAAAACTTAAGTTCAATAACCTTATGTAATTTTTTTTCAAATTTTGGACCCCCAAATTAAGGTGTGTTTTATACATGGAGAAAATATAATATATTCTTAATTTTTTAGGAAACACCATACTTTCTTCCATAATGGCTGTACTGGTTCACATTGCCAATAGCAGTGGATGAGGGTTCCTTGTTCTCCACAGCTTCCCCAACACTTGTTATTACCTGTCAGATTGATAATGACCAATCTAACAGGTGTGAGGTGGTATCTCATTGCAGTTTTAATTTGTATTTCTCAAATAGATAGTGCAGATGAACATCTTTCTTATATTTTTTGGCTATTTGTATGTCTTCTTGGGAGAAGTGTCTGTTCAGGTCCTTTCCTCATTTTTTAATTCAATTGTTTGCTTGTTTTTTGCTGAGATTTTTGAGTTCTTTATATATTTCAGATATTAACCACTTATTGGAGCTGTTGTTTGGAAATATCATCTCTCATTTAGTTGGCTGCCTATTTGTTTTGTTGTCAATTTATTTTCCTGTGCAGAAGCATTTAGTTTCATATAGTACTATTTAATTAATTTTCCCTTTATTTCCCTTGCTTTTGCAGTCAAATTCATAAACTGTTCTCTATGGCCAATATCTGTGAGTTTAGTACCTATGTTTTCTTATATGTAATTTATTGTTTTAGATCTTATATTTATGTCTCTGATCCATTTTAAATTAATTTCTTGCAGGGTGGCAAACTGTAGTCAAGTTTCATTCTTTGGCTTGTGGCTTTCCAATTTTTCCAGCACCCTTTATTGAAGAGGCTTTCTTTTCTCCATTGTATGTTTTTGACACCTTTGTCAAAGATGATCTGTCCCTATACATATGGTTTTATTGCTGTGTTATCGATTCTGTTCCATTGATCTGTATGTTTGTTTTTCTGGCAATACCGTGCTGTTTTGGTTATCATGGCTTTATAGTATAATTTAAAGTCAGGTAGTGTGATACCTCTGGCTTTATTGTTTTTTCCTCAGAATTGCTTTGGCTATTTAAGGTTCTTTATGGTCTCATACAAACTTGATTTTTTTGTTCTATTTCTTTAAAAAATGACATTGGGATTTTGATAAAAATTACATTACATATGTGTATTGCTTTGGGTAATATGGCCACTTTAACTATGTTGATTCTTCCAATCCATGAACATTGAATATTTTTCTATTTCATTGTGTCTTTTTCAATTTCAATAACACTTTGTATTTTTTCAGTATATGGGTCTTTTACGTCCTTTGTTAAGTTTATTCCTAGGTATTTTAATTTTTGTTGCAATTGTAAAAGGAACTTTTTTTAGTTCATTTTTTTGAAGTTTCATCATTGACATAGAAAAGCAATGAACTTTTGTATATTGATTTTGTATCTGTACTTTAGTGTATTGGTTTATTGTTTCTAATAGTATTTTTTTTGGTGGAGTCCTTGAGGTTTTTTATATATAAGACCATGTCATCTGCAAAAAGTGACACCTTTATTTCTTTTTTCTCAATATAAATGCCTTTTATTTCCTTCTCTTGCCTAAAACTCCTAGGTCTCATGTGGTAGCTGAGGGTTTGAAGGGGATTTCACTGCCAGGAGGTTTTCCCTGAGAGGTGAGGGTTCTTAGTCCCAGGCTTGGTACCCCAAGCTAGAGCAACAGAGCCTCAAAGAGGATCCTATATAACATTAAGTAGTGAAAAGAGAAATTGTTGTTTTCTGCAAGAAAGTGATGGGAGATCTTAGAGATGCATGCACCATCTTAAAGGGTCCATGCAGAAAATCTCATTGACAGCCACTTACCTGAGGCTCTGGAGGAAGAAGCCTGAGAGGCCTAGTATTGTGTGAGGAGGGTGTGAAGTTGGAGGCCCAGGAAGAGACACTGTGGGGATGACCACAAGAACCCCTCTGATGATGAGTCATACTGCAGTATTGAAGTCACCATGTTTCTTGGGTGGAGCAGTCCCCTCCTTGCAGTATCAGCCTGGAAGAAAGCAACTGCCCCACTCTTGGGGAATCTCTCCTACCCCACTCTATGCAGATTGAGACTTTCTTAGAGGACAGGAAATAGGGGGTATATCAGTGACTCAGCTTTCTGATGTTGAGGCAGGAGCTTTCTCCTGCAATCACTTGAAACTATTACTGGTGCTTCAGTCTTACAGGAGACTCAGTAGAAACTGTCCAAACTGTAGAGATACCACATATCTCAGTTTCAAGGGCCAAAGCCACTGGGCTCCTGAGGGCCACAACCTACTGAGGTCTGTGAAAAAAGTGTGGACAGACTGACACCTGGGGCTAAGTGGTAGGAGCCACACCCACCACCCTTCCTAACTTCTGAATTGTTTAAGGCTCTAGATTCTACCAGAGTATTTTTTTTCCTCAGTGGGTGAGCCCAACAAGGAGACAGCAGACAGAGGCTACAGGAGGCAATTCTCAGGGGACCTATGCCTTTTGCAGACCTCCCCCCAGCCCCAGTGTGGGTAAAAGCCAGCCTAAGTGTGTGGCTTGGTATTTCCATGTGCATCTGATTCCAGGAAAGGCAGTCATAAACTTTGGATTGCATGTAGCTTTAAGAAGGTTGCTGATGGACAGTCCCAAACAGTTTCCTTCACTGGTTTGACTGGGTTTCCCCCAGAAAGACATAGAACTGGCACATCCATAGGTCAGCTGTGTAGAGCATCGATTCAGGATCTAATGACCCTTGATGGTTGCAAGACTTAAGAAAGGGCTCATCAAACACCTGGCCCTGCTAAGGTGAGGTCCACTTTCTGTGATCAGAACCAGCACAGAAGCTCATGTGCATTGGAAAGGGTGGAGCTTCACAGTCAGCCAGCCTGGTGCTGAATATCTTGCCCTGTTGGGCTACGTTTTACAAGGGAAGGAGAGAAAGACTTGCAGCATGAACATTCAAAGTGTGGGTCCCTGTCAGCCTATTGTTGGGTCTGGTCAAGGGGCTTAGCCACTTTCTGGGTGGACAAAGTCAGCCCCAGGAGAGGACTATCTCAACCTTCCTCCCTGAGACCAGGGTCTCACCAGCTGTAAGAACTACTGGAGAGAGGACTGTCAACCCCACTTGACTTGAACTTGCTGCTTACCTTGTTGAGGAGAAATAGAATTGGATATCCAGTAGTGCTTGAGGGATTAGGCTCTGGAGTAGAGGCTAGTTTTCCCAGACTGAGTTCCTGACCAAGAGACCACTGAAGTAGGGGTCCCACTAATATTGTATTGCTCACCTCAGTTGCCCTAACCCATCAAGCTTGTAACCTGGAGAGGGACTGGAGGTGTGAGGCCAGTCTGTGCCCACACTACTGTCTTTCTACAGAAGATTCTCTGAGAAAACCAGACAGTTTCAAGAGAAGGTAGAGCAGCTGAAAAGTGGAAACAAATCTTATAGAACTTGAGGTTTTTATGGAGCTGCTGTAATCTCCAAGTAGGAGGATACTGATCCTTATACATACACACAGGATGAATCTTCCTACACTACCCAGGCACAGAAAATGCAGACACTAACAGCAAACAGAGCAGTGGCTCCAAAGTGGTAGTTCACAGTGGGTTAAAAAAAACAGCTGACACCAACCCAAGATGATCTAGAGACAACACAACTGGTAGTGGGTGTCAGACAGCACCAATGCTGGACTCAGCTAACTACACAAGCATCATACCCAAAGGAGGAGTCAAGCAGGCACCAGATACTGAGGAGAATAAATACAACCAACAGGACAGACACTGCACAGTGTTTAATACACATGATCAAGGTTGACCCTTAAAACTAGCCAGCCTGAAAGGATAACAGCACCCATAAAAGGACTAACTGCATTCAGTACTCACATAAAACAGGAGGGTAAAAATACCCTCAAGAAGCATTCTTAGAGCAAGGAACTCAGGTGTCCTAGGGGTCAGTACCACTGAGCCCATATTTCTCATAAAGAGCTCCAACAAATTTTAAAGTAAGGGCAGAGCTACCTATTACACAAAGTGGTCAAAGAACTATGACCCAAATGAATCAATTAGAGAAATCTCCAGAAAAAGAACTAAATGAAATGGAAGTAACCAAACTACCAGACTCATAGTTTAAAATAATGATTTTTAGAATGCTCAAGGATCTTGAAACAACAATGGATGCTCACAATGAGAACTTAAAGAGATAGCAAGCATCAAAAGGGGCATTAAGCTCTCTTCATTGCTTTTGTGATTTATTTTTGTTTCTTCCCACAAAGACCTGTTATGTGCCTTCTACAAATGCATATAGTAAATGGAAAAAGAAACTGGAACAAAAGCTGTACATTCTTATAATCTACACATTTTCCACATAATATGCATTTAAAAAGTTTTAATTTAGATAATTAAATTCAAAAAGGTGACATTGGTAAATGAGAATACATAGATTTAGAGAAAATAATGGGATTTATGGCAGTTACGTAAAAGGATCTGGTATATCTCAGGATTCTGTGTATCTCAGTGACCCAAAAGTGTATAACATCATATATTGGGAGTAAATTATATAAAGTTATTATTAGTAAACATTTTAAAATAAATGGTTGTTTACTCAAACTCTAAAATCTAATAACATTTAGAAAATTAGGCTTAAAATAATTCTTTCATCCAATAAAATCTATCACATACATAAGTACTATTTATTAAAAATATTTAGGCTGACATTTAAGAATATATTGTCAGACATCAAAACATTGTTTTAAATTATACAATAAAAATAGACTATTCACATTTGTCTCTTAAACTCATTTCATGTTCACTCATGAATGTGTGAGTTGCATGGGGTTTGCATGAACTAGATGTGTGTGAGTGGGTACTTAAATATCCATGTGACTAAACTACCCATATGAGAATGTGGATGATTATGTAAACAAAAATATGAAATTTAAATAAAAAAGTAAGAATTATTTAAAAAAATATTTAAACTGTAAAAGAGAACTAGTCAGAAATGACACATACAATTTGAGAGATGAAGACTGCACTAGAAGGAATCAAAAGCAAGGTAGATGAAGCAAAGGATTGAATCAGCAATTTAAAGAAAAAGATAAACATAAGCAGAGAAGCGAGCAGCAGAAAGAAAAGAGGCTCAAAAAGACTGAGGAAACTCTAAGAGACCTCTGAAACAACATGAAGAAAAACAATATCTCCATCACAGGGGTTCCTGAAGAAGAGAAAAAGCAAGGGATAGAGAACTTACCGAAAGAAATCATAGCCAAAAATTTCCCTTAGCTGATGAAGGAAAAAGTCACACATGTTCAAGAAGCACAGAGTCCCATTAAAGATGAATCCAATGAGGCCTACACTAAGGCACATCATAATTAAAATGCCAAAGTTAAGAGACAAAGAAAGAATATTAAAAGCTGCAAGAGAAAATCAGCCAATCACCTACAAAGGAGCCCCCAAAAGGATGACATCTGACTTCTCAACAGAAACACTTGAGGCCAGAAGGGATTGGCAAAAAATATTCAAAGTGATGCAGAACAATAACCTACAACCAAGATTATTTTATCCAACAAGGCTGTTATTTAAAATTGAAGGACAAATAAAAAGCTTCCCAGACAAAAAAAGACTCAAGGAGTTCATTACAACAAAACCAGTACTGCAAGAAATGTTAAAGAGCTTGCTATAGAAAGAGCAAAGGAAAAAAAGGAATAGAGAGAAGATGACAGGTTTAAAAAATAAAATGTCAATAAATAAATACATGACAATAATAACCTTAAATGTAAATCGATAAATATTCCAATCAAAAGACATAGGGTAAGAAACTGCATGGATAAGAAAACAAGACCCCTGCCTGACCAGGCGTAGTGAAGTGGATAGAGCATTGGCCTGAAATGCTGAGGACCGAAGATAAAAGCCCTGAGGTCATTAGCTTGACTTGCAAGAGCTCGCTTGCTTGAATACAGGATCATAGACATGATTCTGTGGTCATTGGCTTC
Organism: Saccopteryx leptura; assembly: GCF_036850995.1. Lineage (NCBI taxonomy): Eukaryota > Metazoa > Chordata > Mammalia > Chiroptera > Emballonuridae > Saccopteryx > Saccopteryx leptura. The sequence continues at coordinate 128,677,463 of NC_089516.1, forward strand.
ATCAAGGCGTCATTAGCTCAGCTGGAGCTAACCCACTCTGGTCTAGGCACATATGAGAAACCAATCAATGAACAACTAAGGTGTCATAACTATGAATTGATGCTTCTAATTTCTCTTCCTTCCTGTTTGTCTGTCTTGTCTGTCCCTTTCCCTTTCTCCTTGTCTCTCTCACTGAAAAAGAAAAAGAAAAACAAGACCTGTATATAGGCTGTGTACAAGAGACCCACATCAGAACAAAAAGGTACACAGAAACTGAAGATGAAGTGATGGAAAAAATATATTTCGTGCAAATGGGGGGAAAAAAAGTTGGCTAGCAATACTTATACCTGACAAAATAGCCTTTAAAACAAAGGCTATAGCAAGGGATAATGGAGGTCATTACAAAATGATAAAGGGAGTAATCCAATAGGAGGATATAACCATTGTAAATATTTACTCAACCAATATAGGAGCACCTAAAATATACTGCTCACAAAAACTAGGTGATATTTTATAGCTTCATATTCATTTTGAAATATCCCCTAATTTTTTGAGCAGAGTATATAAAGCATATTTTGATGGACATAAATGGATTGACAATATTATAATAGTGGGAGATTTTAGTACCCCACTAACATCAATGAATAGATCCTCTATACAGAAAACTGACAAAAACCAGCAACATTAAAAATGTCACACTAGATCAACTGAATTTAATTAATACTTTCAGAACATTTCACCCCAAGGCAGAAGAATATACATTTGTTTCAAGTGCTCATGGTACATTTTCTAGGCTAGACCACATGTTAGGACACAAAGTCTCAATAAATTTAAGAAGATTAAAATTATATTAAGCATCTTCTCTGATCATGATGGCATGAAACTAGAAATCAATTAAAATAGAAAAACTAAAAAATAGTCAAACACTTGGAGGCTAAATAGCATCTTATTAAAAACAAACTGGTTAACACTGAGATAAAGAAAGAAATTAAAAAAAAATGAAACAAATGAAAATGAATATACAACAACCCAAAGTCTATGGGACACAGTGAAAGCATTCCTGAAAGGAAAGTTTATAGCATTATATGCATACCTGAAGAGGCAGAAAAATGTGACTAAAAACTAGAAAAATAACAACAAAAAAGCTTAGAGGAAGTAGAAGAAAGGAAATAATAAATATTCTATTGAAAATAAATGACATAGAACAACAACAAAAAAAAAAAAAAAAAGAAAGAAAGAAAGAAAGAAAAGAAAATCCAAAAGATCAATGAAACTAAGAGCTGGTTCTTTGAAAAGGCAGATGAAATTGATTGATGAAACTTTGACCAGACTCAACAAAGAAAAAAAAGAGAGAGGGAGGGAACCAAATAAATAAAATTATAAATGAAGTGGAGAAGTAACAACTCCACAGAAATACAAAGGATGTAAGAAAATACTATGAAGATTTATATGCCAAATAATTGGACAATTTAGACAAAATGAATAAATTCCTAGAAACATACAGTCTTCCAAAACTGAATCTTGCAGAATCAGAACACTTAAGCAGACTGATTATAACAAATAAAATTGAAACAGTTATCCAAAAAATCCCAGAAAACATAACTCCTGGACAGGATGGCTTCACAAGTAAATTTTACCAAACATACAAAGAACTAACACCTATTTTTCTCAAGCTATTTGAAAAAATTCAAGAGTATGTAAGACTTCCAAGCTCATTTTATGAGGTAAGCATTATTCTTAATCCAAAACCATTCTTAAACCAACACTGCAAAGAAAGAAGTCTTTAGGCCAATATCTCTGATGAACATGGATGCTAAAATTCTCAATAAAATATTAGTGCAATGATCTAGTAATGCATTAAAAATATTATACATCCTGATCAAGTGGGATTTATTCCAGGGAGGGAAGGCTGGTACAATTTTAGCAAATCAAAAATGTGATTCATAACATAAAGAAAATGAAGGATAAAAATTACATGATTATATCAATAGATGTATAAGAAGCATTTGAAAAAATCCAGCACCCATTTATGATCAAAACTCTCAGCAAAGTGGGAATACAGGGAACGTACCTCAACACAATAAAGGCCATATTTGACAAACCCACAGCCAACATCATACTCAATAAGCAAAAATTAAAAACAATCCCTTTAAGATCAGGAACAACACAGAGTTCCCCCTTTCACCACTCTTATTCAACATAGTACTAGAAGACCTAGCCATAGCAATCAGACAAGAAGAAAAAATAAGAGCCATCCAAATTGGAAAAAAGGAATTAAACTGTCATTATTTATTGATGACATGATACTGCACATAGAAAACCCTAAAGTTTCTGTCAGAAAACTACTAGATAAATGAACTCAGCAATGTGGCAGTATATAAAATTAATATTCAGAAATCAGTGTCATTTTTTTCTTTTTAAAATTTTTACTTTTAATTTATTGTGTTAACATGGATTCAAGTGTCCCACTGAATATAACACCCTCACTCCCCAACCCTGTTTCCCTTTTTATACCCCCTTTGTCCCCCTCCCACTAACTCCCTCCCCACCTTCTAGGATTTGCTGTCCTGTTACCTATATCTGTGTTATGTATATATAACTTCACTAATCTCTTCACCTTCTCTGATCTCATCCCCTCATCCCCCTTCCCTCTGACAGTTGTCCCTCCGGACACTGTGATGCCACCTCTGCTCTATTCCATTCCTCAACCTTGATCATACTACACACTCTGCAATGACTGTCTTTTTAGGCATATTTGTTCTCCACAGTGTCTGGTGCCTGCTAGACTCCACCTTTTGGGATGCTGCTTGTATAGCTAGCTGAGTCTAGGGTTGTTGCTGTCTGCCACCCACTACCAGTTCTGTTGATTCTAGATATTTTTTGGCTTGCATCAGCTGTTGTTTGTAACGTGCTGTGGGCTACTTGTCTGCAGCTACCGCTATTTTTGCTGTTTGTGCCTGGGTAGTGTGCAGGGGCCAACCTGTGTATAATGACCAGCTTCCTCCTGCTTAGGGATGACAGCAGCTTCGTAAAAGCCCGAAGCTCCATATTTGCCTCCACTTTTCAGCTGTCCTGCCTTCTTTTAAAACTGCCTGTAGAAAGACTGTAGTGGGGCCAGATTGACCTCACCCATCCAACCCCTCTTCAGGTTGCAAGCTTGTTTGATTAGGGCAGCTGAGGTTGGGAATCCAATTTTAGTAGTACCCCCTATTCAGGGATTTCTTGGTCAGTAGCTCAGTACAAGGAGTGTAGCCCTTACTCCAGAGCCTAATTCCTCAGCCACTGATGGATGCTCACATTTTATTTCTTCCCTACAAGGTGAGAAGCAGGTTCATATCAAAGTGGAGCCAACAATTCCCTTTGCAGAAGTTCTTACAGCTGATGAGACCTGAGTCTCAGGGAGGAAAACTGAGAGAGTCCTCTCCTGTGGTTGACTGTGCCCCCGCTGAAAGTGGCTAAGGTTCTTGACCAGATCCAACACTTTCCTCACAAGGACCCACACTTTAAATATTCGTGTTCCAAGCATCTCTCCTTTCTCCTAGTGTAATCTAGCCCAGCAGGGCAGGATATCTAGCACATGGGCCAGCTGACTGTGAAGCTCCACCTTATACAATACACATAAGCTGTTGTGCTGGTGCTGATCACAGAGAGCCAAATTTGTCTCAGCTGGGCCAGGTGTGAGGAGCCCTTTTTTTGGATATCACTCTCGCAAGGGATAGTATGTCCGGAAACAATGATCTTCACACCTGGCCACTGGATCTGTTAACTCTGGGTGTCTCTGGAAGGAATCTAGCTCAGACCAGTGGGAGACACTGCCCGTGATTGGCACTCAGCAACCTTCTTGGAGCTACAAGCAATCCAGAGTCTGTGGCTGCCTCTGCTGGGCCCAGGTGCACATGGAAATACCAAGTTGCACACCTGGGCTGGCTTTTAACTGCACTGGTCCTGGGGGCAGGTTCCCTGGGTCCTGCCTCCTGAAGCCTCTGTCTGCTTGCTGGCTGCTTGTTGGGCTCTGCCACTGAAAAAAACCTCTACTAGAGCCTGCTGTAAGTCAGTGCTTAGAAAGGGTAGTGCATGTGAACCCCGGCCCCAGGTGTCAGTCTGTCCAAACTTTTTTCACAGACCTCAGTAAGGTATGGCCCCAGGAGTCCGGTGGGTGTGGCCTCTGAAACCCAGCGGTGTGGTCTGCCTGCACTCTAAACAGTTTCCACTGACTCTCCCCTGAGGTGGAATTATCAGTTTTAGACTCTGGAGTGTGGGAGCGGGTGTGTGTGTGGGGGGGGAAGCTCCAGCCTCAACACCAGAAAATTGAGTCACTAATGCAACCCTGCCTCCTAGCTTCTTAGCATGACCCAGTCGCCATGACTGGGACAGGGGATAACTCTAAAGAGCAGAGCAGGTTTTGCTCCCCAGGCTGCCACTCAGAGGGGACTGCTCCACCCAAGAAAGATGGCAATTGCAGTACTGGAGAAGGATTCAGCACAGGGGTTCTGGTGGCCATCCCCCACAGTGTCTCTCCCTAGGTTGTCAAATTTACACTCTTCTCATGCAACTCTAGTCTTCTCAGCTCATCCTCACTGGAGCCATGTGTAAGTGACTGTGAATGAGATTTTCTGCAAGGGTCCTTTAAGACAGATCCTGCATCTCTGAGAGTTCTGTCTCTTTCCCAGAGAAAAAAAAACCTGGCTCTTTTCACCTCTAAATGCTGTGTGGGTGCCTCTTCTAGGCTCTGGGGCTCTAGGCTGGAGTTGGGCCTGGGGCTCTGGTCCTGGGGCTAAGGAACCACACCTCTCAGGGTGACCCTCAGCCATTTCTTGCTTCTGTAAGCGGACAGCACTTTCTGTGTCTCCACCCTCCCTACCAGTCTCGGGGTGGCTTCTTCTCTGATCCCTGTTTAAAAGCTCCTCTTCCTTTAGTTCAAACTTGGTTTTTCAAGATGATTGTTTTTAAATTAAGTTGTAATATCATTTGGTCCTGGGATGTGGCAGTTGGAAAGTCTGCCTACTCCGTTGCTATCTTCGAATCTTTCAGTGTAATTTTATATACTAATAATAAACTGTCAAATATAGAAATTAAGGCCTGATCAGACAGTGGTACAGTGGATAGTGTGTCAACCTGGGATGCAGAAGACCTGGGTTTAAGGCCTCACAGTGACCAGAGTGAGCACAGCTTCATCCAGCATGAGCACAGGCTTATCAAATTGAGCACACGGTCTCTGGCTTGAGCACAGGATAATGTCCATGACCCTATGGTCGCTGGCTTGAGTCCAACTTCGCTGGCTTGAGTAAAAGGTCACTCACTCTGCTGGAGTCCCCTGGTCAAGGCACATATGAGAAAGCAATCAATGAACAACTAAGTTACTGCAATGAAGAATTGATGCTTCTTATCTCTCTCTCTTCCTGTTTGTCCTTTTCTGTCCTGCTCTCTGTCTCTGTCTATTTCACTAAAAAAAACAAAAATTAAGGAATTAATCCCCTTCATTATTGCAACAACAACAAAAATAAGGTACTTAGGTTTTAATTTAACCAAGGAGGTAAAATAATTTTACTCAAAATTAGAAGACATTGGATAAAGAAATCAAGGAAGGTACAAACAAGTGGAAGCTTATACTGTGTTCATGGATAGGAAGAATTAACATCATTAAAATGTCCACATAACCAAAACAACTTATAGATTTAATGCAATTGCTGTTAAAATACCAATGGGATACTTCACAAGTCTAGAACAAATATTCCAAAAATTTATATGGAATGAAAAAAAAAAACCGGCAAATAACCTCACCAATAAAAGATGAAGAACAAAGTGGAAGGTATCACATTTCCTGGTATCAAGTTATAACACAAGGCCATCATACTCAAAACAGCCTGGTACCGGCATGAAAACAGGAATACAGTTTAATGGAACATAACAGAAAACCAAGAAATAAACTCATGCCTTTATGGTCAACTGATATTTAATAAAGGAGGCAAGAGTATACAATGCAGTAAAGACAGTCTCTTTAATAAATGGTTTTGGGAAAATTGGACAGGTACATGCAAAAAAAATAAAACTAGACCACCAACTTACACCACTCACAAAAAAACTCAAAATGAATAAAAGACTTAAATGTAAGTTGCAAAACCATAAAAGTACTGAAAGGAAACATAGGTAGTAAACTCTCCAATTTCTCATAGCAATATTTTCCCCAATATATCTCCTTGGGCAAGTAAACTAAAGGACAAAACAAACAAATGGGTCTACATCAAACTAAAAAAGTTTTACACAGCAAAGACACCACAAAATAAAAAGCAACTCACACAATGGGAGAACATATTCAACAATATGTCTGATAATGGGTTAATAACAAAAATTTATAAATACATCTAAAATTTAACACCAAGAAGGGGAACAACCCAATTAAAAAACGAGCAAACGAACTGAATAGACACTTCTGCAAAGAGGACATACAGATGATCAATAAGCATATGAAAAAATGTTTAAGTTCACTAATCATGAGAGAAATGCAAATTAAAACCACAATGAGATACCATCTCACACCTGTCAGAATGGTGCTCATTAACAACTCAACACACAATAAGTGCTGGTGAGGGTGTGGAGAAAAGGGAATCCTACTGCACTGCTGGTGGGAATGCAGACTGGTGCAGCCACTGTGGAAAACAGTATGGAATTTCCTCAAAAAATTACAAATGAAGCTGCCTTTGGACCCCACAATCCCATTTTTAGGAATATATCCTATGAACACCAAATCACTGATTCAGAAGAACTATGCACTCCCATGTTTATGGCAGCATTGTTTACAATAGCCAAGATCTAGAAACAGCTCAAGTGTCCATCAGTGGATGAGTAGATTAAAAAGCTGTGGTACCAAAGCAATATACAAATTTAATGCAATTCCCATCAAAATTCCAATGACATTTTTTAAAGCAATGGAGCAAAAAATCATCAGATTTATATGGAACTATAAAAAACCCCAAATAGCCAAAGCAATCCTAAGGAAAAAGAATGAAGCTGGGGGCATTACAATACCTGACTTCAAACTATATTACAGGGCCACGACAATCAAAACAGAATGGTATTGGCAGAAAAATAGACACTCAGACCAATGTAACAGAATAGAAAACCCAGAAATAAAACCACATATATATACTCAAATAATTTTTGATAAAGGGGCCAACAACACACAATGGAGAAAAGAAAGCCTCTTCAATAAATGGTGCTGGGAAAACTGGAAAGCCACATGAAAAAGAATGAAACTGGACTACAGTTTGTCCTCCTGTACTAAAATTAACTCAAAATGGATCAAAGATCTAAACATAAGACCTGAAACAATTAATTACATAGAAGAAGACATAGGTACTAAACTCATGGACCTGGGTTTTATAGAGCATTCTATGAATTTGACTCCACACGCAAGAGAAGTGAAGGCAAAAATTAATGAATGGGACTACATCAGACTAAGAAGTTTTTGCTCAGCAAGAGAAACTGATAACAAAATAAACAGACAGCCAACTAAATGGGAAATGATATTTTCAAACAATATCTCAGAAAGGGGCCTAATATCCAAAATATACAAAGAACTCATAAATCTCAACAACAAACAAACAAACAATCCAATAAAAAAATGGGAAGAGGACATGAACAGACACTTCTCCCAGGAAGAAATACAAATGGCCAACAGATATATGAAAAGATGCTCATCTTCTTTAGTTATTAGACAAATGCAAATCAAAACTGCAATGAGATACCACCTCACACCTGTTAGATTAGCTATTATTAACAAGACTGGTAATAGCAAATGTTGGAGAGGCTGTGGAGAAAAAGGAACCCTCATACACTGTTGGTGGGAATGTAAAGTAGTACAACCATTATGGAAGAAAGTATGGTGGTTCCTCAAAAAACTGCAAATAGAACTACCTTATGACCCAGCAATCCCTCTACTGGGTATATACCCCCAAAACTCAGAAACATTGATACATAAAGACACATGCAGCCCCATGTTCATTGCAGCATTGTTCACAGTGGCCAAGACATGGAAACAACCAAAAATCCCGTCAATAGATGACTGGATAAAGAAGATGTGGCACATATACGCTATGGAATACTACTCAGCCATAAGAAATGATGACATCTGGTCATTTACAGCAAAATGGTGGGATCTTGATAACATTATATGAAGTGAAATAAGTAAATCAGAAAAAAACAGGAACTGCATTATTCCATATGTAGGTGGGACATAAAAGTGAGACTAAGAGACATTGATAAGAGTGTGGTGGTTACGAGGGGAGGGGAAAGGGGGAAAGGGGGAGGGGGAGGGGCACAAAGAAAACTAGATAGAAGGTGACAGAGGACAATCTGACTTTGGGTAATGGGTATGCAACATAATTGAACAACAAGATAACCTGGACATGTTATCTTTGAATATATGTATACTGATTTATTGATGTCACCCCATTAAAAAAATAAAATTATAAAAAAAAAAGCTGTGGTACATATACACAATGGAATACTATGTGGTGTTTAAAAAGAAGGAAATCTTACCTTTTGCGATGGCATGGATGGACTTGGAGATTGTTATGCTAAGTGAAATAACCTGGGCAGAGAAAGACAAATATCATATGATCTCATTTATATGTGAAATCTAAAGAACAAACTGAACTGAAGAACGAAATAGAGGCAGAGATGGGTTACAGCGAGCAGAGAAACAGCTGTCAGAGGGAAGGAGGATGAGGGGATGGGATCAAAGAAGGTGAAGGGATTAGTGAAATTATATCATATATATACATGACACAGAGATACAGATAACAGGTCAGCAAATCCCAAAAGATAGGTAGGAGTTGGGTACTGGTTGACAAGGAGGCGGGGGTGAGGGTGTTATATTGAGTGGGACACTTGAATTCATGTTAACACAATAAATTTAAATTTAAAAAGTGAAAACAAAACAAACAAAAAAATAACTTCTTTTAAGTCATAAACAATTGGATTTAAAATTGTGATGAACCGGCAGACTCTGGAACCGGCCCTGGTGGCGAGCGGTCCCTGCGGCAAGTGGCCTCAGCACCCACCCCTGCCACCAAGCGCGCGGTCCCTGTGGGCGACAGAGCACGACCGCGTGCAGCACACCGGGGCCTGTGGGGCTGGGTGGCCCCAGGCGGCCCCTGCGGCTGGTGCCCCTGAGTCCACTAGCATTGCCCCTCAGCCCACCGTCCAGATCCGGCGCCCTGCCCTGGCCTGTCCTGCGAGGCT